>NC_050099.1:1567277-1880733 GCF_902167145.1 Zea mays | reverse complement strand
GAGTCCTTCATTGTCGGAGTCGGAGGAGGAGCAATCCGAATCCCACTCCTTTCGGATATGTGCCTCGCCCTTGGCCTTCTTGTAATGCTTCTTCTTCTCCCTTTTGTTCCCTTTTTCCTGGTCACTTTCATTATCGGGACAGTTAGCAATGAAATGACCAATCTTACCACATTTGAAGCACGAGCGCTTCTCCTTTGTCTTAGTCTTGCTTGGCTGTCCCTTGCGACCTTTAAGCGCCGTCTTGAAGCGCTTAATGATGAGGGCCATCTCCTCATTATTTAGCCCGGCCGCCTCAACTTGCGCCACCTTGCTCGGTAGCGCCTCCTTGCTCCTCGTTGCCTTGAGAGCAATGGGCTGAGGCTCATGAATAGGACCGTTCAACGCGTCGTCCACATATCTTGCCTCCTTGATCATCATTCGCCCGCTTACGAACTTCCCCAGAACTTCTTCGGGCGACATTTTGGTGTACCTAGGATTTTCACGAATATTGTTCACCAAATGAGGATCAAGAACGGTAAATGACCTTAGCATTAGGCGAACGACGTCGTGGTCCGTCCATCGTGTGCTTCTGTAGCTCCTTATTTTGTTGATAAGGGTCTTGAGCCGGTTGTATGTTTGTGCCGGCTCCTCACCCCTTATCATCGCGAACCGTCCAAGCTCGCCCTCCACCAACTCCATTTTGGTGAGCAATGTGACATCATTCCCCTCAAGAGAAATCTTGAGGGTGTCCCAGATCTGCTTGGCATTGTCCAAGCCGCTCACCTTATGGTACTCGTCCCTGCATAAGGAGGCTAGCAACACAGTAGTAGCTTGTGCATTTTTATGAATCTGTTCATTAATAAACATGGGACTATCCGTACTATCAAAGTGCATTCCACTTTCTACAATCTCCCATATGCTAGGATGGAGAGAGAACAAGTGACTACGCATTTTGTGACTCCAAAATCCGTAGTCCTCTCCATCAAAATGAGGAGGTTTACCAAGTGGAATAGATAATAAATGAGCATTAGTACTTTGAGGAATACGAGAGTAATCAAAAGAAAAGTTTGAATTGACCGGTTTCTTTCTCTCGTATTCGTTGTGGTCGTCGTCCTTTTGGGAGGAAGTAGATTCATCGCTGTCGTAGTAGACGATCTCCTTGATGCGTCTTGTCTTCTTCTTCTTCCCATCTTTGCGTCTGTGGCCCGAGCCCGAGTCGTTGGACTTGTCATCCCTGGGCTCGTTGACGAAGGACTCCTTCTCTTTGTCGTTGATCACGATTCCCTTCCCTTTAGGATCCATCTCTTCGGGCGGTTAGTCCCTTTGTGAAGAGAACGGCTCCGATACCAATTGAGAGCACCTAGAGGGGGGGTGAATAGGTGATCCTGTGAAACTTAAACTTATAGCCACAAAAACTTGTTAAGTGTTAGCACAATAATTGCCAAGTGGCTAGAGAGGAGCCTCAACAAAACACAATACCACAAGAGATCAAACACAGAGATGACACAGTGGTTATCCCGTGGTTCGGCCAAGACCAACGCTTGCCTACTCCACGTTGTGGCGTCCCAACGGACGAGGGTTGCAATCAACCCCTCTCAAGCGGTCCAAAGACCAACTTGAATACCACGGTGTTTTGCTTTGCCTTTCAATATCCCGTTTGCGAGGAATCTCCACAACTTGGAGCCTCTCGCCCTTACACTTGAGATTCACAAAGAAATACGGAGTAAGGGAGGGAAGCAACACACACAAATCCACAGCAAAATGCGCACACACACGGCCAAGAATCGAGCTCAAAAGACTATCTCAAAGTTCTCACTAAAACAGAGCTCGAATCACTGAGAATGACAAACGAATGCGCAAAGACTGAGTGTGGATGATCAAGAATGCTCTAAGGTTGCTTGGTGTACTCCTCCATGCGCCTAGGGGTCCCTTTTATAGCCCCAAGGCAGCTAGGAGCCGTTGAGAGCAAATCTGGAAGGCTATTCTTGCCTTCTGTCATCGGGGGCACCAGACAGTCCGGTGCACACCGGACACTGTCCGGTGCCCGATCTCCTTCCTAAAATGGCGCAGCCGACCGTTGCAGATCTAGGAGCCGTTGGCGCACCGGACATGTCCGGTGCACACCGGACAGTCCGGTGCCCCCTTCCGACCGTTGGCCCGGCCACGTGTCGCGCGCAGATTCCGCGGCCGACCGTTGGCCCGGCCGACCGTTGGCTCACCGGACAGTCCGGTGCACACCGGACAGTCCGGTGAATTTTAGCCGTACGTCGTCGGCGAATTCCCGAGAGCGGCCACTTCGCGCCGAGTCAGCCTGGCGCACCGGACACTGTCCGGTGCACCACCGGACAGTCCGGTGTGCCAGACAGAGCTGAGTCTTGGCTGTACACAGCCAAGCCTTTTTCACCTCTTTTCTTTTCTTCTTCTTTCTGTTTCTAACACTTAGACAAAAATATTAGTACACAAAACCAATGTACTTAGGCTTAGAAACATACCTTTACTCTTGATTTGCACTTTGTTCATCCATGGGCATAGATTCACATTTAAGTACTTGTGTTGGCACTCAATCACCAAAATACTTAGAAATGGCCCAAGGGCACATTTCCCTTTCAGTGACCGCTGCTCCCGCGCGCCTGCCACCGTCATTACTGCTAGCCCACTTTTGGCCGCGTTGACCGCCGCGTCAGGCTGGTGCTGCTGGGTTGCGCGCTGGGTCGCCTCGAGTCGCGGTATTGGTTCCGCAATCGAGGAGGCGCGGTGGTGGCGCAGGCGGTGCAGTTGCTTGCATGCAGCATCCGGCGCGCCGGTTGCGCGACGCGTGGGCCTGGGCCTCCATGCTGGCGTGTCGGGAGTCGGAGAAGCGCGTCCACTTGGCACGGTTGCATGCCGCCTGCATGGCTGCCCGCCTCTTTCGCCCGTTGGTCTGGGCAAAAGTGGAGGGTCACTTGTAACCGCTGGGCGGTTGCGTGCACCACGCGCGGCGGTTTGGCTTCTTCTGCTCGGAGCCGGTCTGCATGACATGCGGGACCCAGCCCCCGCGCCGCAGGGGAGGGCTTTGGAGCGTGTTGGAGAAGACTCAGCCCGTGACGGTTGGGGGTGCAAGCAGGGAGAGTTGCCTTTAAAAGGAGGGTGTCCCCTTTCGAAAGGCGACCGTGTCTTCTCGCTCCCTTATGCACCGCGTCTTTCCACCTTCCAAGCCCCCGGATGGGGATACCCGCCGTCTTTTTGCCTCGTCGTTGGAGGGACGCAACTCCGTGGGAGTTGGTACCTTTCAGCCATCGTTCGGCTTCAAGGATTTTCATCACTCAGCCCGGTTGCTCCTCTCCGCTGGTGGTCACCCAAGACGGTGACCTCCAGCTCCTGGATGGGGAGAGGCAAACCGGGCTGTGATCCCGATCCCGCCCTCAGTGTTGAGGGTGTTCGTCATCCTCGCTGGGGCGGGGAGCGAGGCGAGCCGGGGCTCCACCTCCTGCGCGGGTCGGTGGACCACCTCTTCTTCCAGCTTCTGGTGGTGGCAATCGCCCTCTAGCCCTACGGCGGAGACGTCCTCCAGCCATGCCGGGGAAGGCGAACTGTTGCCGCCCAGCTAGGATGCAACATTCCGCCCTCTCCATCGCATTCGCGGCGAGGACGGCAGTGAGGATCTGCCGGTGTGCTTGGGGGCGACCCGCGTTTTGCTGGTGATTCGCCCAGAGCTTGTCGCTCCACGGGCTTCTCCGGCGTGGAGGTTGTCTATACCCGCGGAGACGGAACCGGAGTTCCGTTTGGAAATGGCACTCCGAATGCCAGTGTTTTTGTTCATTACGGCTTTCGGGGCCTGAACATGTATGTAATTTCGGCACGGAGCCGTGTTTTTTCCTCATTTTTGAGCACTAAGACTCGTCTGTTGATTATCTGAACCGCTTCACCAAGCATGAGTCACCCCGTGTCAAGGTGACGAGTGAGGTATCTGTATCCCGGAGGCGTAGGAGTCCCTCGGCTCGGTCGGCCTTGCTGTCCGAGGCTCCTCTAGCTTAGTTAAAGGGACCCCTCGGCCGCTCTTCGATGAGCCGAGGCCAGGGGTAGCGATATCAGTATGAACTGAGGCGGAGTCGGCTCGAGAATGAAACCTGGTTGGCCGGAGCCTAGCCGGGTTGTCCGTTGGCGGGACCGACGTCGGAGTTGATCAGCCGAGGCCTCAGGTCGGGCTGGCGCCCTTGGGAGATGGTCGGCCGAGTCCCCAGGGGCGACCGGCTGAGCCGCCTGCTCGGGCCGGATTCCCGGAGAAGTCCCTGGCAGCGATTGCCCGGGCGTGGTGATGACGTCGTCCTTCGGAGCGGAGATCCTCGGACCGCGTCGCCGTCCGAGGCTAGGTCGGACCTCGCCGAAGGTGTCGTCGATGCCGAGGGTGTTGCTGCCCCCTTCCAGCGTCAAGACCCGAGCCTGCAGGGTCAGAGTGTCTTATAGCGTGTGCCTTCTGCAGCCGCCGAGGCCAGAATACACGCCCTCGCTGTGTTGTAAAGCTGCGTCTCCTTTCCTCTTGTTTCGAGTATCTGGACTTTTTTGTCGGTAATAGGGATGTTTGTGTGAGTGGGAGTTGCTTCTCGCGGAAGGTGATGAGTGAGGTATCCATATCCCGGAGGCGTGGGAGTCCCTCGGCTCGGTCAGCCTTGCCGCTTACGCGTACTTTCACCCGTCCATGAGGCCCTGCCACCGACTCAGTCGAGAAGGCTCGAAGGATTGCTTCGGCAGAAGAACTTCCGAACATGAAGACTTGTTCGGTCCGCGGAATCACTTTATCCGAACGCGAGTTACTTATCACAGAAGGTGATGAGTGAGGTATCCGTATCCCGGAGGCGTAGGAGTCCCTCGGCTCGGTCAGCCTTGGCTGCTTACGTGTACTCCGTCGTTTTCAGGATCCACTTTTCGAAATAGTCAAAAAGCACGAAAGATATTCTGGCAGAAGAGACCTTTTTTCGAGGAAAATTTCGACGCAGAGGGGGTTCCCCCCCTTTTAGCCCCCGAGGGAGGGTCGGGCTTTGCCGAGGCGAGGCTAGAGATGGCAACGGGTACCCGAAACCCGAATACCCGACGGGTTTTACCCGATATGAAGGCGGGTACGAGATGATTTCTCTACCCGCGGGTATGTTAATGGGTAAAAACCTCTACCCGTTGGGTAGACGGGTACGGGTATGGGTTGAAACTACCCATACCTGTCTACCCGTGGGTAAAATATACCCGCATCGATAGCACTATAAACATCTAATAGAGTCTAACTTAGCTAGAATAAAACCCTTCTCTAGTTATCATTTGTCTAGATACCAAGTTATGTAATCATATGATTTGTTATATGTGAAATTGAAGTTGATTTTATATGTTTATTTAATATTTTGAGTGGTTGATATATTGGAATTTAATTCTTTCCTAGCGGGTACGGGTTACCCGATGGGTAAAAATACCCGCGCGGGTACGGGTATGGGTAAGATTTTATACCCGCGAGTATATATGGGTAACCCGATGGGTAGAAATTTTTTTGATGAGTACGGGTATGGAATGGTACTACCCGACGGGTATGTACCCGTTGCCATCCCTAGGCGAGGCCGACCCTTCCTTGATGACTAAACTTTGTGTGGGTGCGAGGTATATGAATGACTTGAAAACATCTTAAGGGTAGAAGCGACGTAGCTGTCGGACGTTCCAAGCGTTGCTGTAGACCCCGCCTTGACCGCCGGCCAGCTTGTGCGTTCCAGGCTCCAGAACGTCGGCGATGACAAGCGGCCTTTCCCGGGGGTGTGCGCAGCCCCCGGGTGTCATCCGCGCAGAGGCCATTTGACGGGTCGGGCTCCTGCCCGAATATCCGGCGAGTGCTCGGTGACATCCCTTGGTACGCCGGGCATGCCCGAGGGACTCCACGCGAAAACGTCGGCGTTCGCGCGGAGAAAGTTGACGAGCACTGCTTCTTACTTGGGGTCGAGCTCAGAACCGATCCGGATCTGCTTAGAGGCATCGCCACTGGGGTCGAGGGGGACGGTCTTAGCCGTCTCCACTGGCTCGAAGTTGCCGGCATGACGCTTCACGTCTGGCACCTCTTTGGAGAGGATTTCCAGGTCGGCGATGAGGGCCTCGGACTCGGCGAGGGCCTCGGCGTACTCCACGCACTCCACGTCGCATTCGAACGCGTGTTTGTACGTGGGGCCGACGGTGATGACCCCGTTGGGGCCCGGCATCTTGAGCTTCAGGTAGGTGTAGTTGGGGACGGCCATGAACTTCGCGTAGCATGGCCTCCCCAGCACCGCGTGGTAGGTTCCTCGGAACCCGACCACCTCGAACGTCAGAGTCTCCCTTCAGAAGTTGGAGGGTGTCCCGAAACAGACAGGGAGGTCGAGTCGTCCGAGGGGCTGGACGCGCTTCCCGGGAATGATCCCGTGGAAGGGCGCAACGCCTGCTCGGACGGAGGACAGATCGACGCGCAGGAGCCCGAGGGTCTCGGCGTAGATGATGTTGAGGCTGCTGCCCCCGTCCATAAGGACCTTGGTGAGCCTGACGTCACCGATGACAGGGTCGACGACGAGCGGGTATTTCCCCGGGCTCGGCACGTGGTCGGGGTGATCAGCTTGGTCGAAGGTGATGGGCTTGTCGGACCAGTCTAGGTAGGCTGGCGCCGCCACCTTCACCGAGCAGACCTCCCGGCGCTCTTGCTTGCGATGCCGAGCCGAGGCATTCGCCGCGTGCCCGCCGTAGATCATGAAGCAGTCGCGGACCTCGAGGAACTCTCCTGCTTGGTGATCTTCCTTCTTGTCGTCGTCGCGGGCCCTGCCACCCTCCGCGGGTGGCCCGGCCCTGTGGAAGTGGCGCCGAAGCATGACGCACTCCTCAAGGGTGTGCTTGACGGGCCCCTGATGATAGGGGCACGGCTCCTTGAGCATCTTGTCAAAGAGGTTGGCACCTCCGGGGGGCTTCCGAGGGTTCTTGTACTCGGCGGCGGCGACAAGGTCCGCGTCGGCGGCGTCGCGTTTCGCTTGCGACTTCTTCTTGCCTTTCTTCTTGGCGCCGCACGGAGTAGACGCCTCGGGAGCATCTTCCGACGGGCGGCCCTGGGGCTGCTTGTCCTTTCGGAAGATAGCCTCGACCGCCTCCTGGCCAGAGGCGAACTTGGTGGCGATGTCCATCAGCTCGCTCGCCCTGGTGGGGGTCTTGCGACCCAACTTGCTCACCAGGTCGCGGCAGGTGGTGCCGGCAAGGAACGCGCCGATGACATCTGAGTCGGTGATGTTGGGCAGCTCGGTGCGCTGCTTCGAGAATCGCCGGATGTAGTCCCGAAGAGACTCTCCCGGCTGCTGTCGGCAGCTTCGGAGGTCCCAGGAATTCCCAGGGCGCACATACATGCCCTGGAAATTTCCGGCGAAGGCTTGGACCAGGTCATCCCAGTTGGAGATTTGCCCCGGAGGCAGGTGCTCCAACCAGGCGCGAGCGGTGTCGGAGAGGAACAGGGGGAGGTTGCGGATGATGAGGTTGTCGTCGTCTGTTCCACCCAGTTGGCAGGCCAGGCGGTAGTCCGCGAGCCACAATTCTGGCCTCGTTTCCCCCGAGTACTTTGTGATAGTAGTCGGGGGTCGGAACCGGGTCGGGAACGGTGCCCGCCGGATGGCCCGGCTGAAGGCCTGCGGACCGGGTGGTTCGGGCGAGGGACTCCGATCCTCCCCGCTGTCGTAGCGTCCCCCACGCCTGGGGTGATAGCCTCGGCGCACCCTCTCGTCGAGGCGGGCTCGACGGTCGCGGCGATGGCGCTCGTTGCCGAGGTGGCCCGGGGCCGCAGGCGCAGTGTTGCGCGTGCGCCCGGTGTAGACCGAGGCTTCCCGCATGAATCAGGAGGTCGCGGCATGAGGTTCCGAGGGGTATCCTTGCCTTCGGGAGGCAGTGCTCTCGGCCCATCGGACTGCGGCGCCTTCCAGGAGATTTTTGAGTTCTCCCTGGATTCGCCGACCCTCGGTGGTGGATGGCTCCGGCATCGCGCGGAGGAGCATCGCTGATGTGGCCAGGTTCTGACCGACCCCACTGGATGCAGGTGGTGGCCTGACCCTAACGACATCAGCGACGCGGTGCTGGAGACCCTGGGGCAGGTGACGTATTTCTCCGGCCGGGGGTTGGCCCGCCCATGCCTGCCCGACGTCCCGGTGGATCGGCTCAAGCGCTCCTGCTCCCTCGTCGATCCTGGCCTGCGCCCCGCGGACTTGCTCAAGCTGTGGGTCGTAACTCCCCGCCGGAACGGGGACCACAGCTAGCTCCCGCGGGATGTCAGCGCGAGGCACCGGCCCAGGGGGAGCACCGTCCTCCGGCATGCCGAGATGGTTGCCTCCGGAGGGACCCCCTAGATCGACGTGGAAACATTCGCGGCTTGGGCCGCAGTCCTCGTCGTCGAGGCTGCGGCTACCGTCGGAACAGTCGGAGAGGCAGTAGTCACATGCGGTCATGAAGTTCCGCATGGCACTGGGGTTGCCAAATCCGGAGAAATCCCAACAGATGTTGGGGTCGTCATCTTCCTCGGACCCAAAGGGCCCATAGGTCGAGACGTCCGTCAGCCGGTCCCAAGGCGACCGCAAGCGAAACCCTAGAGGGTTTGTACTCGCCTCTACAAGGGCGCCCGCCAAAGCGAGATTGCTAGGCGGGTTGAGGCTGAGTATAAATGACGTAGGATGGGAATCGGTTGGTACCTTTTGGTCGTCGAGCGGAGATGAAGTCACGTCGAGGACTGACTGCATCGTCGCCTCCGGTACGAGGGCGACGTCCCGCAAACTTTTCGCAAGCGCGCTGGCGTCGTCCACTTGCTCGGGATTGGCGTGTCGCGGGGAGACGGCGCTCGCCTTCGTCTCAAACGCGAGGTCGACGCCCAACGCGCCCCCCGTTGGGGTGCTAGGGACGTCGACTCGCTCGACAGCCGACGAGGCGCGGCCTCCTGCTTGGCCTTGGTTGCCCCGCCTCCTCCTCCGTTGGCGGGGGAGAGGACGGGGCGAGCTCGAATGTTGTTCTTCCGCCACGCGGGGAAGACGTCGTCGATTCCGCCGCCGGCGGGCGGGCTGTCGGCCGCCATTGTCGTTGTCGCGCGGCGGTGGAAGGAGTATCATGTCGTAGCTGCTGTCGAGGGACATGAACTCAAGACTCCCAAAACGGAGCACCGTCCCGGGTTGGAGAGGTTGTTGGAGACTGCCCATCTACAGCTTGACGGGAAGCTTTTCGTCAACACGCAGCAGGCCCCTACCTGGCGCGCCAACTGTCGGCGTTTCGAGACCGGGGGGTCCCTTAGGCCGACAAGTGAGTGCCGCGTGCCCCAGCCCAGATGGGTCGAGCGCGTGGGCGAGCGCGAAGGGGGGAAAGGAGCGAGGCGGCCGGAGACCGGCGCGAGAGAGGTGGGAATCCCGCGGCCTTCGTGTTCGTCCCGCGCCCAGGTCGGGTGCGCTTGCAGTAGGGGGTTACAAGCGTCCACGCGGGTGAGGGAAGCGAGCGGCCCCAAGAGAGCGCCTGTCCCGTCCTCGTCCCGCGCGGCCAACCCCCTCTAAGAGGGCCCTGGTCCTTCCTTTTATAGACGCAAGGAGAGGATCCAGGTGTACAATGGGGGTGTAGCAGAGTGCTACGTGTCTAGCGAGGGAGAGCTAGTGCCCTGAGTACATGCCAATGTGGCAGCCGGAGAGATCTTGGAACCCAACTAGTGTGATGTCGTGGCCGTCGGAGGAGCGGCGGAGCCTGGCGGAGGGACAGTTGTCGGAGCGGTTGTGTCCTTGCTGATGTCCTCCTGCTTCCGTAAGAGAGCTGAGAGCCGCCGTCGTCACAGGGCATGCGGGGTGCCATCATTGCCTATCTGGTGGAGACAGCCAGATGGGACACCGGTCTTGTTCTCTGCGGCCCGAGTCAGCTCGGGGTAGGGTGATGATGGCGCTTCCTGTTGACGTGGCTGGCCTGCGCCCTAGGTTGGGCGACGTGGAGGCTCCTCCGAAGCCGAGGTCGAGTCTGTCTTCCATGGCCGAGGCCGAGTCCGAGCCCCTGGGTCGGGCGAGGCGGAGGTTGTCGGCAGAGGCCAGGGCGGTGTCCGAGCCCTGGGGTCGGGCGAAGCGGAGTTCGTCGTCTTCCGGGTCTTAGCCCGAGTCCGAGCCCTGGGTCGGGCGGAGCGGAGTTCGCCGTCTTCCGGGTCTTAGCCCGAGTCCGAGCCCTGGGGTCGGGCGAAGCGGAGTTCGTCGTCTTCCGGGTCTTAGCCCGAGTCCGAGCCCTGGGTCGGGCGGGGCGGAGTTCGCCGTCTTCCGGGTCTTAGCCCGAGTCTGAGCCCTGGGTCGGGCGGAGCGGAGTTCGCCGTCTTCCGGGGCTGAGCCCGAGTCCAAGCCCTGGGTCGGGCGGAGCTTCCTATGGTGCCTTTGGCAGGGCCTGGCTTCCTGTCAGCATCACTCTGTCAAGTGGCGCTGCAGTCGGAGTGGCGCAGGCGGCGCTGTCCTTCTGTCAGACCGGTCAGTGAAGCGGCGAAGTGACGGTGGTCACTTCGGCTCTGCCGGAGGGCGCGTGTCAGGATAAAGGTGTCAGGCCACCTTTGCGTTAAATGCTCCTGCGATTTGGTCGGTCGGTGCGGCGATTTAGTCAGGGTTGCTTCTTAGCGAAGGCAGGGCCTCGGGCGAGCCGAAGATGTGTCCGCCGTTGGAGGGGGGCCTCGGGCGAGACGGAAATCCTCCGGGGTCGGCTGCCCTTGTCCGAGGCTAGGCTCGGGCGAGGCGTGATCGAGTCGCTCGAATGGACTGATCCCTGACTTAATCGCACCCATCAGGCCTTTGCAGCTTTATGCTGATGGGGGTTACCAGCTGAGAATTAGGAGTCTTGAGGGTACCCCTAATTATGGTCCCCGACAAATTTCAAATTTGGTTTTTCCTCAAATCTTCATCTCATTATTATTATATTTTTATGTATATTATTATTGTATTAAAATGCACAAACAGAACTCCAATATAATGCATGGCTTTTCTTTTTGTGTTTTAGTAAAGACTCATTCTCTTTTAATTAGGTTTAGTCACATGTCTCAAGAAGGAGATGGCAAATCACACATAAGGAGATCAACTCTTATATAAGTCTTATAATTTGGATATTACAAATCCATAACTTGTCGATTTATTACATATAATAAAAATAAAGTTGTGAGCTGTATGATAAAGACAACTCATGCAATGATTCAATAGGTGTGTCCACAACGACGAAAATCCTATGTGGCACCGTATGAGATGGAGTATGGGATCGCCGTGGACCCATAGCAATATACTAGCACGAAGATCATGTCCCTTGCTGTCTCCGCTTACTCATTCCGTGTAGTAGTAGCAGCATCTTAGAACCTGTTCCAATCTCGTGAGATAAACTTTAGCAACTTTTTTAGCTACTTTTAGCCATTTATAATCTAAACAGGAAAGCTAATGGTGGTAATTCAAGCTAAACTTTAGCACTTTAATTCATATAGCTAAAGTTTAGCAGAAAGCTAAAGTTTATCTTGTGAGATTGAAACGGGGCCTTGGTATATGGTACGTAAATATTGTACGCACTTGAGTAGTAGTACTTTTTTTTGAACAACCTCGCCGACCACGCGCTCCTTATTTTAATGATTTTTATGCGATACACTGACTGAACGACAAAATCGATGAAACCTGCTCCGATCCGCACTCCCTCTGCCTTGCCCACAATTTCTAGCTATTTAAACCCTTTTACGCACCATAACCTAGCAGGCACAAGGAAGAACGAAGAGAGATCAGCGACTTAACAACAATAATGGCCACCGCCATAGTTCCCACGGACGCCGAGCTGCTGCAGGCGCAGGCCGACCTGTGGCGCCACAGCCTCTACTACCTGACATCCATGGCGCTCAAGTGCGCGGTGGAGCTCCACATCCCGACCGCCATCCACAACCTAGGCGGGTCTGCCACGCTGCCGGACCTCGTGGCCGCGCTGTCCCTGCCAGCGGCCAAGCTCCCGTTCCTCGGGCGCGTGATGCGGCTGCTGGTCACGTCGGGCGTCTTCGCGTCGTCCGACGACGTGCAGTACCGGCTGAACCCGCTGTCCTGGCTGCTGGTGGAGGGCGTGGAGTCGGAGGACCACACCTACCAGAAGTACTTCGTGCTGGGCACCGTCTCCCGCCACTACGTGGAGGCCGGCATGTCCCTGGCCGACTGGTTCAAGAAGGAGGAGGACGAGGACCGCCAGCTGCCGTCGCCGTTCGAGGCCCTGCACGGGGTGCCCCTCGTCCACGAGAGCACCAAGCTGCTGGACGAGGAGCTGGACAGGGTCGTGGAGGAAGGCGTGGCCGCGCACGACAACCTGGCCATCGGGACCGTCATACGGGAGTGCGGCGCCGACGTCTTCAGCGGCCTCCGCTCGCTCACCTACTGCTGCGGCAGGCAGGGGAACGCCAGCGCGGCCGCCATCGTCAAGGCCTTCCCAGACATCAAGTGCACCGTGCTCAACCTTCCCAGGGTCGTCGAGGAGACGACGACCAAGACCATCACCATCCCGCCTGCGCAGGCTGTCATGCTCAAGCTCGTCCTGCACTTCTGGAGCGACGACGACTGCGTCAAGATCCTGGAGCTGTGCAGGAAGGCCATCCCTTCCCGCCAAGAAGGAGGGAAGGTGATCATCATTGAGATACTCCTGGGCCCGTACATGGGGCCGGTCATGTACGAGGCCCAGCTGCTGATGGACATGCTCATGATGGTGAACACCAAGGGCAGGCAGCGCGGCGAAGACGACTGGCGCCACATCTTTACCAAGGCTGGCTTCTCCGACTACAAGGTTGTCAAGAAAATCGGAGCTCGTGGTGTCATCGAGGTCTACCCATGATCCATGATCGATGTCATGTGACTGTGAGAGGACGATACTGTACAATTAAATAAACGGGGTATCTAGCTACTACTCAGCTTTTGTACCTCGAGATCCATGCATGTTAATTACTTGCTTCCATCTGTTTTCAAAATGCATCTATGTAATGTACTTCGCTTCTTCGTCCATTGTGCTCGTAGATTTGGATTTATTACTTCGGTACAGATCGAGCAGTTGTTCCATTCCAGCAACTGTAAGTGTAACCTGAAGTTCAGATCGTACTCCATCGTCAGCAGCAGGATATATTATACTAGCTTAGTAGGTATTCAAAGCCTTGGATGCTAAACAAAGATCTACTAGCTGCTAGCTCTTGTCGCCTCTCAGGAGGCAGCCCAACGTGAGCTAAGCTAGATAACAACTTTGCCAGCCTCCAACAATTATTAGCTATACGTGCAAAGCTAGCCAACCTCCATCTAAGTACTCTATGCTCAAACCCAAGTATGTGTGCTCATGGGCAATACATTCAAAACAAAATCCATGGCAAACTTCAAAGGATTTGCAAACGAGCCCTTAACTTCCTCTGATTTCTTTCAATGCAAGAAGCAATACTTAGACTATCTTCAGCAGCTTATCCATCTCTACCACTATATTCAAACATAGTTCTGCGAACAGTGTTGTCTATAATAATGCAAAACAATGTTTTGGGTGACCATATGGATGAACTGCTGGAGTCGGTCTTTAGGATGTGTACAATGAGTGTCTTAATCCGTGTCTTCGACTGTGTTTAGATGATAAATGTAAAAAAAACTCAAGACATGTCTGTTGGCTCTATGTTTGAGGTAGAAGACATAGTTTATTGGTGCATTGATTTTATTGAATATTTTGATTGGTGTAATGAATATAGTAAGACACGGGTTTTAAACACATCCACTGTATCACATCATGTCTTAGTTGTGTCTTATACTTGAAGTATCGTGTAAGGGGGACACTATTATCGAAGACTTGTAAATCTCAAAGCAAGAGCTTCCAATGTGCTTGCAGAAGTATCAATCAATAATGATGCTATTAAATGCATTCACATCGGGGCCCTCATCTAGCATTTGGTGTGACGCTATTTTCAATGGACAGTATCATACTTATTAATGAGCCATATATGATTGTTTGTGTTCATGTAGCAAGGTATTTAGGCATGTACAGCTCTATTAATTGAGGTGTCTCTTTAGAGGTGAAAGGGAAATAGGCTTACACCTTTTTCTAAATGATTTTGGTGGTTGAATTGCCAAACACAAATAATTGGACTAACTAGTTTACTCTATATTATAAGTTTTACAGGTGCCAAAGGTTCAACACAAACCGATATAAAGTCCAAGAAAGAGTTCAAATAAAAAGAGCAAAAGACAACTCAAAGGCAGCCCTGGTCTAGCGCACCGGACAGTGTCCTGTGCACCACCGGACAGTGTCCGGTGCACCAGGGAGTTCGACTCCAAACTTACCACCTTCGGAAATTCTGTGAGCCACTCCGCTATAATTCACCGGACTGTCCGGTGTGCCAGCGGAGTAACGGCTATACAACACCAACGGTCGTCTGCAGAGAAATAGTGAAACGCTACGGTGCACGACTGCGCGCGCAGAAGTCAGAGCAGGCGCAGAAGGCGCACCGGACAGCGAATAGTGACTGTCCGGTGCACCACCGGACTGTCCGGTGGCCCAGTTGTCAGAAGCTCCAACGGTCGGAACCCAACGGCCTAGTGACGTGGCTGGCGCACCAGACAGTGTCCGGTGCACCATATGACAGAAGCCCTCACCAACGGTTCTTTTGGTAGTTGGGGCTATAAATACCCCCCAACTACCCCACTTCAATGCATCCAAGTTTTCAGCTTTCAAACCTCATACAAGAGCTCTAAACTTTATTTCAAGACACAAACAAAGAGATCAAATCCTCTCCCAAGTCCAGAATCACTCCAAACAAATTAGTGACTAGAGAGAGAGACTTTTGTGTTCTTTTGAGCTCTTGCGCTTGGATCGCTTTTCTTCTTCCTCTATTCTTGTGTTCAACTCAC
Organism: Zea mays; assembly: GCF_902167145.1. Taxonomy (NCBI): domain Eukaryota; kingdom Viridiplantae; phylum Streptophyta; class Magnoliopsida; order Poales; family Poaceae; genus Zea; species Zea mays. The sequence continues at coordinate 1,865,890 of NC_050099.1, read as the reverse complement.
TTGTAATCAAAACAAGAGACACCAAGTTGTGGTGGTCCTTGTAGTGGACTTAGTGTCCCATTTGATTGAAGAGAAAGGCTCACTTGGTCTAAGTGACCGTTTGAGAGGGGGAAAGGGTTGAAAGAGACCCGGTCTTTGTGACCACCTCAACGGGGAGTAGGTTTGCAAGAACCGAACCTCGGTAAAACAAATCACCGTGTCATCCGCTCTTATTTTCTTGTGATTTGTTTTCGCTCTCTCTTTTGGACTCGATTATATTTCTAACGCTAACCCCGGCTTGTAGTTGTGCTTAAACTTTATAAATTTCAGATTTGCTTATTCACCCCCCTCTAGGCGACTTTCAATTGGTATCAGAGCCCGGTTCTTCATTAGAGCCTAACCGCTCGAAGTGATGTCGGGAGCATCCGCCATGAGGGAGATCGGGACCGGCGACAAGTCCGCAAGCTCAGGGAGAACACACTCAAGGGAGTCCGCCCACAAGCATAAGGAGGAATCCTCTTCCTCCATCAAGTCCCAACGGAAGGCTGACAAGAAGAAGAAGATGAAGAAGGTGGTCTATTACGAGACCGACTCTTCGTCACCCTCCACCTCCGGCTCGGAATCGGCATCCGCCACTTCTAAACGCCATGAGCGCAAGAAGTATAGTAAGATGCCCCTTCGCTATCCTCGCATTTCAAAACGCACTCCATTACTTTCCGTCCCATTAGGCAAACCACCTATGTTTGAAGGTGAAGATTATTCTATGTGGAGTGATAAAATGAGGCATCACCTAACCTCACTCCACAAAAGCATATGGGATATTGTTGAGTATGGAGCGCAGGTACCAAAGAAAGGGGATAAGGATTATGATTCGGAGGAGGTCGAATGTAACACCCAAAAGTCTTAACTTGAGATTTAAGGAAAATCCTTTGGAGAAAAATAATAAGAATAATAATAATCATCAAAATAAGTACCCTTGATACATAATTGAACTTCAAAATTCACCCTTTCTAAGAAAATGGTCATAATAAAATATCATTAGTAAAACAAACCTTAATAAAAGTTTGTCGATTGGAAAATATTTTCTAACAAAACCAAAGAATATGAACTCATGAATATACCTTTAAATTAATTACACACTCAAACTAATATGTTATGGAAATAAATGTGGTAAGTAATCCATGTTGAAAGCATTTCCTAAAATAAAATAATGATAATAAATAAGGTAATTAAATAGGGTAATAAAACTATCCCACATTATGTGGGGTTCCATTTGTGCATTAGACTTGAACTCAAATTTGGAATAGATTTGAATTCAAAGTTGAATGGAAAAGAGAATAGAAAAAAAGGAAAGAAAAACTCACCCTATATACCTGGGCCGAATTCGGATTGCTCGGCCCACCTCTCTCTGCTGCTTTCCCCTTCGCTGGCTCCATGCGCACGCTACACTCACTGGTCGGTGGGCCACCTTGGCAGGGTCATCTTCTCAACTGAATGCGCCGGTTTCCTAGCTTAGACTTTCGTTGACCTGCCGCCCGTGATCTGCGGATCCTCGCCGCAGTGCTCGCCGTTCGGTTTCCACTGCACGGACTTTGCCAAGGTGCATATAAGCCGAAGTTCAGTACCCCTCCTTCCCCCTCCATCAGACCCGAGCACCTCCATCGAGCGGAGGGGTGAGGGAGAGAGAAAATAGCTGTTGTCGTGGCGGGGGAAAACTCAGTTAGCACCGTCGGGCGGACCCAATGCCCTCCCAGAACCTTCGCCGCGGCTCATGGAGGGCGTCCCTGGCCTCGTCGTGCGGGAATGGTGACCGGAGAACCTTTGATTTCTCATCGGCGCCCCTCTTCACCTCGGATCCGCGAGCTGTCGTGTGTTGTGCTACTGCCGGGACCTCGGATGGCATGCAGGGTGAGTTGCCAGCTTTCGTGGTAGCCGGTGCGCGTTTTGTCCGGACGTGGGGTAGCTCGGGGTGAGCGCAATTCGTCGTCGGAGTGGAGTCGGTGCCGTCGATCCGCTGCTCGCCGCGGAGAGTATCACTAGCGCCCAAAACTACGGTATGAATGCCTCCCCGTGCCTCACAATCCTCTATTAGGCGCGTAGCAAACCTCGTCTAATCAATTTGGTGGCCGGAACACGGAACATGGTTACTCCGGCGAGGGGCGCCGCCGTGCTCGTGTTCCTGGGTGCTCGGGTGCTAGAGTGGGGAGGAAGATGTACATCGATCGTTAGATGTCAAAGGAGTGGTCAGGATTTGGATGAGATCACGCCACCACATACCCTTTCGTCCATCGGATCCCAGCCATCGATCCTCGATCTAATGGTTAGGACGGCGTACCGGTTCGGGTTCTGATATGGTGCGTCGGATCTTGATCGGGCGGCCCACATTATGTTCCGGTTCACCTAAAGCACAGTTCTAATCTGGGCCCTCGATTCTGATCGGACGACTCAAGTTGGCAGATACCCCTTCGGCCTGACCGATTTGCAAAAGAACCCCTGGCTTTCTTAAAAATAAACTCGTCGTCCGTGGGCGATGATCAGTGAGTCTAGGGTGTATTTGTAGATCAGTCCCTAGGTTTTTCAGAATTTAGCGCCCAATCCAGAGATCAGAAAGAATTAGAAAAATAATTATAGAAATCGATTTTTAATACAAAACAATTTCAGAAACTTGTATAATTCATATTAAATCCATTTTAATTACAAATTGAGTCATTCCAGAGACATTAATTTTGTTTTAATATTTTTATCACTTAGTAAATTTGTTTGGCCATGAAACATAAACTAAAATTATTCACATGAGTTATGCTATTGTAGGTACTCAATAACTTTGGAAATTCATAATTTAATAACCGTAGAACCAAATTTAGTGATTCTTGTTCCTATGATCTCGTTACGTAGCGTAGAATATTATTATGCAGTTCGATCTTATGTTTGGTGTGATGTTAATTTTGCATATACATGTTTTAGCGTGTTCGGCTGGCTGCAAGCCGACACTGTTGCAGCTGTTTGGATTGCTGCAGCTGCAATCCATAGAGAGAAAAATACTGTAGAAGCCGCAGCCGCAGCCGGATTGTAGCCGCAGCAAGCCGCAGCGAACAAGCCATTTGTCTGTATTGCTACGTTTAGCAGTGAGGACACGTGTTATCAGAAGAGCAAGTTGGTACCTGGAATCTCAAGTCACAGGCAAGTTGTGCCCTTGATCACTTCTTTTACCCACTCATGTTCTAATTTATCATAATGATCTGCATAGGTTAATTTTGATGGGACCTAATAGGTTACCCTAGTTTGTCTATCTTTATGCCTTGTTTACCACTAAACTTTTTAGGTAGTACTTGCTAGTGCTATATGTGGTTTTGGGCATTGAGATACACATTATTCATGATTATACTTTTGTTATCCGTTGTTATTTACTGTTCATGATAAGATCATTATGATAATTGGAACATGGAGCGACCACCCGGGAAAACAGTGCTACCACAAGGGTTTATGGACGCCCTTGGCTGATTAATTAGGAAAGCTAGTGGAGGACTACCTTACCCGAAAGGGGCAAGGGCAGTAGGGGAGTGGTCAGTGTAGGAAGGTCCTTGGTTGATTTTGCTGCGATGGCGGTCAGGCAAGAACCCTGCATTGGAGCTTCCTATAAATTGTAGCGGGTTTTCTGAAGCTAGTGGAACTTTGTAAAGGCCTCGTAGTGTTACCCTGCCTCGCCTCCTCGGTAGAGGTGTATGGGAAGTCGCGATCCCTTGGTAGATGGGTAACATGACTTGTGGGTAAAGATGCACAACCTCTGCAGAGTGTAAAACTGGTATACTAGCCGTGCTCACGGTCATGAGCAGCTTGGACCTTCACATGATTAATTTATGGAACTAAATTCAATATGTCATATGCATTGCATCGCAGGTGATGTTGTTACTTTTGTTCTATTACTTAATTGGGTTGGTATTTACTTATACTTAGTAATTGCTAATAAAATTTTGACCAACTTTAAAAAGCAATGCTCAGCTTCAACCATCTCCGTTGGTAAGCCTTACACTTCACATGAGCTCCCATCTTTGGCGAGTTCATGCACATTAATCCCCACAACTTGTTGAGCAATGAACGTATGTGAGCTCACTCTTGCTGTCTCACACCCCCCACAGGTCAAGAACAGGTACCACAGGATGAGGCGCATGGAGGATGCTGTGATGAGTTCATGAGAGGTCTAGGTCGTCGTCTCCCAGTCAACTTTGGGTTGTTGGACCGTTGTCTCCTTATAATGTAATTATTTATTTTGTATAGAACTCTTATTATGTAGTAAAGATGTGACATTCGATCTTGTGCCATGATTCATCATATGTGTGAGACTTGGTCCCAGCACACCTGGTGATTATGTTCGCGCCTGGGTCTTGGTGCCCCGAAACCCGGGTGTGACATCGAACAAATCCAACACTTCAACTCCCAAGCCACCACTATACTCCTCACCTCTCTAAGTCGAGAGGAGTATAATAAGGTGCAAGGGTTGAAGAGTGCAAAGGAGATTTGGGACGTGCTCAAGACCGCGCACGAAGGAGATGAGGTGACCAAGATCACCAAGCGGGAAACGATCGAGGGGGAGCTCGGTCGATTCATGCTTCACCAAGGAGAGGAGCCACAAGCCATGTACAACCGGCTCAAAACCTTGGTAAACCAAGTGCGCAACCTCGGGAGCACCAAATGGGATGACCATGAAATGGTCAAGGTTATTCTTAGATCACTTGTTTTTCTTAACCCTACACAAGTTCAATTAATTCGTGGTGATCCAAGATATAAACTAATGTCTCACAAGGAAGTGATAGGAAAGTTTGTGAGCTTTGAACTCATGATCAAAGGCTCCAAACAAATCATTGAGCGAGGCGCCACCTCCACACCCGAGGTGCAACCCATCGCCTTCAAAGCGACGGATGAGAAGAAGGAAGAGTCTACACCAAGTAGGCTTCCCATCGACGCCTCCAAGCTCGACAACGAGGAGATGGCTTTAATCATCAAAAGCTTTCGCCAAATCCTCAAGCAAAGGAAGGGGAGAGATTACAAGCCCCATTCCAAGAAGGTGTGCTACAAATGTGGTAAGCCCGATCATTTTATTGTTAAATGTCCTTTATCTAGTGATAGTGACAGGGGCGACGACAAGAAGGGAAAGAGAAGAGAAAAGAAGAAGTATTACAAGAAGAAGGGCGGCGATGCCCATGTTTGTCGGGAGTGGGACTCTGACGAGGGCTCCACCGACTCCTCCTCCGACGAGGACGCCGCAAACATCGCCATCACCAAAGGGCTTCTCTTCCCCAATGTCGGACACAAGTGCCTCATGGCAAGGGACGGCAAAAAGAAGGTAAAATCTAGAGCCTCCACTAAATACGCAACATCTAGTGATGAGGAAAACTCTAGTGATGATGAGGATAATTTGCTCACCCTTTTTGCCAACTTAAACATGCAACAAAAAGAAAAATTAAATGAATTGATTAGTGCTATTCATGACAAGGATGAACTCTTGGATACCCAAGAGGACTTCCTTATTAAGGAAAACAAAAGTCATGTTAAAGTTAAAAATGCTTATGCTCAGGAGATAGAAAAGTGTGAAAAATTAACTAGTGAGCTAAGCACTTGCCATGACACTATTTCCAACCTTAGATTTGAAAAAGATAAATTGATTGCTAAGGTTGAGAAAGTAAATGTTAGTGATGATTCTCTTGTGAACCTTAGGAATGATAATGCTAATTTGATTGCTAAGATTAACAATTGAATGCATCTCTCTCTAGCCTTAAATTTGAGAATGAAAAACTAATTGCTAAGGCTAAAGATTTAAATGTTTGCAATGTTTCTATTTCCAATCTTAGAGATGAGAACGCTATTTTACATGCTAAGATTGTTGATTTAAGTACTTGCAAACACTCTACATCTACCGTTGAGCATGTTACCATTTGCACTAGATGTAGAGACATTAATGTTGATGCTATTCTTGATCACCTAGCTTTAATTAAGAAACAAAATGATCACATAGCTCAACTTAGTGCCAAAATTAATGAGCATGACTTGGAAAATGAAAATTTTAAATTTGCTAGAAGCATGCTCTATAAAGGGAGACGCCCTGGCATTAAGAATGGCATTGGCTTCCAACAGGGAGACAATGTCAAGCTTAATGCTCCTAAGAAATTGTCCAACTTTGTTAAGGGCAAAGCTCCCATGGTTCAGGATAACGAGGGTTACATTTTATACCCTGCCGGTTATCCCGAACACAAAAATAGGAGAATTCACTCTAGGAAGTCTCACTCTGGCTCTCATCATGCTTTTATGTATAAGAGTGAGGCATCTAGTTCTAGGCAATCAACCCATGCTAAATTGCCTAAGAAGAAAACTCCTATTGCATCAAATGAACCTAATATTTCATTTAAGACTTTTGATGCATCTTATGTGCTCACTAACAAATCAGGCAAAGTAGTTGCCAAATATGTTGGGGGCAAACACAAGGGGTCAAAGACTTGTGTTTGGGTACCCAAGGTGCTTGTTTCTAATGTGAAAGGACCCAAGACCGTTTGGGTACCTAAGAACAAGGCCTAAATTTGTTTTGTAGGTTATGCATTCGGGGGCTCAAGTTGGATAATTGATAGCGGGTGCACAAACCACATGACAGGGGAGAAAAGGATGTTCTCCTCCTACGAGAAAAACCATGATCCCCAAAGAGCTATCACATTCGGGGATGGAAATCAAGGTTTGGTCAAAGGACTAGGTAAAATTGCTATATCTCCTGACCATTCTATTTTCAATGTTTTTCTTGTAGACTCTTTAGATTACAATTTGCTTTCTCTTTCTCAATTATGTAAAATGGGCTACAACTGTCTTTTTACAGATTTAGGTGTTACTGTCTTTAGAAGAAGTGATGATTCAGTAGCATTTAAGGAAGTGTTAGAGGGTCAACTATACTTAGTTGATTTTAATAGAGCTAAACTCGACACTTGCTTAATTGCTAAGACTAACATGGGTTGGCTCTGGCATCGTCGACTAGCCCACGTTGGGATGAAGAATCTTCATAAGCTTCTAAAGGGAGAGCACATTTTGGGACTAACAAATGTTCATTTTGAGAAAGACAGGGTTTGTAGCGCATGTCAAGCAGGGAAGAAAGTTGGTGTTCATCATCCACACAAGAACATCATGACGACCAACATACTGCTTGAGCTACTCCACATGGACCTATTCGGCCCGATAGCTTACATAAGCATCGGCGGGAGTAAGTATTGTCTTATAATTGTGGATGATTATTCTCGCTTCACTTGGGTGTTCTTTTTGCAGGAAAAATCTCAAACCCAAGAGACCTTAAAGGGATTTTTGAGACGGGCTCAAAATGAGTTCGGCTTAAGGATAAAAAAGATTAGAAGTGACAACAGCACGGAGTTCAAGAACTCACAAATAGAAGGCTTCCTTGAGGATGAGGGCATCAAGCATGAGTTCTCTTCTCCCTACATGCCACAACAAAATGGTGTAGTGGAGAGGAAAAATAGAACTCTACTTGACATGGTGAGGACCATGCTTGATGAGTACAAGACTTTGGACCGGTTTTGGGCGGAAGCAATCAACACCGCTTGCTACGCCATCAACCGTCTTTACCTTCACCGAATCCTCAAGAAGACATCATATGAACTCCTAACCGGTAAAAAGCCCAATGTTTCATATTTTAGAGACTTTGGTAGTAAATTTTTTATTCTTGTTAAAAGAGGTAGAAAATCCAAATTTGCTCCTAAGGCTGTAGAAGGCTTTTTACTTGGTTATGATTCAAACACAAGGGCATATAGAGTCTTTAACAAGTCCACTGAACTAGTTGAAGTTTCTTGTGACATTGTGTTTGATGAGACTAACGGCTCTCAAGTAGAGCAAGTTGATCTTGATGAGCTAGATGATGAAGGGGCTCTGTGCGTCGCGCTAAAGAACATGTCCATTGGGGATGTGTGTCCTAAGGAATCCGAAGAGCCTCCACAAGCACAAGATCAACCATGTTCCTCCATGCAAGCATCTCCACCAACCCAAGATGAGGATCAAGCTCAAGATGATGAAAATGAAGATCAAGAGGTGCTACCTCAAGAAGAGGACAATGATCAAGGGGGAGATGCTAATGATCAAGATAAGGAAGATAATGAGGGTCCAAGACCGCCTCACCCAAGAGTCCACCAAGCAATACAACGAGATCACCCCGTGAACACCATCCTCGGCGATATTCAAAAGGGGGTAACCACTCGATCTCGTGTTGCTCATTTTTGTGAACATTACTCCTTTGTGTCTTCTATTGAGCCATACAGGGTAGAAGATGCCTTAAGGGATTCGGATTGGGTGTTGCCAATGCAAGAGGAACTCAACAACTTCACGAGAAATGAGGTATGGCATTTAGTTCCACGTCCTAACCAAAATGTTGTAGGAACCAAGTGGGTCTTCCGCAACAAGCAAGATGAGCATGGTGTGGTGACAAGGAACAAAGCCCAACTTGTGTCCAAGGGATATTCACAAGTCGAAGGTTTGGATTTCGGTGAAACCTATGCACCCATAGCTAGGCTTGAGTCAATTCATATATTACTTGCCTATGCTACTTATCATAGCTTTAAGCTCTATCAAATGGACGTGAAAAGTGCCTTCCTCAATGGACCAATCAAGGAGGAGGTCTATGTTGAGCAACCTCCCGGCTTTGAAGATAGTGAGTATCCTAACCATATCTATAAACTCTCTAAGGCGCTTTATGGGCTCAAGCAAGCCCCAAGAGCATGGTATGAATGCCTAAGAGACTTTCTTATCGCTAATGGCTTCAAAGTCGGAAAAGTCGATCCTACTCTTTTCACTAAAACAATTGCAAATGATTTGTTTATATGCCAAATTTATGTTGATGATATCATATTTGGGTCTACTAACAAATCTACTTGTGAAGAGTTTAGTAGGATCATGATTCAAAAATTCGAGATGTCTATGATGGGGGAGTTGAAGTATTTCTTAGGATTTCAAGTCAAGCAACTCCAAGAGGGCACCTTCATCAGCCAAACGAAGTACATTCAAGACATACTCACCAAGTTTGGGATGAAGGATGCCAAGCCCATCAAGACACCCATGGGAACCAATGGGCATCTCGATCTCGACATGGGAGGTAAATCCGTAGATCAAAAGGTATACCGGTCGATGATAGGATCTCTACTCTATTTATGTGCATCTCGACCGGATATTATGCTTTCCGTATGCATGTGTGCAAGATTCCAAGCCGATCCTAAGGAAGTTCACCTTAGGGCCGTAAAACGAATCTTGAGATATTTAGTTTATACTCCTAAGTTTGGCCTTTGGTACCCTAGGGGATCCACATTTGATTTAATAGGATATTCAGATGCTGATTGGACAGGGTGTAAAATTGATAGAAAGAGCACATCAGGGACTTATCAGTTCTTGGGAAGATCCCTGGTGTCTTGGGCTTCAAAGAAGCAAAATTCTGTAGCTCTTTCTACCGCCGAAGTTGAGTACATTGCTGCAGGTCATTGTTGCGCGCAATTGCTTTGGATGAGGCAAACCCTTAGGGACTATGGTTATAAATTAACCAAAGTTCCTCTCCTATGTGATAATGAGAGTGCAATACGCATGGCGGATAACCCCGTTGAGCACAGCCACACTAAGCACATAGCCATTCGGTATCACTTTTTGAGGGATCACCAACAAAGGGGGGATATCGAGATTGCTTATGTTAGCACCAAAGAACAATTAGCCGATATATTTACCAAACCACTAGATGAGAAAACCTTTACCAAACTTAGGCATGAGCTAAACATTCTTGATTCTAGGAACTTTGATTGATTCCTTACACACATAGCTCATTTATATACCTTTGATCATCTCTCTTTTCTTTGCTATGACTAATGTGGTTTTCAAAGTGTATTTCATGCTAAGTCATAGATTGAAAGGGAAATGGAGTCTTCGGCGAAGAAAAGGCTTCCACTCCACTCCATTATATTATTCATCCTTCGTCGTCACTTCACACCGCTCTCCAATTTGGTATAATCTTCACTCTTATATTATTTGCCAAAGGGGGAGAAAGTTTGAAAAAGGGCTTATATTTCAATCACATGTATCCGTTTTTGGCGATTCATGCCAAAGGGGGAGAAAGTATTAGCCCAAAGCAAAAGGACCGCACCACCATCAATTGGCGATTCATGTGTTAAATGAATGTTTTTTTCTATTGGTATCTTATTTTTGATAGAATTTTCAAATTGGTATAACCCCTTTCAAAATTAATATCTAAAACCCTCTTGAACACTAAGAGGAGAATTTGATTGAGGGGGAGTTTTGTTTAGTCAAAGGAAAAGCATTTGAAACAGGGGGAGAAAATTTCAAATCTTGAAAATGCTTTTCAAAATCTTATTCATTTACCTTTGACTATTTGTAAAAAGACTTTGAAAAGAATTTCCAAAAGAATTTGCAAAAACAAAACAAGTGGTGCAAGCGTGGTCCAAAATGTTAAATATGAAGAAAGCATCCATGCATATCTTATGAAATGTATATTGGTTTAATTCCAAGTAACCTTTGCACTTACATTATGCAAACTAGTTCAATTCCGCACTTATTTATTTGCTTTGGTTTGTGTTGGCATTAATCACCAAAAAGGGGGAGATTGAAAGGGAAATAGGCTTACACCTTTTCTTAAATGATTTTGGTGGTTGAATTGCCCAACACAAATAATTGGACTAACTAGTTTGCTCTAGATTATAAGTTTTACAGGTGCCAAAGGTTCAACACAAACCGATATAAAGTCCAAGAAAGGGTTCAAATAAAAAGAGCAAAAGACAACCCAAAGGCAGCCCTAGTCTAGCGCACTGGATAGTCCGGTGTGCCACCGGACAGTGTCCGGTGCACCAGGGAGTTCGACTCCAAACTTGCCACCTTCGGTAATTCTAGGAGCCACTCTGCTATAATTCACCGGACTGTCCGGTGCAGCACCGGACTGTCCGGTGTGCCAGCGGAGTAACGGCTATACAACGCCAATGGTCGTCTGCAGAGGAACAGTGAAACGCTACAGTGCGCGACAGCGCGCGCAGAAGTCAGAGCAGGCGCAGAAGGCGCACCGGACAGTGAATAGTGACTGTCCGGTGCACCACCGGACTGTCCGGTGGCCCAGTTGTCAGAAGCTCCAACGGTCGGAACCCAATAGCCTGGTGACGTGGCTGGCGCACCGGACTGTCCGGTGCGCCATACGACAGAAGCCCTCACCAACGATTCTTTTGGTAGTTGGGGCTATAAATACCCCCCAACCACCCCACTTCAATGCATCCAAGTTTTCAGCCTTCAAACCTCATACAAGAGCTCTAGACTTCATTCCAAGACACAAACAAAGAGATCAAATCCTCTCCCAAGTCTGGAATCACTCCAAACAAAATAGTGACTAGAGAGAGAGACTTTTGTGTTCTTTTGAGCTCTTGCGTTTGGATTGCTTTTCTTCTTCCTCTATTCTTGTGTTCAACTCACTTGTAATCAAAACATGAGACACCAAGTTGTGGTGGTCCTTGTAGTGGACTTAGTGTCCCATTTGATTGAAGAGAAAGGTTCACTCGGTCTAAGTGATCGTTTGAGAGAGGGAAAGAGTTGAAAGAGACCCGGTCTTTGTGACCACCTCAACGGGGAGTAGGTTTGCAAGAACCGAACCTCGGTAAAACAAATCACCGTGTCATCCGCTCTTATTTGCTTGTGATTTGTTTCCGCCCTCTCTTTCGGACTCGATTATATTTCTAACGCTAACCCCAGCTTGTAGTTGTGCTTAAACTTTATAAATTTCAGATTTGCCTATTCACCCCCCTCTAGGCGACTTTCAAGAGGTTTTTAGGGAATTAAGTATATAAAAAAATCAAGGGACTATTCACAACTTTCTATACATAATGTTTCCTAACTGCATTAATATTCTAGTGGCTCGGGGTTGCACGATGCAGTTTCTTAGTCGTATCTTCTACTTAGAAAACTGAGTAAGGGGATCTAGGTTATACATACCTAATAAGAAGGACAAATGGTTGTAAAAGTATGATACTATTTTGGCACAATACCTTAGGTTATGCCAAAAAAGATAATGTATAGGTCTATTATTATATACACAACATCACATAAATTAAATAGTACTATACATGGTGGAGGGCGTATTTTATAACATGTAGTGGGTACATATGGCAGATCAATAAAGAACACAATTAAACTCAAACCTAACAGTCTAACACCAGAGCAGTTGTTGAAGCAACTGCAAGCTGAGGTTTAGTCGTTCAGATCAGATTCAGCAAGAAAAATGATAGGTTTAGCATAGCGACAAGGTGCTCCCTCCCCTAACCCTGTATACGTTTAGCATACGAGAGGGGCGCAACGGTCACTCCTAAACCCTTCCCTACGAGCAACAATGGTAGCGTCGGCTCCGCCAGATGTGGAGGGCGGCAGCAAGCCCTCGTACTGTTCAAATAATTGCTAGTAGAATAAATTTTGATAACGATTGAAAAGTAGGCGTAGTAAATGATATGTTATGGTTGTAGTGGATATATGTGAAGAATTTAGAGGGAACCGGTGTGGGAAATAAAAAAGTAGGGGATGTAATCTTGAAGACGTGGCTGCATAGTAGCATATAGGGGGGAATTTAGAGGGAACCACTACAGATAGCCTCAGGATCACGAGGCAGCCGAGGTGACACCAACAACTTACATCATGTAGCTAGTGCAAGTAAGCTTTATAATATCGGTTGTGAACCTATTTGCACTAGCTTTTGTAAGGAAAATGGACCCGACCCATTTGTTTAAATGATTTTGTTGTTTGATGATCAACATAGCCCATGAACTAATGCGTTTGCTAGCTAGTGTTTGTGGTTCACAGGATGCAAAGATGACTGGACTGAGGCTTTGATGATAAGACCTAAAAGATGCGTAGAAGTCCAAGGCTCAAGATCAAAAGAAGTCTAGGGAAATAATGAAGAAATTCAAGAAGAGGACAGTCAGCGAGCGCTCTGCTGGTGCACCGGACTGTCTGTACAGAGAGGTCCGCAACCAAGGACTCTCGAGCGCTATAGCACCGACTGTTTGGTGTGCACCGAATAGTCTAGCCAACTGTCAGCTCCAACGGTCGACTGCTACAGACCTCAACGACCAGATGACGTGGTTAGGGCACCGGACATGTGCGGTGTGCACCGGACTGTCTAGTGCGCCCGACGATAGAAGCAATAGCTTTTCTGTCTAATGACTATAATTGAGGGGAGGCTATTTATACCCTCCAATCAACTATTTGAAGGCGTGGGAGCCGAAACAACATACCAACACATGTTATAGACATTTTTATGTGCTCAAACACACAAGTGTTTAATAGAATCACTCGGTGATTAGTGTAGGTGCTTTTCGAAGTGATTAGATTAGTTAGACCGTTTATGTGCTTGCTCTAGGTGATTTATAGTTAGTTAGTTAGACCGATTATGTGCTTGCGGGTGGTGTCATCTAGGTCTACCCGTAAGCTAGCTGCTGCATGATCGATGTGATGTGACTGTGAGAGGATACTGTAAAATAAACGGGGTATCTAGCTACTCAGCTTAGCTGCTAGCACTTGTCGCCTCTCAGGAGGCAGCCCAACGTGAGCTAGATAACAACTTTGCCAGCCTCCAACAATTATTAGCTATACATGCAAAGCTAGTAGCCAAACTCCATCTAAGTACTCTATGCTCAAACCCAAGTATGTGTGCTCATGGGCAAGACATTCGAAACAAAATTCATGGCAAACTTCAAAGGATTTGCAAACGAGCCCTTAACTTCCTCCGATTTCTTTCAACGCAAGAAGCAACACTTAGGGGATGTTTAATTGCACTAGTGATAATAGTTAGACTAAAATTTGTTGGAGACATCCAAACACGCTAGCTAATAGTTCAACTATTAGCTATTTTTAGTAAACTAGTAAATAGTCAGCTATCTATTTGTTAGCTAGCTAATTTTACTAGTAATTTTTTAGCCAACTAACTATTAGCTCTAGTGCATTCAAACATCCCCTTAGACTATCTCCATCAGCTTATCCACCCATCCCTATCACTATATTCAAACACCACCCTGCGAATAGTGATGTCTACAATAATACAAAAAACAATGTTTTGGGTAACCATATGGTTGAACTGCTGGAGTCGGTCTTTAGGGCATGTACAATGGGTGTCTTAATCCATGTCTTCGGCTGTGTTTAGAGGATAAATGTAAAGAAAACTCAAGACATGTCTCTTGGCTCTATGCTCGGGGTAGAAGACATCGTTTATTTGTGCATTGATTTTATTGAATATTTTGATTAGTGTAATACACAGGTTTTAAACACATCTAATGTATCACATAGTTGTCTAGGGATGGCAACGGGTACATACCCGTCGAGTAGTACCATTCCATACCCATACCCATCAAAAAAAATTCTACCTATCGGGTTACCCATATATAACCGCGGGTATAAAATCTTACTCATACCCGTACCCGCTAGAAAAAGTCTTAAATTCCAATATACCAATCACTCAAAATATTAAATAAAAATACAAAAATAACTTCAACTTCACATATAACAAATCAAATGATTACATAACTTGGTATCTAGATAAATGATAGCTAGAGAAGAGCTTTATTTTAGCTAAGATGGACTATATTAGATGGTTATAGTGGTATTGATGCGGGTATATTTACCCATGGGTAGACGGGTATGGATAGTTTCAACCCGTACCCGTCTACCCAATGGGTAGAGGTTTTTACCCATTAACATACCCGTGGATAGAGAAATCATCTCGTACCCACCTTCATATCGGGTAAAACCCATTGGGTATTCGGGTTCCCATTGCCATCTGTAGATGTGTCTTGTGGTTGGAGTATCGTGTAATAAGGGGGTTCAGGGTTATACGTAGGGCTGGAAATGAATGTATGGAGATTCGAATTATCCGTATTCGTATTCGCTAAAACTGCTAATATGGATATCCGTATCCGTATTCGATTTCAATATGGATGTCAAATGGATGTATTCGAATTTGATTTATAGTAGTTTTCTCTATCCGATTCCATATTAATTTAAGGATTGAATAAGATTTCAATATGGAGGTCTTGGTTGGCAAGGAGAAGATGCCCTAGGCGGTGGTAATGATATCTAAATTTTACACTATAAAATTTAAGGATTGAATAAGATTAGAATCAAATTCTATTTTTATTTATTTTTAAACTAAAATTAATTAAGAGCCCTAATTTATTGTCAATAAACATTTAGATCGTGATCCATTATAGCCCCTAACTGCACCTCGCCTTCCACCTGAAAGGATCTACTTTTCTAAAAAGATGAGCTTGTGGTTTTTAGTCCAGATTAATATTTTTCTGTAAATCTGATGTAAACTATCGTTTATTAGTATACCAACAAAAACATTTCTTTAGTTCTCTTCAGTGATTCCATCTGGGCTGGTCAAATTGTGGCACCAGCAGGGCCACTCAACATCTTGTATGGGTTACCGAAGTGGATTGGTCTGGTTGAAACTTGAGACATATCCGAACAAAAAAGATGGGCTGAAAATCTTATATAACAGAATGGGCCTGGTCAAAAAACAATGCCCCTTAACTGGCTTGGCCCATAAACAGGCCGCCTAGTATATTGGGCCAGCCGAAAATTCAATCAAAAGGCTGCCTAGTCTATACACTATTTCCTAAAAAACTACTAGGCGAGCAAATGGTGTTGTCCCCAACAACGACCGGTAAACTGCAAGCCACATACCAATAGGGATTTTCTTTTTTCAACGCGTCCAACCCTAGTTACCGTCCACGCCGCCATTCGTACACAGCTCACGCGCGCATCGCACAACAGAGCCAGCAAGAAGCCATCGCCCACACAGCATCGAGAAATTTGCCATTATGGAGGTCCTCAGGTGCGGCTTCGACGATTTAGAGACGTAGACGAGGAATTCGCTGTTATGAAAAACTAGGGGACAACCCACACTCTAAAATAGACATGACTACGCCATTACACGGATAGAAAAACGATTAGTATCGTTGATACTGTCGCCGTCTCCAGCGCCGTGAGCGCCGTCGAGATGTCCCTTCTCTCCTTCTCCTAGCAGACATCTTCCTTCTCTCTTCTCTCGCACGGGTGTCCCTTCTCTCCTCTCTCGCACCAGAGGCCTCCCTGCTCGCACCCGTGATGCCGGTGAGCAGGTTGCGGTCGAGGAGCAGCGAGGTCAGGCGTGGCAGGGCGGCGAGGGAGGGCGGGATCTAGCCGTGAGTCGGTTGCCGGAGAGGACGATGAGCTGCCACGAGTGTCTTCTGTTAGGCCTGAACAGCACTGAACGGCACCGGCGAACACTCGAACTCAGCAGAGGCGAAGAGCTTCACTCACACACACAGTTTCTGGAACAAACTGGACACACGTATTTGGTGCTGCCTGAAAGCGCAGCTTTTCTATTCTATTTGCTTCTCCTTTTATTATGCATTACACAGAGGAGAGCTCTGGTAGCCGTCCGCACGACGCGTGCACGACGCGTCCATCCCCACGTCGGCATCGTTCGTTCAGCCCCAGACGCCCAGGTCGTGCGGCGAGCGATTCTCGCGGTTACGACCTCCTACGCGCATGGCAGCCACAATCCGGCGCTCGTGCGCATGTATCGCGACAAAACGGAAATATGCAACTAACTACATGCGAGGCTTATCCAACAAATCTCCTCCTAAGCCTTGCATCTCTGCTTAATCTTGACGAGCCCGAGCTTGTCGCGCAGTTCGCAGAAACGTTCCCGCGCAAGCGCCTTCGTCAAAATGTCAGCCAGCTGCTCGGTGGTGTCGATGGAGACGACGTTCACCCTGCCTTCCTCGACGCACTCACGAATGAAGTGATATCTGGTGTCTATATGTTTGCTGCGTTCGTGAAAAACAGGGTTCTTACTGAGCTGGATGGCGGACTGGTTGTCGATAAAGATCGTGATCGCACCCTCCTTCTTGCCTCTCAGCTCTGACAGGAGACGTGTGAGCCAAGTGCCTTGGCAGGCAGCTGCTGTGCCCGCGATGTACTCAGCTTCGCAGGAGCTGAGGGCGACCACCTTTTGCTTCTGGCTCTGCCAGGTGATCGCATTGTCGCCGAGGAAGAACAGAGTGCCTGATGTACTCTTGCGCGTGTCGACGTCGCCGGCGTGATCGCTATCACTAAACCCGACGAGCTGACCCTCCTTTTTCCTGGTGTAGTAGCAGTCGTAGTCTAGCGTGCCGGCGATGTAGCGCAGCACCTTCTTCACGGCCGCCAGATGCTCGGTGGTGGGCTTCTCCATGAAGCGGCTCACGTAGCCCACCGAGAATGCTAGGTCCGGCCTTGTGTTCACCAGGTACCGGAGCGAGCCGACGATGCTCCTATACGCTGTTGGATCGACGGCGGGAGCCGTGCTCGCCTTGCTCAACTTGAGGCGCGGCTCCATGGGGATGCAGCTGGGATTGCACTCAGCTAGGCCGCCGTTCTCCAATATCTTCGCCGCGTACGCCCTCTGCCCGAGCGTGATGCCGTCCCTAGTCTGGTTCACCTCCAGACCGAGGTAGTAGTGGAGCAGCCCCAGGTCGCTCATGTGGAATATGCCCTTCATCTGGACCTTGAACTTGTCGATGTCGTCTTGGGTGCCGCCGGTGATCACCAGGTCGTCGACGTACACTCCCACGACGAGGCGATGTCCGCCAGCACCGCGGAAGTACACAGCATGCTCGGAGCTGCTGCGTTGGAACCCAAGTTCCAGCAGGGAGCTGTCCAGTTTGGCGTACCAGGCGCGAGGAGCTTGACGGAGTCCGTACAGCGCCTTGACGAGGCGCAGGACCTTCCCTTCTTGGCCCTTTAGCACGAACCCCGGCGGCTGTTCGACGAAGACTTCCTCCTGCAGCTCGCCGTTGAGGAACGTGGACTTAACGTCCATATGGTGGACGGCCCAGCCCTCGCTTGCAGCGTGCGCCAGGAGAAGCCGCACGGACTCCATGCGCGCGACGGGCGCGAACACCTCGTCGAAGTCGACGCCTTGCCGCTGGACGTAGCCCTTCGCGACCAGCCGGGCTTTATACTTGGAGATGAACCCGGCTGCGTCCTTCTTCGCCTTGTATACCCATTTGAGCCCAATGGGTCGGGAACGCGGCAGAGGGTCGACGAGCTCCCATGTACCGTTCGCCTCGATCGCCGTCATTTCGTCGAGCATTGCGTGGCGCCAGCACTCGTGCTTCTGTGCCTCATCGAAACACGACGGCTCCGTGTCGCTGGTCAAAAAAAGATGCTCCTTTAGCTCTCTTCGTGCCAGCCCAGGTGCTGATGCAGAGCCCAGCAGGTTGTTCATCCTCTTGAACCTGAGTGGTGCATCCTCTTCATGATCGGCGTCCAGGTTCTCATCAAAACCTTCTGGTGGCGACGCAGATGATGCTGGACTTGACGTCATGCCTGCAGACGTAGAGGTCGCAGTGATCCCCTGGGGCGACACAGCAACAGCCTCCTGGATGTTGAAGTCCTCCTCGCTGGCCTGTTCTCCGGTCCAGCACCATTGCGCGCCTTCGTCGAAGACGACGTCACGGCTGATGTGGACTCGCCGTGTCGCCGGGTCGTACAGGCGGTAGGCCTTGGAGCCTGCCTCGTACCCGACGAAGATGGTACGCCTGCTTCGATCATCCAGTTTCTTCTGATGCGGCGCCGTGAGCTTCATGTGTGCGATGCACCCAAACGTCCGCAGGTGTTGGACTCCCGGTGTGCTCCCGGTCCAGAGCTCGTATGGGGACTTGCCGCCAACGCTTTTGGATGAGGATCGGTTCAGCAGGTATACTGCTGTTGTAACAGCCTCGCCCCAGAACATGCCCGACAACCCCTTCGCCTTGAGCATGCACCGAGCAGTGCCAACCACTGACTGGTTTCGTCGCTCGACGACGCCATTTTGTTGGGGCGAGTAGGGCGCCGTGCGCTCACGGCGGATGCCGATATCAGCGCAGTACTGCTCGAAGTCGCCCGCCAGAAACTCCCCACCGCGGTCTGTGCGGAGCGCACGTACCCGCTTGCCTGTCTTCCGCTCCGCCTCGGCTTGGATACGCTTGATCGCCGCGGCCGCGCCATCCTTGCTAGGAAGCAGTGCGATCCACATATAGCGTGAGTAGTCATCGACGATGAGAAGAAAATACCGGTTCCCACTCGGCGTCGGCGGCGAGATTGGACCACAGAGGTCCCCGTGCAGCAGCTGAAGCACCTCCGTGGAGCGCGACAGGGCGTGCTTGGGAAACGGCGAGCGCCTACGTTTCCCTGCCAGGCAGGCGTCGCACACCTGCTCCACCTGGTCGAGTAGAGGCATGCCTCGAACAAGCCTCTCCCGGCCCATCTTCCTTAGCGCAGTGAAGTTGACATGCCCGAATCGGGCGTGCCACAACCACGCATCTTCCTTCGCGTGTGCCGCCAAGCACACTGGTCGAGCAATCTCGGCGTCGAGGATGTAGAGCCGGCTTGGGCTCCGGTAGATCTTGGCGAGCAGACGACGCGCCTTGTCATGAATCCGCATCACTCCTCCCCTTACGTGCACCTCAAACCCCACCTCATCGAGCTGGCCAACACTGATTATACTCGTAGTGAGGCGGGGAATGTAATATGCATTTGCGAGGGTGCGATGCTCCCCGTTCTTGCAAGCGAAGAGGATGGTGCCCCGGCCTTCGATGTTGACGATGGATCCGTCGCCGAAGCGCACCGTGCCTGCGATGTTCTTGTCGAGGTCGGAGAAGACACCACGACATCCGGTCATATGGTTCGTGGCACCAGTGTCCAGGACCCATCGCCGTGAGTCCCGGTGCCCAGCCGCGTCAAATGAGGCGAACACCTTTGCCTCCACAAGGTTCACGTGATGTGGCGTGTGGACACTTGTGAGGCCGTCGATGTTCACAGCAGCATCGACAGGTGTCGGAGAAGACGTGTTCGCAGCGCCGCCAGGGTCCTCAATGCCGAGGGCAAACATTAGCGTGGGCTCGTCGTCCTGAGCCACGTGTGCCTGCTCCTCCACCTTCAATTGTCCACGACAATTGCGAGCCCAATGGCCCTTTTGCCCGCATCGCCTGCATTCGTCATCCGGGCTGGCACGACTCGAGCTCGTGCCGGAGTTTGCAGCGCCGTTGTTACGGCCTCCGCGGCCGCGTGGCTTGCCGTGGTGCTTGCCCCGTCCTCCAGCACGCGCACCACCGCGTCCGGAGTCCGACCCCTTCTGCTTGTACCTCTCCATCCACTGCTCCTCCGTGAGCAGCAAGCTCCCACCAGCGGCTTGAGGCGGCGTAGGCTCGACGTCGTCCGCCGCCTTCAGCCTTCCGGTGATTTCCTCGACCGAGAGCTGGGAGATGTCAAGGAGCGTCTCAATGGAAATGACGAGCTGCTTGTACCTCGGTCGAACGACGCGCAGATACTTGGCCACGACCTTGTCGTCTGGCTCGGGATCACCCAGCGATGCCAGCCGCTGGACAATTCCCGTCAGACGGAGCGCGAAATCCTCGATTGCTTCTCCGTCTCGCAGCTTGATCGTCTCGTACTCGGCGCAAAGGTTTTGCGCCGTCGCCTTCCTCACTCGGTCATCACCGATGCGGAAGGTTTTGATGGCCTCCCAGGCTTCCTTTGCGGATGGCTTGGCCACCAGCACGGGAACCATCTCCGCCGGAACTCCGCTGCAGATCGCGTCGAGCGCACTGCGGTCGTCGTCGTACTCCGCGTCATCGAACTCGATGGCGTCCCAGAGATGGCGTGCCTGCAGCTTCAGCCTCATGCGAAGGGACCACTCGTGGTAGTTTGTCTTCGTCAACTGCGGCCAGTTGCCGGAGCTGCTGCCCTCTCGGATGACGCGCTCGATCACCACCTCCCGCTGATGGCGTGCACCACGGGTGCGCGAGCGACGCCCGTCGCGCGTGCGTGGTCGGCGTGGCGGAGTAGGCATGCGCGGCGGCGTCTTGGTGCCTGAGTCCGTGCCCTTCTCCTTCCGTGTCGGGGAGCGTCCTCGTGGGCGCGGTGGAGATGCCATGGGCGCCGCGGGTCACGATCACCAACCCTCTGATACCAATTGTTAGGCCTGAACAGCACTGAACGGCACCGGCGAACACTCGAACTCAGCAGAGGCGAAGAGCTTCACTCACACACACAGTTTCTGGAACAAACTGGACACACGTATTTGGTGCTGCCTGAAAGCGCAGCTTTTCTATTCTATTTGCTTCTCCTTTTATTATGCATTACACAGAGGAGAGCTCTGGTAGCCGTCCGCACGACGCGTGCACGACGCGTCCATCCCCACGTCGGCATCGTTCGTTCAGCCCCAGACGCCCAGGTCGTGCGGCGAGCGATTCTCGCGGTCACGACCTCCTACGCGCATGGCAGCCACAATCCGGCGCTCGTGCGCATGTATCGCGACAAAACGGAAATATGCAACTAACTACATGCGAGGCTTATCCAACATCTTCTTGCAACGAGCAGGAGCAGCACGGGTGTCTTCTTGCAAGATTGCATGCATGAAGCCCATGAGCTGCCACGAGCAGGAGCAGCACGCGGAGCTCGCCGCCGCCACGACCAACAGCGGCTTCGACTGGCTTGAGGACTCCGTCTCCTTCCTCACAGCAGACGTTGACGCCGCCGGCTGCCGCGGCTACGGGTGGTGGTCGGACGATCCCGCGGCGGCGTAGCAAGATGATATTGGTCGCGCCGTGGCGCAGACGCTTTCGCCCCCCGCGACGCCGCTGCTGACGACCAGTCCGCCCCTAGCGCACACATCGCCAAGCATTGCGTCACCGGCCGTGTCGGAGCCTTTGTCCAAGAAGCGCAAGTCCCCAGCGCACAGAGCGTCCGCCCACAGTGGCAGCAACCAGCGTCGTCGCGCTGACCAGGCGGACAGGCCAGGTGCTGGCGGCGGCAAGAAGGGCGGGGGAGCGGGATCCGACCGCGACACGAGGTGGGCGGAGCAGCTCCTGAACCCGTGCACGACCGCCGTCGAGGCCGGCAACCTGACGCGCGTGCAGCACCTGTTCTACGTGCTCGGCGAGCTCACCTCCTTCTCCGGCGACGCCAACCACCGCCTGGCCGCGCATGGGCTGCGCGCGCTCGCCCGCAGCAGGCTCCCCGCCGCCGTCGGGCCGGCGGCCGCGACGGCCGTGCGGGTGCCGCCCTGCGACTGCCCCACGCCGGCGTTCGCGGGCACGGAGCCGCGGCTGTTCCGCGCGTCGCTCATCAGGTTCCACGAGGTGAGCCCCTGGTTCGCGCTGGCCAACGCCGCCATGGAGTGGAATAGGGAGAAGGGTAACAGATGTAGAGACGCCGTGAGTGTCACTGGTTTAATCGTAGATGTTACCTTGTAATGGCGTGGTCATGTCTATTTTAAAGTGTGGGCTGTCCCCTAGTTTTTCATAACAGCGAATCCCTTGCCTACGCCTCCAAATCGTCGAAGCCGCACATGAGGACCTCCATAATGGCAAATTTCTCCACAGCAGCAAATCACTCGTCAGCAGCAACGCACAACCGCTAGATCAACCTACAATCAAATGGCATTTGCAGTATTCATAGACGAGACTAACATTTAATTTTATTATCTATCTGCAGTGTCTCGCTATATGTCGAAGTGTACAGTAAGATCCGATGATTTATTCCGGACGTCGAAACACTTTAAGACTTACGTTTTAAATAAAGTATTCAGGAAGATCTGACGTTTATTCCGGATGTCAATGCCCATAGAACTTGTGTTTTAAATAGCACGTCCAAAAAAATCTAATGTTTATTTCGGATGTCAAAGCCCATAGGACTTGCGTTTTAAATAACGCGTCTAGAATGATCCGATGCTTATCCGAATGCCAAAATCCCTAGGACTTACGCTTTAAATAGCGCGTCCAGAAATATATGTTGATTTATTTCAGATATCGAAGCTCCTAGGACTTGCGTTATACACCTAAGGTTGGAAAATCAGATGGTTATGCCGGATTGATCTACTAATTCGACGGTTATTCTAGTTTAATCTAAAAATCAGATGGTTATGCCGGATCAATTTAATTTGATGTTTTGAGGTTACGATTAATCTAAAAATTCGATGGTCATGTGAGATCAACTTAATTTGATAATCTAATGCTGCACTCGCGCTCCAGATTTGATGATATCACTATATTAATAAGACATGAAACATGACCATCAATTAATATGTGTTAGTCTATAATTTTTACAATTAGGCCCATATAAATAAAGTTTTTTTTTTAAAAAACTTATAATTAAGTCTCAGCCGCTTGGCGACAGACCTCGTTTTTGCAAATTTTCAGTTTACGTGTATTGTTGTGAAATTTCGAATATTTTTAAATGTAATTTTTTTAAAAAGAAGTCAATTGTGATTATACCCCTCTCCTACCATTGTAATTGTGATTTTATCCCTCGCTTTTTAACTTTGCTTTTTAACTTTGTGATTTTACCTCTCTGTTTTGAAAACGAAGCCACTCTTTGCCTCTCTCCCTTAACACTGTTAGAGCATCTCCAAAAGACTTTTATTTTGTACTCTCTATTGACTATTTATTCATCTTTTTATAAATATTAAACTATATATATAACATTTTATTTCAACAGACTCTCCAATATGTAAGTTGGCTTGGCTAACGAGATTTGCTAAATAAATTGGGCTAGTGAGAGAGTCAATTTAGAGAGACGGATAGCTTGACAAGTTAAATAACCAGTCTATTGGAGAGCTATTTTGCTATTAGTGATTCAAATATGAAAAATGAGGGACTAAATTAGTGGTCCTCCCCGCCGCCGCCGCCGTTGCAGGATAATGGCGCGAAAGCGGCGGTTCTCCCGCCGCGGCCTGGGGCGAATGCAGCCCGGCGCGCGGCCGCTCACCCGGATCGGCAGTGTGGGACCGATAGGTGAGTGTGACGGAAAGAAAGAATGTGAATTGGGGGAAATCTTTGTTCTTCCCCTTTCTTTGTGGGAGGGCCTGAGTTTTTTTTTTTAATGAAGGGTACCTGGGTATTGCTAGTTATGAAAAAAGGGGATTCATTTGTTCAATCTGGTGGACATGGTCTATGGTCCTAGCCGCCTCCATTTCCATTCCGGTAATACATTTTTCTTATCACGTGTCTTACTTCTTGATTGATTGGAGTCTCTTTTGCAATCACGGTCATTGTGCGGATCCAGAAACCGGTGCGTTTGTTTCTCTTACACTGCACTTGGAGGTAGACTAATTTTCAGGACAATGTAAAGGTGTGGTATGAAGTGGAGGGAGGCAGGAGGTTTACTTAATAACAAACAGATCAAATGCGTGATAGTGTTTCTGCTTAGGTTCTGCTACGGGACCAGTGACCAGCATTCCAATGCCTTGCCAAATTTTTTTGCTGCATATGTTAGGCCGTTTGGTCATGCATAATGTAGCATGAATTCCCTCGCAAGGTGCTTAGTGGAGAGGCGACTAGTATATGACGCCAAACATGTGGTACCATGGCCAATTTTCCATTTGGCCCTCTTTATTCTTTGAGTTAAGTTTTGGCTGTGAACACGCATGCAGACACAATGAATCTATGTAGTGCATACTGAGTGAACTTTAGAGATCTAGTGTAAGTATTTCCGAGGTCACATATAATTTTCCTCCTTTTAATAAATGATATCTAGAGATAAATGGAGCACATTCTTGATTCTATAAGTTTCGCCTAACCCACCCCATCCAGATCTTTGTATCTTGACGTCACAGAACTTTCTTTGGTTCATTAAGCTATTAGTATCTGCAAATGCTTACCAAACTATTTTAGGTATTAGGGAACAAGATAACAACTTTTGCTTGATGAGTCAAAGTTTGAGAGATTGATTACAAGATTAACCAACCACATGTTTGGTATGCTCCATTTGATTTTTGTTTCAGATAGTGTGTGCTGACAGTGGGTTGTCGAAGTATCTGGTGTATCTACTGCACTACTCTGTAGCATCAGTTTGACATGTTCAGCCCGTTACCGTGGCAGGACTCAAGTTCCTTTGCACAATTTACATGGTGATGTCCCTTCTGGTTGTTGTAGCCTTGATATTCAGGGACGCTTCCTGTGTTTTATTTCTTATTCGGGACTCTTGCTCGTGTTCATTGCCATGGACAACGTAGCTGATTTTGGATTATTTATTGATAATAGTTTGCCTTGTCTCAGTTTCCTCATTGGTTTTTGAGTTTGCTAATACACCTGTATAAGGATACATGGCAAGTTAATAGTTCTTTTCAAAATGTAACATGCTGCATAATAAGTTCTTAGTTTCTAAATGGGCATACATAATACACTTTTTTCGCATCAGTCTTGTGACCTTCTGGTACTTTGGTTTCCTCCCTGATCTAAAAGAATCATAATTGCATCACAAAGTGTAATTTTTCTTGTTTATAATGGCTGTTGTTAGATAAGTAAAACACCATGGCCATAATCCGCTACTCTGCTTTGCTTCGGCTTACTTGATGTGATGTCTTTTGCTGAGTTGTCCATTTGTGAATTCAATATATATGTAGACGTAGGTAGCCCCTACATGTGTCCTTTTCCTTTTTGCATCTTGCACTATTTAACTTAACAGAAGAGAAAGGAAAGAAACTTTGAATTCTTATCCGTATCAAAGCTTTTCTCCAAGTTGTATGCCGTGGAGTAAAAGAGAGCAGCAATAGTTGGGTCTTTGTGGTCTATGCACTACCTTATTGCTCAATTAGAACAAAATCTTACCTTACTTATTTGCAGGAGCAGTTTCAACAAGTAGCTGGCTAAAAAGGTCTCAAGTGCAGAGCACTTATCAACACTTTTTTTATTTACCTTATCACACACATTAAATTTCTTATTTGTTGCGTGCATTACCTGCAACTTCTTCCCCGTCTTATTGGTTAGTGTGACTTAACTTTTTTATTAAGTTTTAATGCTAACCAGCTTTACAATTATTGAGAGATGAAATGATAGCTCACTCACTCTTGCACTGAACCTGTCAGTTCCGTTCTGTTCACTTGTATTGACACCTCTATACAGTTGTCCAAAAGCCCTGACCAATATTGGCCAGGAAAAAGCTAATGGTAGCGCATCCCATGAAAGAAATCAGTGGTTTCTTGTCACTGATGTTTCTAGCTTGTTTCAGAACATACCCGTGGACAAGCTGCATGTGTGTACCAAGATCTCTCAGAATAAACAGGCCGTTATTCCTGCTCTTTATTACAAATAACCTGTTGACATGTTTCTGTTAGACAGACCATTAGTGGCTTAGCTAGGTTTATGCTGCTTGGGCCTGGGTCCATGCACCTTCTTTTGCAACTGCCTATAGCTCTGGCGCACACTGTGGTTACCTGTATATATGCACTTGTATTCTGTACATGGCAAGTCATCAATTTGATGCCCTACAATATACCAAGCTTACATTTTATCATGTTGTAAATTAAATTCTTGTCTATTTGGGCTCTATTTTATTGGACGAATATTTATTATTATGTCAAATGTCTACTTTCCAGGTATAGTTTTATCAAGTTTTATTTAGGAGTATTTTTTTTTGGGTGATGGGAATGTAATAGACATATCCATGAAAGATCTAAGAAATGATTCAACCTTTATTTAGAACCGAGCTCAAGTTTGGAGAAATCAGCAAATTGTGTCTGATAGAAATATTTCATCATGATTAAAATCTGCCTTTATCCGTTGGAAATTATATGAGTTTAAATGTAATATTCAATCTTCATCATATTCTATGTAACAATAACTGCAAACCATATTATGCTGTTATTTGTTCAGCACAACAAGAACAGAGATAAATAGATATATCATGCATATAGAGCGTCCACACTATTGCACAAACTGATACAAACTATTTTTCAAACTACATAGATACATACATTATGAGCATACCACCAGTGTTACACTAGATTTAAAAATACTGCATACTAATGCAAGCATAGTTAGGAAGTACAAATACTGCAAATCTGCTAGGCAGATAGCTGAGTGGCCTGACCAATATAGATGTATTCCTTCAGCCTTCAATAGCGATGGCCTTATTTACCATAAGCCCATAACCAAATCGTGCAGCCAACATCTTGATTTCATTTTCCATCACATCATGATTTCTTGATCTCCCATCTTCCAGAATATCTCAGGGCATTTGTAGTCCCACATTACAGGTGATGGTAGATGACAGGGGCTACTGCTGCACGTCTTCTCTTTCCCTTCAGCAATACTCAGCAAGTTAGGTGCATGTGGTGCCTCAATCTCCTTCCATATCTGATCCATGGGATATCCATCCATGACACTCTGTGTGTTCTCGAGGGTGCTGGTGACACAGCTACCATTGTGAGTGTCACCACTGCCCATCCCAATGACTGGAATGGTGTCAAGAAGGCAGGTTTGGTATGTCAGTGAGGAGGATGAGGATGAAGGTGATGGCATGCCCATCTTCCTCTCCTGTGCCTTCTTTCTCATGTGTGTTCTCCAGTAGTTCTTGATCTCATTGTCTGTGCGCCCTGGCAGCCTCCTTGCTATCCTAGACCACCTACATATGGAGAATTTGAATGAGCTTCATCTTCACCTAAATTTAGTAACCGAGAAAAACTGCTGTCTAGAAAAACTTCTTCAAATCAAACCTGTTCCCCCACCGAGCATGGAGCTCAATGATAATGCGCTCTTCTTGTGGTGACATGCGGCCATGCTTGAGGCCAGGGTGAAGATAGTTCACCCAGCGCAGGCGGCAGCTCTTTCCTGTCCTGTTGAGGCCTGCATGAACATAGAGAATGTATAGTATGAAGAAGGCTGGTTAGACAGGAAGACATTCGTGTTTGCGACTTTGCGCTAAGGATAGCAAAATAGCTACCTAAGTTGTAGTTCTCCAACCCCTCAAACCTGAGACTTGAGCAATGAAGTCCCAACGATGGTCACCAAACAGGCGGACAGTGCATACCAGCTGAATGTCCTCCTGCTCTGTCCATGGCCCCTTACGCATCTCCTCTCTCACAGTCACCATGTTACTACCACACTAACGTTGCTCGCTTCTACCTTGGATAGGTTGGGAACCAGTCTTGGTGTTCTTCCTCCTCTGTGTGCTTGTGGGCTCCAGTTCCAGGTTCAAATCCTTGATGAACTCCAGCCTGATAGGAAGAAGGTAGCTATAGGGAGAAGAAGCCACTATGTCTTATGCTTTGTGCTGAATTGCTGTCTTTAGCCACTCTTTTATAGGCAACAGGACAAGCTCTTCCCTCTCAATAAATAAATAAATAGAAGTGGAATCAGTTGTGCGGTCACATGACGTGGTGCATGTGATTTTAGAGAATCCTATAGATCCTATCATCACTAGGTTTGTGCTCAGACTGTGCTAAGAAATTTTGCTTCTCTTGGTTATTGCTTTGAGTAACATATTATAGTAGGGAATTGTTGATACTGCTTTGTTTATAATGGGTTCAGAATAACGCTTGTCTCTTATATGTTGGCTCTGTGGGTTGACTTCAATCATTTTGACATAAAACAACAAAGCTGTTCTTTTTCTTTGTTACCTCGTTTATACAGAAGAAATATGTGTAACGATATGTTTTCTCATGTTTCACACAAAAGGGGAGAAACATTTGTGGCTATCTTTACTGTGATGATTTTAGTATGCTCTAAGCATTATTACCTTTAGCATCTTATTCTTTGATAAAAGGAATAGACATCTGGCTCTGAAGTCTTAAGTGGATACTGGTGCTTGCTTTAGGTAACCCATAACGATGCCATGCTTTATACCTGCACCTTCAATTATGTCGACAATGTCCAATCATTTTTATTTTCCTTTTCTAGATGCTTCACGGGTATTATAAATGGGTCGCTGCAGGTTTTTTTCTACAAACTGAGAAAAAAATGTACCCTTTCTTCTCTTGATATGAACCTTTTACCTGGTGGGTTATGACAGTTGATTGACCATTCAGAAATTCTTAATGCTAATCCATGATTTGCTTGCTACATATGTACATTCAGAATCACAAACCATGTATGCAGTGTAGCAAACTTTTTAGGAACTGGTGCTTATTTCCTTTCCCCTGGAAGTGAAAAGGTTTTGCTTCCATCTCATGTCAGCAATTATCCTAAGCATAGCAAAAAATTGTCACAAACGCACCTTCAACAGAAACAATACTCAAATTCACAAAACACATATTCTTCCACTGAGGGTGCCACGTAAAAAAAAAGCCCTTTTGGTATTAGTTGAGTTGAACCACATAAAAGTAACATTTGTGTGTCTGTATGTACTAGAACTAAAATGACTTGTACCATTACCATTATGCAGAGGTTTTCTGATTTAGTGATGATACCACTGTAGCATATCTGCAGTGTCTCAGTTGTATAAAAAAGTAAAAAAAATGTGATGTTTTCTAACAGATTTTTAATTGAAGAAATAGATCTATCAACTAATTAATAAATCGGTTCAAGTAAAATACTCATGATGACCTATTTTTTGCCCATCTTATAGTTCTACCAAAAGCAATATTTTTGTGCTAAAACATGTGATAAATAAATGAACAAACCATATTAAGATATAATTTAGTTCCACAGCACACTGCATGCGTAGGTGTGCTGGCCGATATAGCAGAAGCCAAGTAGTTTTGATCATTTGTTTTTTTAATTGTATTTCTTTTTATTGGTTCAGCATCTGACACTGTTCTTGATTGATGTGTGCGGCATGAATGATGGATCTTCCTAAGCTCCTGACTATCATTGTGTCACTCATTACCGTCTTTTGTATATCATTATGGGTGCATCGATAAGAAATGACAGGTTTCTAGACAGTGGGGCCCCGAGAATTTTTTTTATCCTCATGACCTAACTTCTCCATCGCCATAGAATTAGTCATTTCGATCTTGAAAGTTAAATACCATTTCCTGTGCGAGGGTCGTGAGGCTGACCCAGATTGATGGGAGAAAAGGCATGGAATGAGCAGTGATGTGGATGCCACCAACCTGCAACCTGTGCTGCAGTCCACATTGTGGCGGGGACGGCCTCATCAACTTGTTATCTTGGCATCTATCCTGCTTTTGGAAGCCCCCCTGTGCACTGAACACTGCTCCATATTCCACTAATGGAGAGCCCAATCGACCTGCTGCCATTGCTCTGTTTGTTTGCTTGTTTGTCTTTTGCGCTTCTTTAATCTGTCTATATGTCGGTTGCTGCTGTAGCCTCTGACCGGTACCAAGAGCTCGTCGTCCTCGCTTCCCTGGCTTTAGTAGGATGTACTAGTACTGACTTTAGGGACTGATCAGTCATCATCATCGTGATGAAACCTTATTATTCCATGGAATGCATGACCTAAGTCAGGTCCTTTTCTCATCTCACATGCGTGAATTTGTTCTTTCCGACTCTCCATAATGCAAGAGTTAGTAGTTTAAGAGCAACAGAAGTTCAACAAATGTGTACAGTATTTATGCTTGATTTCATATTTTCATGTGCAAGTATGGCAGTATCAGTTTTACTGAAAAAATGTATTTTTTTACTGAAAGGGTTTGTTTTATGCATATGTGCAGAATCAGCAGCTGTCAATCAGCCTAAACATCAACAATCTGAACATGGTTTTCATCGCATGGTGAATTGGTGATGGAGACCAGCACAAGCCGATGAGCCAGCCAGTTTTCTGCAGGAAATAGGTTGATGGGCACCGTAAGTCTTCAGATCCTTTACGTCTGAATTTTCAGTTCCGCGATAAGATGGTAAAAAAGAAACCAGTGCTTCTTAGCGTGAACGCCTGTCAGTGCTCTAACCTTAGCCGAGATGTGGATGCCTGCATGCCGACGAGCCAACCGATTCTCCCAAAAGCATATGGTGGTGATAAGGAACGCCGAGGTGATCATCTGGGACCTGGCCAGCGGTGGCCAACGGAGATGCAGATGAACGTTATGAGCGACAAGCACCACCCAGTCTGAGTCTCACATGATTTGGTCTCACCACCACCACACACTAACGCTGGTCCAAGAGGAGCCAAATAAAAATAAAAAGGTGAGGTATCAAAAGCAGCGTCCACCGGGCAGTGGATGGATGGATAGAAAACTAAAGGCTGCTTTGCTTTGGCCTGTGAGGTGAGGTTAGCAAGCACACGGTGAGCTGATGATAACACTTGTCCTGCCGTGGGTCTCAGTGGAGGTCAGTTCATGCACCCCCTATCTATTGTTGACGTACGTGCTGGGCCATTAACGGTTCATGGATCATGACGGTGTTCGGCTTTTGGCCGCAGTTCTGAGGTGTCGATGCTGGGGAACAGTAAACTACTACTGTATGTCTCTGTGCGTTTGTTTGGGATGCTGAATTTTACTTGGTTTGTTTTGTAGGTACGGTATCTTGGTGATCGGCCTCGACCCTGACACCAAGCATTTTCTTAAGCTTGCCTGAGGTTTGTGATAAGCTAGGTGGTGTATCGTCCTTTTCCCTGTTCTGTCATTACGGCCTGTTTTTGCTCATAGCTCAGCTGGTGTCACTGAGGTATATATAATCAGATTTATTATGAAACATGTTTTCATAGTATATTTATTTGGTGTCACGTACAGAAGTTGACAATCTTTTCTACAAATCTGATCAAGTTTGAAATAGAGACTAACCGGTTTTTAACAGTCCAAATTCTTAAATTAGTAATATCTAAAGGTCGTCTGTGCAAGTTGAGATAAAGATCCGAAAAATTTGGGCCTTGGCCTAACAAATCTACACATGCAAGTGCGATCTGGGCAATGATATTGATTAGGCCCAACAAATCTATTGAGTCTCGGACGCGAGATCGTGGGATCATAAGCTCCTGCACTGCAGTATTTTCCAACACATGCATTTTATTCATTCATTATATATATTGATGATGATTGACATGTATATCGATCAGGTAGCAGCACGGATGGATGCATGCATTTTGTACGTTTCAATATGGACAGCAGCACTTCCATGGGTCACCACGTTTATCGCAGTAGCCGCCATTCTTAGCAGGGAAGTTGTACTCTTGGCAAACTTTGCCGCAGTGAAATGGCGTGCAGTATTCACGATCGTATGGAAAGCAGAATGGTGGCCGCAACCTGGGGACGACGCCGCCTGCCAAAAAAACGTTGCTCCACCCGTTATATATATATAGTTGATTAGTACATACATATATATATATATATATATATATATATATATATATATATATATATATATATATATATATATATATATAGTAGTCATGATATACAGCAGGTCTGCCTCTCAAATTAAATATGTACATAATAACGATAACAACATCTAGCAGTAATGTTATGGCAAAATTATGGTCCAGGATTAGAATTTGCTACCTAAAGTCCATATGGGGCTTATAGATTTATTTCAATGGTTGCATAATGTTTTCCATTTTTTTTCTTATAGAATCTGATTGTTGCTCTAATTCATATATAGACAATGGGAGAGAGTGAGGAGCTACAGAAACACTTGTAGTTTAGTTATAGATGTAGATATATTTGTTCGCTGCGGCTTGCTGCAGCTGCAGTTCCTACAATATTTTGTCTCTATGAATTGCAGCCGCAACAATCTAAATAGCTGCAGCAGTTGCGACCAACCTGCCAAATAAGAGTTATAGATATAGATGTATATAAGAGTGAGGAGCTACAGAAGCACTTGTAATATAGTTATAGATGTAGATATAAGTATAGATATAGATGGATATAAGAGTGAGGAGCTACAAAATAATCACTTGTAGTATATTTATAGAGGTAGATATAAGTATAGATATAGATGGATATAAGAGTGAGGAGCT
Source organism: Zea mays (assembly GCF_902167145.1). Classification (NCBI taxonomy): domain Eukaryota; kingdom Viridiplantae; phylum Streptophyta; class Magnoliopsida; order Poales; family Poaceae; genus Zea; species Zea mays. The sequence continues at coordinate 1,833,217 of NC_050099.1, read as the reverse complement.
ACAGAATCACTTGTAGTATAGTTATAGATGTAGATATAAGTATAGATATAGATGGATATAGGAGTGAGGAGCTACAGAATCATTTGTAGTATAGTTATAGATGTAGATATAAGTATAGATATAGATGGATATAAGAGTGAGGAGCTACAGAATCACTTGTAGTATAGTTATAGATGTAGATATAAGTATAGATATAGATGGATATAAGAGTAAGGAGCTACAGAATCACTTGTAGTATAGTTATAGATGTAGATATAAGTATAGATATAGATGGATATAAGAGTGAGGAGCTATAGAATAATCACTTGTAGTATAGTTATAGATGTAGATATACGTATAGATATAGATGGATATAAGAGTGAGGAGCTACATAATCACTTATAGTATAGTTATAGATGTAGATATAAGTATAGATATAAATGGATATAAGAGTGAGGACATAGAGAAGTACCTGTAGTATAGTTATAGATATAGATATAAGTATAGATATAGATGGATATAAGTTGGAGGCTGCTTAGGAATGGTCTAGAGAATATTTTTTAGGCCAAACTGATTTTGAATTATTATTTTAATTCTACTAGTTTTGGAGCACTATTATAAATACATGCAAAAAAAATTTTGTGCCTAACAATGACATGTAATTCTCGTAAAAAAGGTTGTAGACCATATTTAACATGTTTAGAGCATCTCCAAAAAAACTGTAAATCAACCCCAAAAGTGCTTTAGGTAAGAAAACATATTTTAGGCCTCCAACAATTTCATCTTCTTCCTCCCATGATATTCGTGCCGCGTTTCTCCTGTGACTTTAATCCACCGGCTTCTGCTTTTTCTACAGTATTTTGTCTCTATAGATTGTAATCCATGTGGAGCTCGCCCTTGTTGAACTGGAGGATGCAAGTGGTTTTTGATTTTTAGGGATGACTTATTGGTAATCTACCATAGGTTTATATTTTTAGGATTTTTTCGACAATCCCTAATAACAAGTTTTGGGGGAACAATTTTTTAGTGATCTCTGCTCTTATACATGCTAAGGGCTTGTTTGACAGGAAGGATAATAGAAAGGACTGAGGGGGCTAGAATCTCTCGCTATTCAATTTGAACACCGAAGGATTCTAGCCTCTCAATTCCCTCCATTCCACTAATCTTCCAAACAAGCCCTAAGGGTTTTTATTCCCTGTTGCAACATAACCGCCATATTACTAGTGTAAATCGAAGTAAGAAAACCAGGCACATGTAGAAGTGTATGTACATACCTTTTGCTTCGCAGGATAGGGAAACAATTACAACCACCACAAGAAAGCATGTCGTCAGGATGGACACGAAGGTCTTTCTCCAACCGCCGTTGAGTGCCATCATCAGGAGGTTAGAAGAGGGATGCCTGTTGTGCTCTCTTCTTTTTCAGACGAGAAAAATGAGGAAGACCCCTTGTGTCTCCATGTGTGTGCGCGTGCGTTTATATACAGGCAAGGTCTAGCTAACCTCACACTGGTGCATGTTATATATGTATCCTCAAGATATATATCCGGATATAGATATTATCATGTAACACACTCCAATATAATTAATGATCTTCAGATAACTACTTCATATACATATGCTTTTATATCTATCTCCAGCATTAGATTCCCACCCTGACGTGAAAAAGGAGGGGAAATGTGCATATACATTTGTTGTTCACTTGTTCTCAAATGTTGTGAATCAAGAACAAGGCAACACAATTGTTAAAGGTCAAGTACCTTTGTCCTCCGAAATATTATCTACTCTTGGATATAATGATCTTCAGACGAAGGTCATGAAGGACATGCTTTCATTATTCATAATGATAAGAATGCATAGAGATAATGAATGTAATCCTCCAGTTCCTTCACTTATGTATTTCACAATGTATACATGAACATTAACATAATTTACATTATATTGATACTTTCGGCTTGTTCGAAGGTGCGGATGCAAGAGCGATTACATTTCAGCGTGAACAGTACGGTGGTACTGTTCACCTATTTATAGGCACGGGACACAACCTAGGTAAAAATACATTTATAACCTTAACATTTATTCATTACTGTAACATAAATCGTTATGGACTAGCTAGTCTTTTCCTCTTCGGCTCGACTCCATGTTTGATCTTCGGCATTGCTTTTAAGCCGAAGTTGTTTCCCCTTGGCTATAGCTTCGATCATTCATTGTCGTCACTTTCGGGCTATGCCTTTGTCTCGAAGTCCTTCGATGAAGGAGAATACTCCCCTCATGAATCAAAGCTCCCTGTGATAATCATCATTATACTAAAAGTACATAGTTAGTCATGTTTTTTGAGGACCTTCGGAAGAGAAAGACCCCCAACAACGTTGTAGTGATGAGGTTGATGTTGTAGTGAGCCGATTGCTGTGCATATACATTGTTGTAGTGCTAGACAGTTTGTGGTTGTCTAATCTAAAGCTTAAGTGCTTCTTTTGGTTCATGCACACAAGGTGTTTGGTGAATTACTATTGTCAACTTAGCTTGCTGCTTTGGTGCCCACTTCCGCTACGCGCCGACCCTCACAAGTGGTATCAGAGCCGTGTATATCAAAGGCATCTGGTTATTATCTCTAAATGTACATTTGGAAGTAAGCAAGTTTGATGGAACTAGTGGCTTCGGCTCTAGCAAGTTTAAATACAACATGTGTTGGTTGACAAGAGTTTGGATGCTCCTTTGGAGGATGGTGATAGAATCTTCGTGTCACGAGGGCTTTGATGAAGGCAAGTTCATTCTACCATTGATGCATAAAATTCTTATTCTTCCTACCACTACCTAATCCTAGATTATGGGATGGTTACTATACATTTGTGTGATGAGATACAGTCCGCATTAAGAATACCCTTTTTACTACGAAAAGAAAAGTGGGTTATGGGTTGTGTTTTCAATAGAAAATGTTTTTCAAAATGTGTGTGATGAAGGGTTATCACCCTTATCACCTTTGAGCGGGATGATCAGAGACTCCCTGGTTTGGGAGGGCCTTAAAGTGTTGGCTCAGCCAGGTTAGATGTGAGCATGAAGGATTGTCTCGTCTCGTATAAGGACTTGTTTGTCATCCTTCACTACCTATATTGTGTGGGCAGTCGCTTGATTTGAACTTATATACACGGTCCGCACCCCAAGGTTATGGTGGCTAGAGAGCACTAGAAGGACAAGGATGGTGAATAATTTTGTCCTGGAGTAATTGTATCACATTTAAGTTCTAGAGTATGAGGACGCTTCAGCTGTGGAGTGGATTCTCCGTTATCTCAAAGGCACAAGCACATATGGTTTGATGTTTGATCAAAGGGTAGTCGATCCGGGACATGTTGTCGTTGGTTATTCTGGTTCTGATTTTGTTATGGATCTTGATTTAAGGTGTTTTCTCACTGGTTATGTGTTTCAGCTCCGTGGGTCATGCATCAGTTGGAACGCAACATTGCAGCATATTGTTGCCTTATCTAACACATGAGTTGAGTTTATGTCTTTGACTAAGGCAGTGAAGGAAGCTATTTGGTTGCATGGTTTTCTTGGTGATTTGGGCATTGAGCAGGTTGATTGTGTTGTCTTTTGTCATAATCAAAGCGCGATCCATCTTGCAAAAGATGAAAAGTTTCATGAGAGAACCAAGCATATTGATGTGTTAAATTTTTTTTCCATTCAGCTTCATGTGAAGAACAAATATTTGTATGTGATGAAGATTGGCACAAAAGACAACCCATCTGATATGTTAACCAAGGTGGTCCCAAGAGCCAAGTTCGAGCATTGTTTGAGTTTGGTGGGTGTTCGTGCTTGCCCGAGGTAGCTCCCTAGTGGAGGTTTGGAGGCGGTGAGATTGTTACATGCTGATTTGAAGATGAAGAGTTTGAAGATTGAACTTCTGTTGGCTTATAGTTTAATTGTCGTTGAGGTGGAGAATTGTGGTCGGTTGTCTATCCGACCCATGGTGTCAGCAGCTTATACAATTTGGAAGAATAATGGGGGAGAGGAAAGAGATACACACATACATATATGAAGAAGAGCCGGCTACGTACTATCTAACACATCCTCTTTTGCCACCCCTTTTCTGCCGAACTTCCTCGGAGATCTTGACGATAGCGAAGAAAATCATCCTGTACACCAGCATCATCCCGCAGAGGATGGCAAGGTTGACCCACTTGGAGTACCCCATCTCCACCTGCAGCTTGTACTCGAGGACCTGGAGGCCACTGACGGTGACATTGGAGTCGACGAGCTGGTCGCTCGGGAACGACAGCCCCACGAACTCGTTCTTGTAGAGCCCCTGCACGGCGTACTTGTGGAAGGACAGGTAGTAGCAGGGGTACTTCCAGACGGGCTTGGGCAGCTCGTTGGGGAGGCGGAAGAAGCCGCCGTTGAGCATCATGACCCCCTGCACCCCGGCGCCGACGATGATCCCCATCAGGAAGTCCGGGACGACGGCGGCGATGACCATCATCATGCTCTCGACCAGGAGGCAGCAGACGCAGAGCACCATGACGAAGTAGACGAAGTGGTCGGCGCCTTTGGACAGGCCCGTGAGGTAGTACAGCATCGCGCCGGGCAGTAGGGAAACGACGGACAGGTACGGAGTGGCGGAGATGGTGTTGGAGATGACGAACTCCGACACGCCGTAGTGGCCGCTCAGCCTCTCCTTTCTGAACACCTTGACGTCTTCTACGAAGGATGGAAATCCTCCGATGGACATGAAAGTTAGGAGTGCGATGGTGTACATGATTACTTCACATCGACTCTGGATAGAGCTGTAGGTGCTGTAGCCAAGTTGGTAGAAGATAGTGCCTAGGCACACGCCAATGCCCATGTAGATGGCCAGACGCATCCAGTAGTACCCTACGTCCCTGTGCATGTTCAGGAACGATCTCCTCGTCAGCACAAGGAGCTTGGTGCCAAAGCTTGCGTGTTCTCTCCGCCGAAATGAAGCTCCATCCTGCAGCCAGTAGGGAATTTCATTTCCACAATTACCATGCACAGCTCTATCCAGGTAAATAAAACTCAGGTTTATTACCATGCTTTTCATTTCGACAATTTGGTCTGTGGTTTTGTCCAAGTAAATGGATGATCTGTATGCAGTCGCCAGGATTTCTATTGCCTCATCAGCTGCTGTTTTCCTTTTAGCTTTGTCAGAGCTCTCCACCACGGTTTCCTCGTCAAAGTCTTTGTTGATTGTTCTGAGGAAGTGGTCTGACGGGCTTCTCAGGCGTGGGCATGGGAAGCCGTTCAGAGAGAAGAACTGCATGCATATATATATATGCAAGGAGGAACGATCGATCGAGCTAATTAACACAAGTCAGAGATATATATATGCATGGTCCTGGTCCTCTTAACTTCTCTCTGATGCATGATGATCAAGAAGTACGTACCTCGGTGGCGTCAGAGATGGTCCCGAAGAACACCGTCCTTCCGGCTGCGAGCAGGCATAGGCCGTGGAAGAGCTCCAAGACGTCGCCGCTGGGCTGGTGCACGGCGGCTACGACGGTCATGCCGTCGCGGGCGGCGACGCGCGCGATGTGGCTCATGACGTGGTAGGACGCGGCGCTGTCGAGGCCGCTGGTGGGCTCGTCCAGGAAGAGCAGGCGCGGCCGCGTCAGCATCTCGATGCAGATGCTGAGCCGCTTCCGCTGCCCGCCGCTGATGCCCTTGGTGACGCGGCCGCCGATGCGCGTGTCCATGGCGTCCGCGAGCCCCATCTCCCGGATCACCCGCTCCGCGTGCGCCCGCTTCTCCGCCGCCGGCGTCGTGTCGGGCAGCTGCAGCTGCGCTGAGTAGTACACGGCCTCCCGCACCGACAGCGTCGACATCAGCACGTTGTCTTGGGTCACGTATGCCTTCAATTATATTCAGCGTTTATATATTATTATTCATTCGTCCGATCGATCATCCGCTCATATGCATTTAGAAAAAAAAAGAACAAGGATAGATGATGTTTGTTTTTACCGAGGTTCCATAGGCAAGCTTCTCCTGCCGGCCATTGATCAAAATCAGACCTGTTTTATTCATGCCGGGTCCTAACCTTCCTGCACTCAAAATGGTAACAATGTCTAGCTTCCATTTCGTTTTGTATGAGTGTATATATATGCTGCAATATATGCCAATATTTTTTTATGAGGCTCTAAATGATAAATAAATACCCCCTCCATCCTAAAATATATATAATTTCTTGTAGATTAAATATACATTTATTAATTAATCTTGTAGGTATGTCTACGTTCATCGCCATCGAATAAATGTGAACGAAAAAAAGGTAAGAAAAAACTATATTTTAGTACAAAGGGAGTAAATAATAGAGAGAGGGGATTCGTCATTTTCCAAAACAAATAGTATCATGCATGACTATACACTAGTACAGTGCCCGTGTTTTACGACGGTAAGAATAAATATTACACTTTATATCTAAAATCCTTAAAAAGATATATGAGTTGAAAAGGAATATGACCCATTTTTTATAGCTCATCACTCGGCCGCTCACCGTCCTTTAGCTAGCGTGGTGGTACTATTGCATAGACCTACGCACGTACACGTACGTATATGTTCCTTCGAATGAAAGTACATATGAAATAATATAAAAATAAAACATATGTGCAGTAAATCACAGGGAGCACTATTCCAGTCATTAATTTATGAAACAGTTAGTTTGGTGGAGAGTCTAGAGTGGATCAGCAGTGACAGAGATTCTGATCGCTGCAAATGAATTAAAAGCATTCCCCACAGTAGTAGTTATGGACAGGACAGTTCATCAGGTCCGGACCACCGTGACATGCATGTTGCATACTCCTACCATGGTGGCGAACGCGACGCGGCAGGGAAAATAAATTTCTGTGCTACTAATCACGAGCGTGGTCATGAATTGAATGGTGTAGGATCCATCCATCCATGGGCATGCATTAATGGTGTCAATGCAAAGTTGGTTTGGGCGGCAAGCAGCTGATGGAGAGGGGAGCATGGGCCGGGCTACTACTTCTGCTGCGATTTCTTAAATGATACGTCTCTCTCCATGCATGTTGTTATCTTAGGTTCCCTTTATTAATTGGCATCACATGTTTGGATCCGTTCCAATGCTACACGTCTTCGCGCGCCTTTTATCATCATCTCTGCCTAGCTGTCACTATTATATATTAATTATTGGTAAATATGTGGCGTGTATATGAGCCTTTGATACTTTGATACACATGAACTGCACATAAATAAACTAACAAAGTTAACAAAAAAATTTAAAAAAATCACATATTTTTTTCTCTATTGTGTACAAAATTTCAATTTAAAATTCGCTATACTTTAGCTGTAACAAAAAGATAAAATTTCTGACAAGTTTAAATTACAAAATCGGCTAAAATGTTCTCTTTTGTATTACAGTTAGAGTATAACGAATTTGAACTTTAAATTTTATATATAATTGTAGTAGGATGGAAATAATATGTATGATATCTTTTTTTTGTTAGTTCATGTGCACCGGATATGCATGTTTTCACTTAATTATATCCTTTTCATCATCTACGTGTCACCATACTACAGACGGGGGTTAGTTATTATTAATTAACACATATAGCTAGCTAGCTAACTACTATGGCATGCATGGTGGAGAGTAGTGCTAGCTACTGTCTGTTTTAGCAAGCAACCTGTGTACTTTCGCGGACAGGCAATATGGTTTCTTCGCATGCGTGTAGCTAGTATGAATGAGTTGCATAATGCATATGCACCACGCATGATACGTGAAGGAGGTGACGTGACGGACACGGACCTGCGAGGGTGTCCAGCAGCGTCGTCTTGCCGCCGCCGGACGGGCCCATGATGGCCAGCACCTCACCGGGGCGCGCGTGCCCGGTGATCCCGTCCAGGATCCTCACGTCCGGCGCCCCGCGCGGGCCGCCGGCCACCGTCACGCGCACGTCCTCCCACGTCAGGAACGCCCGGGGGTCGCCGTCGCCGGCGGCGTCCTCCGCAGCCACGGCCGCTGGCGCCGACGATGGCACCACCACCTGCAGCTCGCACCCCGATCGTCGTCCGGCGACCGCTGCTGCTGCTTCGTCCGACGGCGCCGCGCCACGGTGACGCCCGCGGCCACCCCACGCGAAGACGCCGCTCGCAATACGAGACCACCAGCTGGTGCCCGCGCCGCCGCCGCCGCCAGGCTGATGATGGCGAGCGCCCCAGCGCCATAGCGGCCGCGAGGGGCTCGGCGTCGGCGCCCACCGCGGCAACGGCGACGGCGTGGCCGCCATGGCTAGCTATCTAGGTGCTAGCTGCGGCTCCACCACCACTGGGAGGGCTTTGGCTTTGGCCTGTGTCGCGCCCTAATTAATAGGCAGTACTGGACTGGACGAGAAGGCGAAGAGGCGACACGTAGACGTTGCTGTCTGGTGGGCTATGACCTATGACGCCGCGCGTATGGGAATGAAATGGAAAACGAGCAAAGAAAGAAGCAACGACGACGGGTAATGGGAGTCAAGGGAGGTTGTTGTTAGCTGCAGTCAGAGAGCAGTGCATTAAACTAACCGGTCAGAGTTTGAAACCTCTAATAGCTAGCTATTAAAAATTAGTTGTTAGTTTCAAACATACTCAGCTAATATCGTAACTAATTGTTAGCTAACTCGCTCACAGCTAACATATAGTTTATTAGTTGCCTGAATCTAGCTAATAATTTATTAGCTAGCTAACTATTATCTATAGGGGTTCCACGTAGCCTTACCATGTTGCTTGCCTTCATGCATCGACTTTGGATTGATGGGTCAGATGCATTGCAGTGCTCCACCGTGTAAATGATGAGTTTTACTCGGTGCTGGCTCCTTTTTGGACTAATGATCTTGGGGATGATCTTTAGGTTTCGCTCACGGAAGGTCGAGATCTTAGAAAAGCGATATATATAGTAAATAAGATGTAAGACAAATAATACTATCTTGAATACGGTTTTCAAAGAAAATCTTAGAACCAGGGGATGATTACTTGATGTACATAAGATGGTTATCCTGAAGGTAGACACCACCTCTATGATGGCCACCACCTATTTGGTACCAAACAACAACGAACCCTAGGGTCTTCTTGTGATAAGCTGTAATACCCTAAAGTCATATTTTAGGTAATTTTAGGAGGTTTACCTCAAGATTTAAATTACTAATGCTTGGACTGGGCTGTTGGATTGTTGGAATCAACCCAGTAGGGGGGCATAGCGGGTGTGCTTGACATTCTTCTCATATCAGACTTGGGTGACCACTTCAATCATTTTCATAATGAAGGGTACATGAAGACAACCCTTCAGTGGTGACTAAGAAGCGCACACAATTTCCTCCCAAATCATGTCAAACACGTTAATCTTTTGAGTGATGGATGGAGTCATATGCAGGACAAGGATTCTACTCTCCCCAAGGACATTCATCTGATTTCTGCCCTTGAGAAGAATAGTCATTCTGGATAAAGAATTAGGGTAATGATAGTACCTATGCATGTTGGAGGTGATCCAGAATTCCCTCTCGGTAGAGATGTAAATCTCTTCGTGCTCTTCTCTCCTGGGCAGACGAATGCCATCAATCCAAAGGTTCCTTCCTATGATATCCTCGTCAGAAAAACCCAGAATATGAGCAAATCTATGGTAGCTCACCTTGTGTCCTAATCCCTGAAGATAGAAATACATGAACGGGTAATCATACCCATCAGCTTCCTCATCCACCTTCTTTATCCAGAGAGTAGCATAGAACTGAGCTATGACTTTATCATTCCACATATATTGCATAGTCATAATGTTCTTTATCCCATTTTGTTTGCAGACTCTCAGAACTCTGGTCATGTCAACATCATTCATATTCTCACATCCTTCCCAATCAATCACCCTATGCATGATGACTGGCTACTTCTTGGACATAATAACATTGTTGTAGAAATCAGCTTGAAATAAGTTCCAAAACCTTGGATCATGAATACTTGGGTGCCTAGGAGCAAAAGTAGATTTTGTGAATCTCAACTCCTAAACAACATCAATGGCCCTTGCACTAAAATCAGTCAGCTCCTCATGAGGACCCCGAGATACATTAGCTCGATGAAGACTCAGTCCTCCAACTATGGGAGCATGCAGAGGAGGAAGGTTAATGATATCGTCTAGAGAACCATCTTCCTCCTAAATGGGAAGACCCTCGGCAGCTGATGGCCCTCGACGAGAGCGAGAAGCGGACACCTTTTGCCTCCCCCTGGAGAAGGTTGGGAAGGTCAAGAGGGTCCCTCACCCTCTATCCTACCAGACCCTCGACCCCTTTTGGAGAGCGATCGACGAGGTGGAGGAGAGGGAACCGGAGTTTCTTCCTCAATCTCTGATTCATCACTGCTGCTAGACTCAAGGACTGAGGGGTTCCAGCGGTGAACCATCTTAAAAAAGATGAACAAACAAGGAATGAGATGGAGTTATTCAAGGTGCGAATCAACATGTGCAAAGAAGAAAGGTGTGAGTGACATGTGCAGTTGTAGCATCCCAAAAATTCAAATCTTGAAATTTTCTCAAACTCGCTCTAAATTCAAAATGAATTTCAAATTTCATTTCAAAATGTTTGTTTGCGAGTTGATATCAGCAAATAAAATATAGTGGTCTATATTCTCTCTAAAATCCTCCTCAAAATATCCTACAAATATTTTCCCAGTAATCCCCCTCAAATTGTTTCCAGAAATACCGCCCAGATATTTCCCGAGTGATCCCCTTCAAGTTCTTTCCAGAAATACTGCCCAAATATTCCACCGATATATCTCCAGATATTTTCCTCTTGAGAAATACCTTCAGAATCATTTTTCAAGTCCCTACAAATATTTTCTTCATAACTTTCCTCATGCCCATACGTATACGTATGCCTCCAGTGTCATACGGTGAGCTCTACAAGCTAATCTCACTTATACAAGACAAATCCATGCTAATCTCCCACTAATCCTCTCATCCTCCCACTAATCCTCTCATCCCTCCCCCTAATCCCCCCACCATGGCTATAAATAGAGGGGCAAGGGCCTCCTCTCATCCCACCCCAAGCCATTTCATGGCAACTCTCCCCCCCACACACACACCCACTCCATGTTCCACACAAGCACACACTAGCACAAGGATCGTTCGATCGTTCTTCGATCGTTCGTCCCCTGTTCTTAGTTTGTTCGTTCGTTCGTCTGATCGTTCGATCGTTCGTCCGATCGTTCATGGTTCGTTCGTCCGTTCGTCCGTTCGTCCGATCGTTCGTCCGATCGTTCGTCCAAATAATCTTTTTCCTACCGTTATGCTGCCAAAATTCCGATCGTTCGTTCGTTCGATCGTTCATCGTTCGTTCATAGTTCCTATTCATCGTTCATCGTTCGTTCATAGTCCCTATTCATCGTTCTTCCAGATAATCTTTGTCCTGCCGTTATGCTGCCGAAATTCCGATCGTTTGTTCGTCCGATCATTCGATCGTTCGTCCGTTCGTTCATCCAAATAATCTTTGTCCTGTCGTTATGCTGCCGAAATTCCGATCATTCGTTCGTTCGATCATTCGATCGTTCATCATTCGTTCATAATTCCTATTCATCGTTCATCGTTCGTTCATGGTCCCTATTCATCGTTCTTCCAGATAATCTTTGTCCTGCCGTTATGCTGCCGAAATTCCGATCGTTCGTTCGTCCGATCATTCGATCGTTCGTCCGTTCGTTCATAGTTCCTATTCATCGTTCGTTCATAGTTCCTATTCATCGTTCATCGTTCGTTCATACGACTATTCACCATCACTATTCATCGTTACTATTCGTCATTGCTATTCAGTGACACTATTCACCATCGTTACTATTCAGTGTTACTATTCATCATCGTTACTACTCATCGATGATATCTAGTAACTTTTTCATCGTCACTATTCATCGTTACTATTCATCGATTAGCCGATCACCCCAAATTTCAACTACTCATACATCATGCTGTCCAGTCCACCTAAGACTAGCCAGACCAATATTTTAGTCATACGAACTCCGGTGACTGTGATTTTCCTTCCAGTGAGAACTTCCCATCTTGTCACCCATCCTAGGTTTCTCCAAGTTGAGCACGCTTAACTTTGAGATTCCTTCGAACCAGGCTTCCAAACTCAGATTCCAATAATTATCGTTTCTAAATTCTTATCAAACTATTCCCTATCCAACCATGTCATCCCTTAAGCATGGTTCATATTCCAGAAAACTCCCAGAATACACTTGTCCCATATTCTGCCTATAACTCTCCTGTTCATACTAAGTCAGACGATTCATTCGTCACTATTCTCACCAACAGTGAACTTCACTATGCTACACCACATACACTAAATTATAAATACACCCAGCTACCCTCTCCCTCTCCACACACACTCAACACCCTCAACCAAGGCAAACACCCCACCCACTCAGTTACTCTGCTCTGCCGGCTACACGCATAGTGTCGCTTCGCCTCCAGTCCACTCTCCTGGTAAGCACCTCCACTCCACCACCAGTAATATCACAACACCACATGACACAGATTCTACTCAAGACTCTACTCATCCATATATCGCTATTCTGATCACTATACTAAATATTTGTTGGTATACTTGCTGGTTTGTATGTTTGCTTGTTCATGTTGCATAGTTATCAGAGCGTTCGTGTCGTCTCGTGGAGGCCAGATCTGCAAGTCTACACCAGGCGGTGGAGCCAGAAGCCTGTTCCGCGAGCTCCCCTTCCCCCTTCGCCGAATAAGCACGACAAGCTCACTGGATCCCTTTGATGCATAAATTACCTATGATTTTTCAACCACAACCCTCAGCCTGTTATTTTATGCATGATATGATTTTGAGACAAGTTATTATGGCCACCCAGCCGCATGCCGCAATCAATCCCTGATATATATGTTCCAAATGATTTGAGAAAAGGTGTGAGTTTTCAAAAGAAAATGCTTTTCAAAATGTGTATGATGAAGGGTTTTCACCCTTATCACCTTGTGAGTGGGATAATCAAGGACTCCCTGGTTTAGGGGAGGGCCTAAGGTGATGGCTCAGCTGGTTTAGGCGTGAGCAGAAGGATTGTCCCCTCATATAAGGACCGGTTTGTCATCTTCACTACCTGTACTCTTTAATAGTACAACCACTCGAGACTGTGTGGGCAGTCACTCAATCTGAACTCGTACGGTCCAACCCCAGGGTTATGAAGGCTGGGGAGCACCGGGAGGATAAGGAGGGGGAAAGTTTTGTCTGGTTTGGACATGGTGGTGGCCTGACTCCTTCCGGATAACCGTTAAGGTTAGGACGTGCGGGGAAAGAAAGAGAGTCGGATTCGGGTCTCATTGGCCATGGGATCGCAGAGCCGAACTAGTGGGTAAAGTGTACACCTCTGCGCAGAGTTTGAAAACCTATTCGAATAGTCTGTGTCCACAGGAATGGACGAGTCTGGTATGGTATGACAATTAATGTTTTGTTTTCAAAAAAAGAGATGCTTTTGAAAAGTGGTTTTTAAAAGGTCTAGCTGTTGAACCGTGAGCTATGGTGGACGGGAAGTCTAGTAGCTGTTTTTGGAAATGAAAACCAGTGGGAAACTGCTGAGATACCTGGATGGTTTAGTCCAGGGGATTTTGTTATAATACTGAAAAACTTCCTGCTCCTTTTGGAGAGGATGCGCTTTGCAAAAATACAAAATGTTTTTCAAAACAACTCTGCATAAAATATTGCTGTTTCTGCAAAATATCCTGAGCTTCACATATTCCATGCATTATATCTGATTTCCCCATTCCGCGGGTGAAGGTGGGCTACTGAGTACGTTTGTACTCACCCTTGCTTATTTGTTGTTTTTCAGAAAAAGGAGATCGGGTAAGAGTTACGACTGTTCCCAACCTTGCCTGTGGCTGTTGGACCGCTGAATTGCTTCACTGCGTATATCGGGCTGCTTCAGCCCCACTCTGATGATATGTCTCGAGTTGTGGACCAACTCTTAAAGTTGTTCGCCATCTTTGTAGGTTTGTCTCGTTTAAGCAGATTTGGTATCATCTGATGTATAAATGTGTTTACTAGCCTCCTGGGACTAGTAATTGTATCACATTTGAGTCCCAGAGGATTGGGGACGCTTCAGCAGTTCAACCGTTCATATGAACAGTTCAGCTGGACATGAACACACCACACAATTTTTTAATAAATGTCTACAACAAAGGCTAAATCCCTTTAAGCAAGTGTTCCATATACACATACAAGCCTTCTCCTCAAAAGGATTCACAAGACAACACCTAGAGTCATAGATCGGGGCAAAAAAATGAAAAAATGAAGAATTACCTTGATCTGTGAATCCGGGTGGTGAAACTGCAAATGGATTGATGGAAATGGTGTAGGATCTCCCAAGGAACAATCCCTCCAAGTTTCAATGGATTTCAGTGAGTATTTTGGTGGGATTTGGAGAAGGAATGGAGAGGTGGGAGAGAGAAAATGCATCGGCGGCAGCTGAGCTGGGGAAGGATCTGAGTTGAAGTGGGGAGATAGAAAGGCTAGACGTGGGCTTTAACCCCGGCTGCCCCTGGCGAAAACCGGTTCAACCGGGGGTCATGGCCGGTTCAACCACCCTCTATCAGAAAGTTTGAATGTCAGACTGACATCAAAGCAGACTGATAAGAGTAGAGCAGACACCGACAAAGAAGTTAGCAGCCAACTTTGACCATGGTTGGTTGAACCATTTTTTGCTAGAGAAGAACTTCAGCTGAACAGAGTTGAGCTAAAGTTCAACTGGTGAAAGTGGTAGAAGCACACATGAACATGTAGGCCAGTTCCTAGCACACCTAGGCGAATTGGCCGATGGGGAAGTCTTTCGTGTTCGTTTATTTCTTTATCCCTTACTCGTACGGCTTTTGCATCGTACGCCACCCTTCCTTCTAATTTCATTAATTCCTAGAATGATTTCATGTGCATTTCTTTTTTGGGGAATATGAATTAGGGTTGGCTGATTTAGCCTCAGTTTGACAGGGACACGAAGAATCGGTTAATGATTATATTCGGAGGTTCCGGGACACTAGAAACCGATGTTTTCGAATCCATGACGTAGACTAAGAGCTAGCAAGGCTAGTATTTAACGGTTTGCTATCCTACTTAAGAGACAAAGTAGATGGCACTCAGTTCTTTTCAATAGCTCAAATAAATCAGTGGGCTTTGGCCTATGAAAGTCGATATAAAGAGACATCAATATCAGGTACCCGTACTATACATCTAGTAGAGCTTGATAGTTCAGATGATCAATCTACAAATGTATATACCGATGAGCTTATTTGGCCAGATCTTCTGCATATTCTTCTTTACAGCCGGTTCAAAAGAATTAGCAAGAAGAAGTTAAATTTACTTTTAATGTTGCTAAATGCGATAAAATATTTGACGAGCTAATAAAAATGGCAACATTAAATTAAGACATACTATTCCTTCTATGGATTAATTAAAGAGACGTGCTTGTTGTAAGTGGCATAATTCTTTTATCCCATGCCACCAATGATTGTAATGTTTTTCATCGACAGATACAATCAGCTATAAACAAGGTGAGAGCACCTAGAGGGGGGGGGGGTGAATAGGTGATCCTGTAAAACTTAAAACTTAAGCCACAAAACTTGGTTAAGTGTTAGCACAATAATCACCAAGTGGCTAAAGAGAAGAACTTGAACAATACGATAACCACAAAGAAATCAACACAGAGATGACACAGTGGTTTATCCCGTGGTTCGGCCAAGTACAAAACTTGCCTACTCCACGTTGTGGCGTCCCAACGGACGAGAGTTGCACTCAACTCCTCTCAAGTGATCCAATGATCAACTTGAATACCACGGTGTTTTGCTTTTCTTTTCTTATCCCGTTCGCGAGGAATCTCCACAACTTGGAGCCTCTCGCCCTTACACTTTTGATGTTCACAAAGAAGCACGGAGCAAGGGAGGGATTAGCAACTCACACAAGACACAAAGATCATAGCAAATACGCACACACAAGACCCAGACTTGAGCTCAAGAGACTAGCACACTAGAACGAAGCTCAAATCACTAGAATGTCGAACAAGTGCGCAAGAGTGGAGTGTGAGTGATCAAGAATGCTCAAAGGATGCTTGGTGTACTCCTCCATGCGCCTAGGGGTCCCTTTTATAGCCCCAAGGCAGCTAGGAGCCGTTGAGAGCAATCTGGGAAAGCAATCCTTGCCTTCTGTCGGGTGGCGCACCGGACAGTCCGGTGCACACCGGACACTGTCCGGTGCCCGATTTCTTTCCTTTTCCAGCGAAGTCGACCGTTGGCAGTCAGAGAGCCGTTGGCGCACCGGACAGTCCGGTGCCCCCTTCTAGCCGTTGGCTCGGCCACGTGTCCTGCGCAGATCGCGCGGCCGACCGTTGGCCCGGCCGACCGTTGGCTCACCGGACAGTCCAGTGAATTATAGTCGTACGTCGCCGGTGAATTCCCGAGAGCGGCCACTTCGCTCGAACCAGCCTGGCGCACCGGACATTGTCCGGTGCACCACCGGACAGTCCGGTGCTCCCAGACTGAGCAGATTCTTGGCTGCTCGAGCCAAGACATTTTCAATTCGGTTTTTCCTGTTTCCAGCACTTAGACACAATACATTAGTCCATAAAACAATGTACTAAGTCTGAGAAACATACCTTTATCCTTGGTTTGTACTTTGTCCACTATTTTATATTTAAGCACTTGTGTTAGACACTAAATCACCAAAATACTTAGAAATGGCCCAAGGGCACATTTCCCTTTCAATCTCCCCCTTTTTGGTGATTTATGCCAACACAATATAAAGCAAGTAGAACAAATACAAAACCAATTCAAATAAGAACTCAAATTGTTTTGATTCAATTTTGACATATACGGATCACCCTTTGCCACCACTTGGTTTGTTTTTGCAAATTAAACTCAAATTTCTATCTCTAAGTCAAGCACACATGTTAATACATAAAGAGAGTGATTCCAAGAGAAATTGATTCAAGATTTCAAAAACTCCCCTTTTTCCCATAATCAACACTTCTCCCCACAAGAAGCCAACTTTTGACAAGAGAGACAATAAAAGAGTTTTGACAAATAAGAGCTCTATTCTACTATTTTCAAAATCTCTCAAGTGGTAGCTGATCCATTTATCGCTTTGGCCTTTATTTTCTCCCCCTTTGGCATCAAGCACCAAAACGGGATTAATCTTGGCCCAGAACCCCATTGCCTCACCAAAATCTTCAATAAGAATACAAAGGCAATAAGAGTACATGAGATGAACTTAGAATAAGTTACCCTCTCATCGGAGTGCAGTGGAAGTCTTTCATGGTCCAAGTCCACCTTTTCCCTTTCAAACCTCCTTTGAGACTAAAACAAGCAAACTCAAGCACATGGTTAGTCTCAAAGGGTCAAGTTGTAACACATCTCCCCCTAAACATGTGCATCACTTTGCAACGGACTTGTGAGGTCCAGGGAGTGTTTGTACAACTTGAGCACCATTATTAAGCAACAAAATGCAGAAGGAACATGATCAGAAGGCATAAACACATGTATGCTACAAATCAATCCAAGTTCCGCGAATCTAGGACATTTAGCTCACTACGCAACCTGCAAAAGGTCTTCTCATCTAGAGGCTTGGTAAAGATATCGGCTAGCTGGTTCTCGGTGCTAACATGAAACACTTCGATATCTCCCTTTTGCTGGTGGTCTCTCAAAAAGTGATGCCAGATGTCTATGTGCTTTGTGCGGCTGTGTTCAACAGGATTTTCCGCCATTCGGATAGCACTCTCATTATCACATAGGAGTGGGACTTTGCTCAGATTGTAGCCAAAGTCCCTGAGGGTTTGCCTCATCCAAAGTAGTTGCGCGCAACACTGTCCTGCGGCAACATACTCGGCCTCAGCGGTGGATAGGGCAACAGAAGTTTGTTTCTTAGAGTTCCATGACACCAGGGACCTTCCTAAGAATTGGCACGTCCCCGATGTACTCTTCCTATCGACCTTACATCCAGCATAGTCGGAATCTGAATATCCAATTAAGTCAAAGGTAGACCCCTTTGGATACCAGATCCCGAAGCAAGGCGTAGCAACTAAATATCTAAGGATTCGCTTCACTGCCACTAAGTGACACTCCTTAGGATCGGATTGAAATCTAGCACACATGCATACGCTAAGCATAATATCCGGTCTACTAGCACATAAGTAAAGTAATGACCCTATCATTGACCGGTATGCCTTTTGATCAACGGACTTACCTCCTTTGTTGAGGTCGGTGTGTCCGTCGGTTCCCATCGGAGTCTTTGCGGGCTTGGCGTCCTTCATCCCAAACCGCTTCAGCAAATCTTGCGTGTACTTCGTTTGAGAGATGAAGGTACCATCCTTGAGTTGCTTCACTTGGAACCCAAGGAAGTAGTTCAACTCGCCCATCATCGACATCTCGAATTTCTGTGTCATCACCCTGCTAAACTCTTCACAAGACTTTTTATTAGTAGAACCAAATATTATGTCATCGACATAAATTTGGCACACAAAAAGATCACCGTCACAAGTCTTAGTGAAAAGAGTTGGATCGGCTTTCCCAACTTTGAAAGCATTAGCAATTAAAAAGTCTCTAAGGCATTCATACCATGCTCTTGGGGCTTGCTTAAGTCCATAGAGCGCCTTAGAGAGCTTACACACGTGGTCGGGGTGCCGTTCATCCTCGAAGCCAGGGGGTTGCTCTACGTACACCTCCTCCTAGATTGGCCCGTTGAGGAAAGCGCTCTTCACATCCATTTGGAACAACCTGAAAGAATGGTGAGCGGCATATGCTAGAAAAATACGAATGGATTCTAGCCTAGCCACAGGAGCAAAAGTCTCCTCAAAGTCCAAACCTGCGACTTGGGCATAACCTTTTGCCACAAGTCGAGCCTTGTTCCTCGTCACCACTCCGTGCTCGTCTTATTTGTTGCGGAACACCCACTTGGTTCCCACAACATTTTGCTTAGGACGAGGCACCAGCGTCCAAACTTCATTCCTTTTGAAGTTGTTGAGCTCCTCTTGCATGGCCAACACCCAGTCCGGATCTAGCAAGGCCTCTTCTACCCTGATAGGCTCAATAGAAGAGACAAAGGAGTAATGCTCACAAAAATTAACTAATCGAGATCGAGTAGTTACTCCCTTGCTAATATCACCCAGAATTTGATCGACGGGATGATCCCTTTGAATCATCGCTCGAACTTGGGTTGGAGGTGCCGGTTGCGCTTCTTCTTCCATCACATGACCATCTTGTGCTCCCCCTTGATCACACGCCTCCTGTTGATGAACCTGTTCATCGTCTTGAGTTGGGGGTTGCACCATAGTTGAGGAAGAAGGTTGATCTAGCTCATCTTGTTCCTGTGGTCGCACATCTCCAATCGCCATGGTGCGTATTGCGGCCGTCGGAATATCTTCTTCATCTACATCATCAAGATCAACAACTTGCTCTCTTGGAGAGCCATTAGTCTCATCAAATACAACGTCGCTAGAGACTTCAACCAAACCTGATGATTTGTTGAAGACCCTATACGCCTTTGTATTTGAGTCATAACCTAACAAAAACCCTTCTACAGCTTTGGGAGCAAACTTAGAATTTCTACCCTTCTTCACTAGAATGTAGCATTTGCTCCCAAATACACGAAAGTAAGATACATTGGGTTTGTTACCGGTTAGAAGCTCATACGACGTCTTCTTGAGGAGGCGATGTAGGTAGACCCTGTTGATGGCGTGGCAAGCTGTGTTTACGGCTTCCGACCAAAAGCACTCGGGGGTCTTGAACTCTCCAAGCATCGTCCTCGCCATATCGATGAGCGTCCTGTTCTTCCTCTCTACCACACCATTTTGCTGTGGTGTGTAGGGAGCGGAGAACTCGTGCTTGATCCCTTCCTCCTCAAGAAACTCTTCCACTTGAAGGTTCTTGAACTCAGATCCATTGTCGCTCCTTATCTTCTTCACCTTGAGCTCAAACTCGTTTTGAGCTCTCCTTAGAAAGCGTTTGAGGGTCCCTTGGGTTTCAGACTTATCCTGCAAAAAGAATACCCAAGTGAAGCGGGAAAAGTCATCCACAATAACTAAACCATACTTACTTCCCCCTATGCTTAGATAGGCGACAGGTCCGAAGAGGTCCATATGTAGCAGCTCCAGGGGCCTTGATGTGGTCATCACATTCTTGCTGTGATGTGCTCCTCCCACCTGTTT
Organism: Zea mays; assembly: GCF_902167145.1. Classification (NCBI taxonomy): domain Eukaryota; kingdom Viridiplantae; phylum Streptophyta; class Magnoliopsida; order Poales; family Poaceae; genus Zea; species Zea mays. The sequence goes on along the minus strand of NC_050099.1, from coordinate 1,813,078 downwards.
ACCTGCTTGACAAGCTGCACAAGGTCTATCTTTTTCGAATTGTACGTTAGTCAAACCTATCATGTGTTCTCCCTTTAGAAGCTTGTGAAGGTTCTTCATCCCTACATGTGCTAAGCGGCGATGCCACAGCCAGCCCATGCTAGTCTTAGCAATTAAGCATGCATCTAGACCGACCTCCTCTTTTGCAAAATCAACTAAATAAAGTTTGCCGTCTAATACACCCTTAAAAGCTAATGAACCATCACTTCTTCTAAAGACAGACACATCTGAAAGTCGCCTAGAGGGGGGGGGTGAATAGGGCGAAACTGAAATTTACAAATATAAACACAACTACAAGCCGGGGTTAGTGTTAGTAATAGAGAAACGAGTCCGCGAGAGAGGGCGCAAAACAAATCCCAAGCGAATAAGCAAGTGAGACACGCAGATTTGTTTTACCGAGGTTCGGTTCTTGCAAACCTACTCCCCGTTGAGGAGGCCACAAAGGCCGGGTCTCTTTCAACCCTTCCCTCTCTCAAACGATCCACGGATCGAGTGAGCTTTCTTTTCTCAATCACTTGGAACACAAAGTTCCCACAAGGACCACCACAAGATTGGTGTCTCTTGCCTCAATTACAAGTGTGTTTGATTGCAAAGAATGGATCAAGAAAGAAGAAAGCAATCCAAGCGCAAGAGCTCGAAAGAACACAAGCAAATCACTCTCTCTAGTCACTATGGCGTTGTGTGGAATTTGGAGAGGATTTGATCTCTTTAGTGTGTCTAGAATTGAATGCTAGAGCTCTTGTAGTAGTTGGGAAGTGGAAAACTTGGATACAATGAATGGTGGGGTGGTTGGGGTATTTATAGCCTGAACCACCAAACTTGACCGTTGGCTGGGTGTTCTGTTCGATGGCGCACCGGACAGTCCGGTGCACACCGGACAGTCCGGTGCCCCCGCCACGTCATCACTGCCGTTGGATTCTAGCCGTTGGAGCTTCTGACTTGTGGGCCCGCCTGGGTGTCCGGTGCACACCGGACAGCTACTGTTCCTTGTCCGGTGTGCCGGAGTGGACGCGCCTGCCATCTGCGCGCGCAGAGCGCGCATTGAATGCGCGGCAGAGAGCCGTTGGCGCGGAGATGACCGTTGCTCCGGAGTCGCAACGGACAGTCCGGTGCACACCGGATAGTCTGGTGCACACCGGACAGTCCGGTGAATTATAGCGGACTAGCCGTTGGCGTATCCCGAAGCTGGCGAGTTCCTGAGGCCGCTCTCCTTTGGTGCACCGGACACTGTCCGGTGTACACCGGACAGTCCGGTGAATTATAGTGGAGCCGCCTCTGGAAATTCCCGAAGGTGACGAGTTTGAGCTGGAGTCCCCCTGGTGCACCGGACATGTCCGGTGGCACACCGGACAGTCCGGTGCGCCAGACCTGGGGTGCCTTCGGTTGCTCCTTTGCCTCTTTGTTGAATCCAAAACTTGGTCTTTTTAATGGCTGAGTGTGAACCTTTTACACCTGTATTATTTATACACTTGGGCAAACAAGTTAGTCCAAAGATTTGTGTTGGGCAATTCAACCACCAAAATTATATAGGAACTAGGTGTAAGCCTAATTCCCTTTCAATCTCCCCCTTTTTGGTGATTGATGCCAACACAAACCAAAGCAAATATAGAAGTGCATAATTGAACTAGTTTGCATAATGTAAGTGTAAAGGTTGCTTGGAATTGAGCCAATATAAATACTTACAAGATATGCATGGATTGTTTCATTCTTATATAACATTTTGGACCACTTTTGCACCACATGTTTTGTTTTTGCAAATTCTTTTGTAAATCCTTTTCAAAGATCTTTTGCAAATAGTCAAAGGCAGATGAATAAGATTTTGAGAAGCATTTTCAAGATTTGAAATTTTCTCCCCCTGTTTTAAATGCTTTTCCTTTGACTAAACAAAACTCCCCCTTAAAGAGATCCTCCTCTTAGTGTTCAAGAGGGTTTTGATATATCATTTTGAAATACTACTTTCTCCTCCTTTTGAACACAAAAGGATACCAATTGAAAATATTCAACACTTAAGTTTTTTGAAATTGGTGGTGGTGCGGTCCTTTTGCTTTGGGCTCACTTCTCCCCCTTTTTGGCATGAATCGCCAAAAACGGAGTCATTAGAGCCCTCGAAGTGCTATCTTCCCCTTTGGTCATAAATAAATGAGTTAAGATTATACCAAAGACGAAGTCCGGTCTTTTTGCTTTGAATTCTCCCTCAATTGATGGAGAGAAGTGTGGAGTGACGGCGAAGGATGATTTACGGAGTGGAAGCCTTTGTCTTCGCCGAAGACTCCAATTCCCTTTCAATATACCTATGACTTGGTTTGAAATAGACTTGAAAACACATTAGTCATAGCATATAAAAGAGACATGATCAAAGGTATATAAATGAGCAATGTGTGCATTTTAACAAAAGAAGTTCCTAGAATCAAGAATATTGAGCTCATGCCTAAGTTTGTTAAAAGATTGTTCATCAAGAGGCTTGGTAAAGATATCGGCTAATTGATCTTTAGTGTTAATGTAAGAAATCTCGATATCTCCCTTTTGTTGGTGATCCCTAAGAAAATGATACCGGATGGCTATGTGCTTAGTGCGGCTATGCTCGACGGGATTGTCGGCCATTTTGATTGCACTTTCATTATCACATAGCAAGGGGACTTTGGTCAGCTTGTAACCGTAGTCCCGCAGGGTTTGCCTCATCCAGAGTAATTGCGCGCAACAATGGCCTGCGGCAATATACTCGGCTTCGGCGGTGGAAAGAGCGACCGAGTTTTGCTTCTTTGAAGCCCAAGACACCAAGGATCTTCCCAAGAACTGGCAAGTCCCCGATGTGCTCTTCCTATTGATTTTGCACCCCGCCCAATCGGCATCCGAATAACCAATCAAATCAAAAGTGGATCCCCTAGGATACCAAAGCCCAAACTTAGGAGTATAAGCCAAATATCTCAAGATTCGTTTCACGGCCGTAAGGTGAGCTTCCTTAGGGTCGGCTTGGAATCTTGCACACATGCATACGGAAAGCATAATATCTGGTCGAGATGCACAGAGATAAAGTAATGAACCTATCATCGACCGGTATACCTTTTGATCCACGGACTTACCTCCCGTGTCGAGGTCGAGGTGCCCATTAGTTCCCATGGGTGTCTTGATGGGCTTGGCATCCTTCATCCCAAACTTGGTTAAAATGTCTTGAGTGTACTTCGTTTGGCTGATGAAGGTGCCCTCTTGGAGTTGTTTTACTTGGAATCCTAAGAAATACTTCAACTCCCCCATCATAGACATCTCGAATTTCTGTGTCATGATCCTACTAAACTCTTCACATGTAGACTCGTTAGTAGACCCAAATATAATATCATCAACATAAATTTGACATACAAACAAGTCATTCTCAAGTGTTTTAGTAAAGAGTGTAGGATCGGCCTTTCCGACTTTGAAGCCATTTGCAATAAGGAAATCTCTAAGGCATTCATACCATGCTCTTGGGGCTTGCTTGAGCCCATAAAGCGCCTTAGAGAGCTTATAGACATGGTTAGGATGCTCACTGTCTTCAAAGCCGGGAGGTTGCTCAACATAGACTTCTTCCTTGATTGGTCCATTGAGGAAGGCACTTTTTACGTCCATTTGATAAAGCTTAAAGCCATGGTAAGTAGCATAGGCCAATAATATGCGAATTGACTCAAGCCTAGCTACGGGTGCATAGGTTTCACCGAAATCCAAACCTTCGACTTGGGAGTATCCCTTGGCCACAAGTCGAGCTTTGTTCCTTGTCACCACACCATGCTCGTCTTGCTTGTTGCGGAAAACCCATTTGGTTCCTACAACATTTTGATTAGGACGTGGAACTAAATGCCATACCTCATTTCTAGTGAAGTTGTTGAGCTCCTCTTGCATCGCCACCACCCAATCCGAATCTTGAAGTGCTTCCTCTACCCTGTGTGGCTCAATAGAGGAAACAAAAGAGTAATGTTCACAAAAATGAGCAACACGAGATCTAGTGGTTACCCCCTTATGAATGTCGCCGAGGATGGTGTTGACGGGGTGATCTCGTTGGATTGCTTGGTGGACTCTTGGGTGTGGCGGCCTTTGCTCTTCATCCTCCTTGTCTTGATCATTTGCATCTCCCCCTTGATCTATGCCGTCATCTTGAGGTGGCTCATTTGATTGATCTTCTTTTTCATCAACTTGAGCTTCATCCTCATTTTGAGTCGGTGGAGATGCTTGCATGGAGGAGGATGGTTGATCTTGTGCATTTGGAGGCTCTTCGGATTCCTTAGGACACACATCCCCAATGGACATGTTCCTTAGCGCTATGCACGGAGCCTCTTCTTCACCTATCTCATCAAGATCAACTTGCTCTACTTGAGAGCCGTTAGTCTCATCAAACACAACGTCACATGAGACTTCAACTAGTCCAGTGGACTTGTTAAAGACCCTATATGCCCTTGTGTTTGAGTCATAACCAAGTAAAAAGCCTTCTACAGTTTTAGGAGCAAATTTAGATTTTCTACCTCTTTTAACAAGAATAAAGCATTTGCTACCAAAAACTCTAAAATATGAAATGTTGGGCTTTTTACCGGTGAGGAGTTCATATGATGTCTTCTTGAGGATTCGGTGTAGATACAATCGGTTGATGGCGTAGCAGGCGGTGTTGACCGCCTCGGCCCAAAACCGATCCGAAGTTTTGTACTCATCAAGCATGGTCCTTGCCATGTCCAATAGAGTTCTATTCTTCCTCTCCACTACACCATTTTGTTGAGGCGTGTAGGGAGAAGAGAACTCATGCTTGACGCCCTCCTCCTCAAGGAAGCCTTCAATTTGAGAATTCTTGAACTCCGTCCCGTTGTCGCTTCTTATTTTCTTGATCCTTAATCCAAACTCGTTTTGAGCTCGTCTCAAGAATCCCTTTAAGGTCTCTTGGGTTTGAGATTTTTCCTGTAAAAAGAATACCCAAGTGAAGCGAGAATAATCATCCACAATAACTAGACAATACTTACTCCCGCCGATGCTTATGTAAGCGATCGGGCCGAATAGATCCATGTGTAGGAGCTCCAGTGGCCTGTCGGTCGTCATTATGTTCTTATGTGGATGATGAGTGCCAACTTGCTTCCCTGCTTGGCATGCGCTACAAATCCTGTCTTTCTCAAAATGAACATTTGTTAGTCCTAAAATGTGTTCTCCCTTTAGAAGCTGATGAAGATTCTTCATCCCAACATGAGCTAGTCGGCGGTGCCAGAGCCAACCCATGTTAGTCTTAGCAATTAAGCAAGTGTCGAGTTCAGCTCTATCAAAATTTACCAAGTATAGCTGACCCTCTAACACTCCCTTAAATGCTATTGAATCATCACTTCTTCTAAAGACAGTGACACCTACATCAGTGAATAGACAGTTGTAGCCCATTTGACATAATTGAGATACAGAAAGCAAGTTGTAATCTAAAGAATCAACAAGAAAAACATTGGAAATGGAATGGTCAGGGGATATAGCAATTTTACCAAGACCTTTGACCAAACCTTGATTTCCATCCCCGAATGTGATAGCTCGTTGGGGATCTTGGTTTTTCTCATATGAGGAGAACATCTTTTTCTCCCCAGTCATGTGGTTTGTGCACCCGCTGTCGAGTATCCAACTTGAGCCCCCGGATGCATAAACCTACAAAACAAGTTTAGTTCTTGACTTTAGGTACCCAAATGGTTTTGGGTCCTTTGGCATTAGACACAAGAACTTTGGGTACCCAAACACAAGTCTTGGAGCCCTTGTGCTTGCCCCCAACATACTTGGCAACTACCTTGCCGGATTTGTTAGTTAAAACATAAGATGCATCAAAAGTTTTAAATGAAAGACTATGTTCATTTGATGCACTCGGAGTTTTCTTAGGCAACTTAGCACGGGTTGGTTGCCTAGAACTAGATGTCTCACCCTTATACATAAAAGCATGATTTGGGCCAGAGTGAGACTTCCTAGAATGAATTCTCCTAATTTTGCTCTCGGGATAACCGACAGGGTATAAAATGTAACCCTCGTTATCCTGAGGCATGGGAGCCTTGCCCTTAACAAAGTTGGACAATCTCTTAGGAGGGACACTAATTTTGACATTGTCTCCCCTTTGGAAGCCAATGCCATCCTTAATGCCCGGGCGTCTCCCATTATAAAGCATGCTACGAGCAAATTTAAATTTCTCATTTTCTAAGTTGTGCTCGGCAATTTTAGCATCTAATTTTGCTATATGATCATTTTGTTGTTTAATTAAAGCCATATGATCATGAATAGCATTAACATCAATATCTCTACATCTAGTACAAATAGACACATGCTCAACAATAGATGTAGAGGGTTTGCAAGAATTCAGTTCAACAATCTTAGCATGAAGAATATCATTTTTGTCTCTAAGATCGGAAATTGTAACCTTGCAAACATCAAAATCTTTAGCCTTAGCAAGCAAATTTTCATTTTCATTTCTAAGGCTAGCAAGAGAAATGTTTAATTCTTCAATCCTAGCAAGCAAATCATCATTATTATCTCTAGGATTGGGAATTGAAACATTACAAACATGTGAATCAACCTTAGCATTTAAACTAGCATTTTCATGTCTAAGGTTGTCAATCATCTCACGGCAAGTGCTTAGCTCACTAGATAACTTTTCACATTTCTCAATTTCAAGAGCATAAGCCTTTTTAACCTTAACATGTTTCTTGTTTTCTTTAATTAGACAATCCTCTTGGGAATCCAAAAGGTCATCCTTCTCATGAATGGCACTAATTAATTCATTTAGTTTTTCCTTTTGAGCTATGTTAAGGTTGGCAAAAAGGGAACGCAAATTATCTTCCTCATCACTAGCATTATCATCACTAGAAGATTCATATTTAGTGGAGGAGTTAGATTTAACCTTTTTCTTTTTGCCGTCCTTTGCCATGAGGCACTTGCGGCCGACGTTGGGAAAAAGAAGTCCCTTGGTGACGGCGATGTTGGCGGCGTCCTCGTTGTCGGAGGAGTCGCTTGAGCTTTCGTCGGAATCCCACTCCCGACAAACATGGGCATCGCCGCCCTTCTTCTTGTAGTACCTCTTCTTCTCCTTTCTTCTCCCCTTCTTGTCGTCACCTCGGTCACTGTCACTAGATATAGGACATTTAGCAATAAAATGACCGGGCTTACCACATTTGTAGCAAACCTTTTTGGAGCGGGACTTGTAGTCTTTCCCTCTCCTTTGCTTGAGGATTTGGCGGAAGCTCTTGATGACGAGCGCCATTTCCTCATTGTCGAGCTTGGAGGCGTCTATTGGTTGTCGACTTGGTGTAGCCTCCTCCTTCTTTTCTTCCGTCGCCTTGAAAGCGACGGGTTGGGCTTCGGATGAGTCGCCAAGCTCGTTGATTTTCCTCGAGCCTTCTATCATGCACTCAAAACTTACAAAATTCCCGATAACTTCCTCGGGGGTCATTTTAGTATATCTAGGATTACCACGAATCAATTGAACTTGAGTGGGATTAAGAAAAATGAGAGATCTTAAAATAACATTTACCACTTCGTGATCGTCCCACTTCTTGCTCCCGAGGTTGCGCACTTGGTTCACCAAAGTCTTGAGCCGGTTGTACATGTGTTGTGGCTCCTCTCCTTTGTGAAGCCGGAACCGACCGAGCTCCCCCTCGATCGTTTCCCGCTTGGTGATCTTGGTGAGCTCGTCTCCCTCGTGCGCGGTTTTGAGTGCATCCCAAACCTCCTTGGCGTTTTTCAACCCTTGTACTTTGTTATATTCCTCTCTACTTAGTGAGGCGAGGAGAATTGTTGTGGCTTGTGAGTTGAAGTGCTCGATTTGGGCCACCTCATCCTCATCATAGTCTTGATCCCCTATTGATGGTACCTGCGCACCAAACTCAACAACATCCCATATACCTTTGTGGAGCGAGGTTAGATGAAATCGCATTAAATCGCTCCACCTAGCATAATCTTCACCATCAAAAGTTGGTGGTTTGCCTAATGGGACAGAAAGTAAAGGTGTATGCTTTGAAATGCGAGAGTAGCGTAGGGGGATCTTACTAAACTTCTTACGCTCTTGGCGTTTAGAAGTTACGGAGGGTGCGTCGGAGCCGGAGGTCGATGTTGATGAAGTGTCGGTCTCGTAGTAGACCACTTTCCTCATCCTCTTTTGCTTGTCCCCACTCCGACGCGGCTTGTGGGAAGAAGATTTTTCCTTCTTCTCTTTGTGGTGAGAAGAAGATTTCTTCTCCTTCCCTTTGTTGGAGGAGCTCTTCTTCTTCTCCCTCCGTTTGGTGTGGGACTCTTCCGATGAAGTGCTCCCGTTGCTTGTAGTGGGCTTTTCGCCGGTCTCCATCTCCTTCTTGGCGTGATCTCCCGACATCACTTCGAGCGGTTAGGCTCTAATGAAGCACCGAGCTTTGATACCAATTGAAAGTCGCCTAGAGGGGGGGGTGAATAGGGCGAAACTGAAATTTACAAATATAAACACAACTACAAGCCGGGGTTAGTGTTAGTAATAGAGAAACGAGTCCGCGAGAGAGGGCGCAAAACAAATCCCAAGCGAATAAGAAAGTGAGACACGCAGATTTGTTTTACCGAGGTTCGGTTCTTGCAAACCTACTCCCCGTTGAGGAGGCCACAAAGGCCGGGTCTCTTTCAACCCTTCCCTCTCTCAAACGATCCACGGATCGAGTGAGCTTTCTTTTCTCAATCACTTGGAACACAAAGTTCCCACAAGGACCACCACAAGATTGGTGTCTCTTGCCTCAATTACAAGTGTGTTTGATTGCAAAGAATGGATCAAGAAAGAAGAAAGCAATCCAAGCGCAAGAGCTCGAAAGAACACAAGCAAATCACTCTCTCTAGTCACTATGGCGTTGTGTGGAATTTGGAGAGGATTTGATCTCTTTAGTGTGTCTAGAATTGAATGCTAGAGCTCTTGTAGTAGTTGGGAAGTGGAAAACTTGGATACAATGAATGGTGGGGTGGTTGGGGTATTTATAGCCTGAACCACCAAACTTGACCGTTGGCTGGGTGTTCTGTTCGATGGCGCACCGGACAGTCCGGTGCGCACCGGACAGTCCGGTGCACACCGGACAGTCCGGTGCCCCCGCCACGTCATCACTGCCGTTGGATTCTAGCCGTTGGAGCTTCTGACTTGTGGGCCCGCCTGGGTGTCCGGTGCACACCGGACAGCTACTGTTCCTTGTCCGGTGTGTCGGAGTGGACGCGCCTGCCATCTGCGCGCGCAGAGCGCGCATTGAATGCGCGGCAGAGAGCCGTTGGCGCGGAGATGACCGTTGCTCCGGAGTCGCACCGGACAGTCCGGTGCACACCGGACAGTCCGGTGAATTATAGCGGACTAGCCGTTGGCGTATCCCGAAGCTGGCGAGTTCCTGAGGCCGCTCTCCTTTGGTGCACCGGACACTGTCCGGTGTACACCGGACAGTCCGGTGAATTATAGTGGAGCCGCCTCTGGAAATTCCCGAAGGTGACGAGTTTGAGCTGGAGTCCCCCTGGTGCACCGGACATGTCCGGTGGCACACCGGACAGTCCGGTGCGCCAGACCTGGGGTGCCTTCGGTTGCTCCTTTGCCTCTTTGTTGAATCCAAAACTTGGTCTTTTTAATGGCTGAGTGTGAACCTTTTACACCTGTATTATTTATACACTTGGGCAAACAAGTTAGTCCAAAGATTTGTGTTGGGCAATTCAACCACCAAAATTATATAGGAACTAGGTGTAAGCCTAATTCCCTTTCAACATCTACATTTGTAAATAGACAATTATATCCCATATTACATAATTGACTAACAGATAGCAAATTATATCCAAGAGACTCAACTAAGAACACATTGGAAATAGAGTGTTCATTTGAGATTGCAATTTTACCTAACCCTTTTACCTTGCCTTGGTTCCCATCACCGAATATTATTGAATCTTGGGAATCCTTGTTCTTGACGTAGGAGGTGAACATCTTCTTCTCCCCCGTCATATGGTTTGTGCATCCGCTGTCGATAATCCAGCTTGAACCCCCGGATGCATAAACCTGCAAGGCAAATTTAGGCTTGGGACTTAGGTACCCAACTCCTGTTGGGTCCTACAAGGTTAGTCACAATTGTCTTAGGGACCCAAATGCAAGTTTTATCACCCTTACATTTTGCCCCTAATTTGCTAGCAACTATCTTCCTATCCTTTCTACAAATAGCAAAGGAAGCATTTAAAGTATGATAAATTGTAGAAGGACCATCCATAACTTTCCTAGCAACATGAACAATATTCTTTCTAGGCACATGATGAACATAACTCCTAGACATATCTCTATCATAAGAAGAACTAGAAGTAAACATGGCATAAGAATCACAGGCATGTGCATCAAAAGCATTACAACTCCTATGAGACTGTCTTCTATCATTGTACATAAAAGCATGGTTCTTTTTAGTACTACTTGCCATAGGAGCCTTCCCTTTCTCCTTGGCGGAGATGGGAGCCTTATGGCTTGTTAAGTTCTTGGCTTCCCTCTTGAAGCCAAGTCCATCCTTAATAGAGGGGTGTCTACCGATCGTGTAGGCATCCCTTGCAAATTTTAGCTTATCAAATTCGCTCTTGCTAGTCTTAAGTTGAGCATTAAGACTAGCCAATTCATCATTAAGTTTGGAAATTGAGACTAGGTGTTCACTACAAGCATCAATGTCAAAATCTTTACACCTACTGCAAGTTGCAACAATTTCTACACAAGATGTTGATTTACTAGCTATTTCTAACTTAGCATTCAAATCATCATTAATGCTCCTTAAGTTAGAAATTGTCTCATGGCAAGAAGATAATTCACAAGAAAGCATTTCATTTCTTTTAACTTCTAGAGCATGAGATTTTTGTGCTTCTACAAATTTGTCATGTTCTTCATACAACAAATCCTCTTGCTTTTCTAAAAGCCTATTCTTATCATTCAAGGCATCAATCAATTCATTAATTTTATCTACCTTGGTTCTATCTAGGCCCTTAAATAAACATGAATAGTCTATTTCATCCTCATCACTAGATTCGTCCTCACTTGAAGAAGCATAAGTAGAGTTTTGAGTACATACCTTCTTCTCCCTTGCCATAAGGCATGTGTGACGCTCGTTGGGGAAGAGGGATGACTTGTTTAAGGCGGTGGCGGCGAGTCCCTCATTGTCGGAGTCGGAAGAGGAGCAATCCGAGTCCCACTCCTTGCCTAGATGCGCCTCGCCCTTTGCCTTCTTATAGTTCTTCTTCTTCTCCCTCTTGTTCCCTTGATCCTGATCACTATCATTGTCGGGACAGTTAGCAATAAAATGACCTAGCTTACCACATTTGAAGCATGAGTGCTTCCCCTTTGTCTTGGTCTTGCTTGGCTGTCCCTTGCGACCTTTTAGCGCCGTCTTGAATCTCTTGATGACGAGATCCATCTCTTCATCATTAAGTCCGGCCGCCTCAATTTGTGCCACCTTGCTAGGTAGCATCTCCTTGCTTCTTGTTGCCTTGAGAGCAAGAGGTTGAGGCTCATTGATTGGACCATTCAATGCGTCGTCCACGTATCTTGCTTCCTTGATCATCATTCACCCGCTTACGAACTTTCCAAGTATCTCCTCGGGCGTCATCTTGGTATACCTAGGATTCTCACGAATATTGTTTACAAGATGAGGATCAAGGACAGTAAAAGACCTTAGCATTAGGCGGACGACGTCATGGTCCGTCCATCGCATGCTTCCATAGCTTCTTATCTTGTTGACAAGGGTCTTGAGCCGGTTGTACGTTTGGGTTGGCTCTTCTCCCCTTATCATAGCGAATCTCCCGAGTTCGCCTTCCACCAACTCCATCTTGGTGAGCATTGTGACATCATTCCCCTCATGAGAGATCTTGAGGGTGTCCCAAATTTGCTTGGCGTTATCCAAGCCGCTCACTTTGTGATATTCATCCCTGCACAATGAAGCTAGAAGAACAGTAGTAGCTTGTGCATTCTTATGAATTTGCTCATTAATGAACATGGGACTATCCGTACTATCAAAGTGCATTCCACTCTCTACAATCTCCCATATACTAGGATGGAGAGAGAACAAGTGACTACGCATTTTGTGACTCCAAAATCCGTAGTCCTCTCCATCAAAATGAGGAGGTTTACCAAGTGGAATAGATAATAAATGAGTATTTGTACTTTGAGGAATACGAGAGTAATCAAAAGAAAAGTTTGAATTGACCGTTTTCTTTTTCTCGTAGTCGTCGTCGGTGTTGTCCTTTTGGGAAGAAGTGGACTCATCGCTATCTTCATAGTAAATGATCTCCTTGATGCGTCTTGTCTTCTTCTTCTTCCCATCTTTGCGTCTGTGGCCCGAGCCCGAGTCGGTAGGCTTGTCATCCTTTGGCTCGTTGATGAAGGATTCCTTCTCCTTGTCGTTGATCACGATTCCCTTCCCCTTAGGATCCATCTCTTCGGGCGGTTAGTCCCTTTCTTGAAGAGAACGGCTCTGATACCAATTGAGAGCACCTAGAGGGGGGGTGAATAGGTGATCCTGTAAAACTTAAAACTTAAGCCACAAAACTTGGTTAAGTGTTAGCACAATAATCACCAAGTGGCTAAAGAGAAGAACTTGCACAATACGATAACCACAAAGAAATCAACACAGAGATGACACAGTGGTTTATCCCGTGGTTCGGCCAAGTACAAAACTTGCCTACTCCACGTTGTGGCGTCCCAACGGACGAGAGTTGCACTCAACTCCTCTCAAGTGATCCAATGATCAACTTGAATACCACGGTGTTTTGCTTTTCTTTTCTTATCCCGTTCGCGAGGAATCTCCACAACTTGGAGCCTCTCGCCCTTACACTTTTGATGTTCACAAAGAAGCACGGAGCAAGGGAGGGATTAGCAACTCACACAAGACACAAAGATCACAGCAAATACGCACACACAAGACCCAGACTTGAGCTCAAGAGACTAGCACACTAGAACGAAGCTCAAATCACTAGAATGTCGAACAAGTGCGCAAGAGTGGAGTGTGAGTGATCAAGAATGCTCAAAGGATGCTTGGTGTAATCCTCCATGCGCCTAGGGGTCCCTTTTATAGCCCCAAGGCAGCTAGGAGCCGTTGAGAGCAATCTGGGAAAGCAATCCTTGCCTTCTGTCGGGTGGCGCACCGGACAGTCCGGTGCACACCGGACACTGTCCGGTGCCCGATTTCTTTCCTTTTCCAGCGAAGTCGACCGTTGGCAGCCAGAGAGCCGTTGGCGCACCGGACATGTCCGGTGCACACCAGACATGTCCGGTGCACACCAGACAGTCCGGTGCCCCCTTCTAGCCGTTGGCTCGGCCACGTGTCCCGCGCAGATCGCGTGGCCGACCGTTGGCCCGGCCGACCGTTGGCTCACCGGACAGTCCGGTGCACACCGGACAGTCCGGTGAATTATAGCCGTACGTCGCCGGTGAATTCCCGAGAGCGGCCACTTCGTTTGAACTAGCCTGGCGCACCGGACACTGTCCGGTGCACCACCGGACAGTCCGGTGCTCCCAGACTGAGCAGATTCTTGGCTGCTCGAGCCAAGACATTTTCAATTCGGTTTTTCCTGTTTCCAGCACTTAGACACAATACATTAGTCCATAAAACAATGTACTAAGTCTGAGAAACATACCTTTATCCTTGGTTTGTACTTTGTCCACTATTTTATATTTAAGCACTTGTGTTAGACACTAAATCACCAAAATACTTAGAAATGGCCCAAGGGCACATTTCCCTTTCACAAGGGCCGGTTGGTTTTTCAAAAGATGTAAGTGGACACACAACCATTTCATGTCAATACAATAGAACCCAAGCAAAAACGTCTTGGTTCGGCCGAAAATGGACAATTAAGGCAAGGGAAAAAGCATCATCATTGATAATCCTCGCATGTCGAACATACCACATGGATGGATTGCTCGAAAGGCTCCAGACAAGAGGACTAACAAGTCTAGAGATGTCGTGGCAGGCTCAATTGAGCAGCCGAGCATGGCTCCCTAACTCGAGCATCAGCGGATGGTCCGTCACCTGCGCACGAACGGTTTGGTGCTCAAACAAACGGTTCGACTAACTCAGCCGAACAGTCCGCCCATACCTAGGGGTGTTAGCCTTCACACAAAGAAAAAAGGAGACACAGGGGCAAAACAAACATAACACATGGTCAGCTGGTCAAAGCCGGGCATACTTTCGATCAATTGCTCTCCAAATATGCTAGCAAGGAGGCCATTCTATGCGATCGGCCAACAAACCCCGGTCACCCGCTAAAACAAAACGGCCCAAAAGGCGACGCAATAAGTATTGCCTATTCATCCTATGATGTCAGGATACTTTCCACCCGCGTACTCATCGTCGATATATTGTCCTATTCAAATATAGAATGGTACGACGATGAACCCATGGTACATGCATAGTCCCTTTGTCTATTCAGGCTAGGGAGCACCTCCATTCTATACCTTTGAGAGCACCTAGAGGGGGGTGAATAGGTGATCCTGTGAAACTTGAAACTTAATCCACAAAAACTTGATTAGGCGTTAGCACAATAATGCCAAGTGGCTAGAGAGGAGTCTCAACAAAACACAATAACCACAAGAGATCAATCACAGAGATGGCACAGTGGTTTATCCCGTGGTTCGGCCAAGACCAACGCTTGCCTACTCCACGTTGTGGCGTCCCAATGGACGAGGGTTGCAATCAACCCCTCTCAAGCGATCCAAAGACCCACTTGAATACCACGGTGTTTTGCTTGCTTTACTATATCCCGTTTGCGAGGAATCTCCACACTTTGGAGCCTCTCGTCCTTACACTTGAAATTCACAAAGAAGCACAGAGTAAGGGAGGGATGAGCAACACACTCAAGACAAGAAATCACAGCAACACCACACACACACAAGTCGCAACAAGAGCTCACAACACGACTCAATGAGTTCACAACTCAACTAGAGCTCTAATTGTTATCGCAAGGAATCACGAGCGCGGAATCGATGTCTTAGTGCTAAGGAATGCTTGGTATCTCTCCTCCATGCGCCTAGCAGTCCCTTTTATAGCCCCAAGGCAGCTAGGAGCCGTTGAGAGCAATCCAGGAAGGCAATTCTTGCCTTCTGTTGCCTGGTGCACCGGACAGTCCGGTGCACCACCGGACACTGTCCGGTGTGAATCTCTTTCCTTATTTGGCGAAGCCGACCGTTGGCGCCTTGGAGCCGTTGGCGCACTGGACACTGTCCGGTGCACACCGGACAGTCCGGTGCCCCCTTCTAGCCGTTGGCTCGGCCACGTGTCCCGCGCGGATCGCGCGGCCGACCGTTGGCCCGGCCGACCGTTGGCTCACCGGACAGTCCGGTGCACACCGGACAGTCCGGTGAATTTTAGCCGTACGGCGTTAATCATTTCCCGAGAGCAGCTAGTTCGCCTGAGCCAGCCTGGCGCACCGGACACTGTTTGGTGCACCACCGGACACTGTTCGGTGCACCACCGGACACTGTCCGGTGCACCACCGGACAGTCCGGTGCACCCAGACAGAGCTGACTTTGGCAGAACAAAGCCATCTCTTCTCCAATTCGATTTCTCCTGTTTCCAGCACTTAGACACAATACATTAGTCTCTAAAACAATGTACTAAGTCTGAGAAACATACCTTTATACTTGATTTGTACTTTGTCCACCTTTTACACTTAGGCACTTGTGTTGGACACTAAATCACCAAAACACTTAGAAATGGTCCAAGGGCACATTTCCCTTTCAATCTCCCCCTTTTTGGTGATTTATGCCAACACAACATAAAGCAAGTAGAACAAGTACAAAATCAATTCAAATAAGAACTCAAAATTGTTTTGATTCAAATTTGACATATATGGATCATTCTTTGCCACCACTTGGTTTGTTTTTGCAAATCAGACTCAATTTCCTATCTCTAAGTCAAACACACATGTTGAAACATAAAGAGAGATATTTCACGAGAAATTGATCAAGGATTCAAAAACTCCCCCTTTTTCCCATAATTAAGCCTTCTCACCACAAGAGACCAACTTTTGACAATAATAGGCAAACAAGAGTATTTTGACAAACAAAAACTCTAAGTTTTCAAAATTCACAAGTGGTAGCTGATCCATTTATTGCTTTGGCCTTATTTTCTCCCCCTTTGGTATCAAGCACCAAAACGGGATCAACTTTGGCCCCTTGAACCCCATTGCCTCACCAAAAATCTTCAACTAAGAGTGAAAAGGCAATAAGAGCATAGAGATGAACTTGGAATAAGTTACTCTTTCATTAGAGTGCAGTGGAAGTCTTGCATGGTCCAAGTCCACCTTTTCCCTTTCAATTCACCTTTGAGACTAAATCAAGCAAACTCAAGCACATGGTTAGTCCCAAAGAGTCAAGTTGTAGTACATCTCCCCCTAAATTTGTGCATCACTTGCAAATGGACTTGTGAGGTCCGGGGAGTGCTTGTACAACTTGAGCACCATAAATAAACAACAGAATTCATCAAGGAACATGATCAAGGCATAAACACATGTATGCTATAAATCAATCCAAGTTCCGCGAATCTAAAACATTTAGCTCACTACGCAACTTGCAAAAGGTCTGCTCATCTAAAGGCTTGGTAAAGATATCGGCTAGCTGATTCTCGGAGCTAACATGAAACACTTCGATATCTCCGTTTTGCTGGTGGTCTCTCAAAAAGTGATGCCGGATGTCTATGTGCTTTGTGCGGCTGTGTTCAACAGGATTATCCGCCATGTGGATGGCACTCTCATTATCACATAGGAGTGGGACTTTGCTCAGATTGTAGCCAAAGTCCCTGAGGGTTTGCCTCATCCAAAGTAGTTGCGCGCAACACTGTCCTACGGCAACATACTCGGCCTCAGCGATGGATAGGGCAACGGAAGTTTGTTTCTTAGAACTCCATGACACCAGGGACCTTCCTAAGAATTGGCACGTCCCCGATGTACTCTTCCTATCGACCTTACATCCAGCATAGTCGGAGTCTGAATATCCAATCAAGTCAAAGGTAGACCCCTTTGGATACCAGATCCCGAAGCAAGGCGTAGCGACTAAATATCTAAGAATTCGCTTCACCGCCACTAAGTGACATTCCCTTGGATCGGATTGAAATCTAGCACACATGCATACGCTAAGCATAATATCCGGTCTACTAGCACATAAATAAAGTAAAGACCCTATCATAGACCGGTATGCCTTTTGATCAACGGACTTACCTCCTTTGTTGAGGTCGGTGTGTCCGTCGGTTCCCATTGGAGTCTTTACGGGCTTGGCGTCCTTCATCCCAAACCTCTTCATCAAGTCTTGCGTGTACTTCGTTTGGGAGATGAAGGTCCCATCCTTGAGTTGTCTCACTTGGAACCCAAGGAAATAACTTAACTCGCCCATCATCGACATCTCAAATTTTTGAGTCATCACCCTGCTAAACTCTTCACAAGACTTTTGATTAGTAGAACCAAATATTATGTCATCGACATAAATTTGGCACACAAAAAGATCACCATCACAAGTCTTAGTAAAAAGAGTTGGATCGGCTTTCCCAACCTTGAAAGCATTAGCAATTAAAAAGTCTCTAAGGCATTCATACCATGCTCTTGGGGTTTGCTTAAGTCCATAGAGCGCCTTAGAGAGCTTACACACGTGGTCGGGGTACCGTTCATCCTCGAAGCCAGGGGGTTGCTCTACGTACACCTCCTCCTTGATTGGCCCGTTGAGGAAAGCGCTCTTCACATCCATTTGGAACAACCTGAAAGAATGGTGAGCGGCATATGCTAGCAAGATACGAATGGATTCTAGCCTAGCCACAGGAGCAAAAGTCTCCTCAAAGTCCAAACCTGCGACTTGGGCATAACCTTTTGCCACAAGTCGGGCCTTGTTCCTTGTCACCACCCCGTGCTCGTCTTGTTTGTTGCGGAACACCCACTTGGTTCCCACAACATTTTGCTTAGGACGAGGCACCAGTGTCCAAACTTCATTCCTCTTGAAGTTGTTGAGCTCCTCTTGCATGGCCAACACCCAGTCCGGATCTAGCAAGGCCTCCTCTACCCTGAAAGGCTCAATAGAAGAGACAAAGGAGTAATGCTCACAAAAATTAACTAATCGAGATCGATTAGTTACTCCCTTGCTAATGTCACCCAAAATTTGGTCGACGGGATGATCCCTTTGAATCATCGCTCGGACTTGAGTTGGAGGTGCCGGTTGTGCTTCTTCCTCCATTAATTGATCATCTTGTGCTCCCCCTTGATCACAGGCCTCCTCTTGATGAACCTGTTCATCTTCTTGAGTTGGGGGATGCACCATTGTTGAGGAAGAAGGTTGATCTTGCTCCTTTTGTTCCATTGGCCTCACATCTCCAATCGCCATGGTTCGTATTGCGGCCGTCGGAACATCTTCTTCATCTACATCATCAAGATCAACAACTTGCTCTCTTGGAGAGCCATTAGTCTCATCAAATACAACGTCGCTAGAGACTTCAACCAAACCCGATGATTTGTTGAAGACCCTATACGCCTTTGTATTTGAATCATAACCTAACAAAAACCCTTCTACAGCTTTGGGAGCAAATTTAGAATTCCTACCCTTCTTCACTAGAATGTAGCATTTACTCCCAAAAACTCGGAAATACGAAACATTGGGTTTGTTACCGGTTAGTAGCTCGTACGACGTCTTCTTGAGGAGGCGATGAAGGTAGACCCTCTTGATGGCGTGGCAAGCCGTGTTCACAGCTTCCGACCAAAAGCGCTCGGGGGTCTTGAATTCTCCAAGCATCGTCCTCGCCATGTCTATAAGCGTCATGTTCTTCCTCTCTACCACACCATTTTGCTGTGGTGTGTAGGGAGCGGAGAACTTGTGCTTGATCCCTTCCTCCTCAAGGTACTCTTCCACTTGAAGGTTCTTGAACTCGGACCCATTATCGCTCCTTATCTTCTTCACCTTGAGTTCAAACTCGTTTTGAGCTCTCCTTAGGAAACGCTTGAGGGTCCCTTGGGTTTCAGATTTATCCTGCAAAAAGAATACCCAAGTGAAGCGGGAAAAGTCATCAACAATAACTAGTCCATACTTACTTCCTCCTATGCTTAGATAGGCGACGGGTCCGAAGAGGTCCATATGTAACAGCTCCAGAGGTCTTGATGTGGTCATCACATTCTTGCTGTGATGCGCTCCTCCCACTTGTTTACCTGCTTGACAAGCTGCACAAGGTCTATCTTTTTCGAAAGTAACATTAGTCAGACCTATCACGTGTTCTCCCTTTAAAAGCTTGTGAAGGTTCTTCATCCCCACATGTGCTAAGCGGCGATGCCACAGCCAGCCCATGCTTGTCTTAACAATTAAGCATGCATCTAGACCAGCCTCCTCTTTTGCAAAATCAACTAAATAAAGTTTGTCGTCTAATACACCCTTAAAAGCTAATGAACCATCACTTCTTCTAAAGACAGACACATCTACATTAGTGAATAGACAATTATATCCCATATTGCAAAGTTGACTAACAGATAACAAATTATATCCAAGAGACTCAACTAAAAACACATTAGATATAGAGTGCTCAGATGAAATAGCAATTTTACCTAACCCTTTTACCTTGCCTAGATTCCCATCACCGAATATTATTGAATCTTGGGAATCCTTGTTTTTGACGTAGGAGGTGAACATCTTCTTCTCCCCCGTCATATGGTTTGTGCATCCGCTGTCGATAATCCAGCTTGAACCCCCGGATGCATAAACCTGCAAGGCAAATTTAGGCTTGGGTCTTAGGTACCCAACTTTTGTTGGGTCCTACAAGGTTAGTCACAATTGTCTTAGGGACCCAAATGCAAGTTTTATCTCCCTTGCATCTTGCCCCTAACTTCCTAGCAATCACCTTCTTATTCTTTCTACAAATGGCAAATGAAGCATTGCAAGCATGATATATTGTAGAAGGTTCATCAACTTTCCTAGGAACATTAACAACATTTCTCCTAGGCATATGAACAACATATCTCCTAGACATATCTCTACCATGCATATAGGTAGAACTAGAAGCAAACATGGCATGAGAGTCAAAAGCATCATAAGCATTACAACTCCTATAAGACTGTCTTCTATCATGGTACATAAAAGTATGGTTCTTTTTAGCACTACTAGCCATAGGGGCCTTCCCTTTCTCCTTAGCGGAGATGGGAGCCTTATGGCTTGTTAAGTCCTTGGCTTCCCTCTTGAAGCCAAGTCCATCCTTAATTGAGGGGTGTCTACCAATCGTGTAGGCATCCCTTGCAAATTTTAGCTTGTCAAATTCATTCTTGCTAGTCTTAAGTTGGGCATTAAGACTAGCCAATTCATCATTCAATTTGGAAATTGAAACTAGGTGTTCACTACAGGCATCAATGTCAAAATCTTTACACCTACTGCAAATCATAACATGTTCTACACAAGAGTTAGATTTACTAGCTATTTCTAGCTTAGCATTCAAATCATCATTTATGCTCCTTAAGCTAGAAATTGTCTCATGGCAAGAAGATAGTTCACAAGAAAGCATTTCATTCCTTTTAACTTCTAAAGCATGAGATTTTTGTGCCTCTACAAATTTGTCATGCTCTTCATACAAAAGGTCCTCTTGTTTCTCTAAAAGTCTATCCTTTTCATTCAAGGCATCAATCAATTCATTAATCTTATCTATTTTAGTTCTATCCAATCCCTTGAACAAACTAGAGTAATCTATTTCTTCATCACTGGACTCATCATCACTAGAAGAATCATAAGTGGCATTGTTTCGAGTATATACCTTCTTCTCCTTCGCCATGAGGCATGTGTGACGCTCGTTGGGGAAAAGGGATGACTTGTTGAAGGCGGTGGCGGCGAGTCCTTCATTGTCGGAGTCGGATGACGAACAATCCGAGTCCCACTCCTTGCCAAGATGTGCCTCGCCCTTAGCCTTTTTGTATGCCTTCTTCTTCTCCCTCTTGTTCCCCTGTTCCTGGTCACTATCATTATCGGGGCAGTTAGCGATAAAATGACCAATCTTACCACACTTGAAGCATGAGCGCTTCTCCTTTGTCTTGGTCTTGCTTGGCTGTCCCTTGTGACCCTTTAGCGCCGTCTTGAAGCGCTTGATGATGAGAGCCATCTCTTCATCATTTAGCCCTGCCGCCTCAACTTGTGCCACCTTGCTAGGTAGCGCCTCCTTGCTTCTTGTTGCCTTGAGAGCAAAGGGTTGAGGCTCATTGATTGGACCATTCAATGCGTCGTCCACGTATCTCGCCTCCTTGATCATCATTCGCCCGCTCATGAACTTCCCAAGAACTTCTTCGGGCGACATCTTGGTGTACCTAGGATTTTCACGAATATTGTTCACCGGATGTGGATCAAGTACAGTAAAGGACCTTAGCATTAGGCGAACGACGTCGTGGTTCGTCCATCACGTGCTTCCGTAGCTCCTTATTTTGTTGATGAGGGTCTTGAGCCGGTTGTATGTTTGGGTTGGTTCCTCGCCCCTTATCATTGCAAATCTCCCGAGCTCACCCTCTACCAACTCCATCTTGGTGAGTAGGGTGACGTCGTTCCCCTCATGAGAGATCTTGAGGGTGTCCCAGATCTGCTTGGCATTATCCAAGCCGCTCACCTTATGGTACTCGTCCCTGCACAAAGAGGCTAACAACACAGTAGTAGCTTGTGCATTTTTATGAATCTGTTCATTAATAAATATAGGACTATCCGAGCTATCAAATTTCATTCCATTCTCAACAATCTCCCATATACTTGGATGGAGAGAGAACATGTGACTACGCATTTTGTGACTCCAAAATCCGTAGTCCTCCCCATCAAAATGTGGAGGTTTGCCAAGAGGGATGGAAAGCAAATGTGCATTTGAGCTATGCGGAATACGAGAGTAATCGAAAGAAAAGTTCGAATTAACCGTCTTTCTTTTGTCGTAGTCGTTGTCGTCGTTGTCCTTTTGGGAAGAGGTGGACTCATCGCTGTCGTCGTAGTAGATGATCTCCTTGATGCGTCTTGTCTTCTTCTTCTTCCCATCTTTGCGTTTGTGGCCCGAGCCCGAGTCGGTAGGCTTGTCATCCTTCAGCTCGTTGACGAAGGACTCCTTCTCCTTATCGTTGATCACAATTCCCTTCTCCTTAGGATCCATCTCTTCGGGCGATTAGTCCCTTTGTGAAGAGAACGGCTCTGATACCAATTGAGAGCACCTAGAGGGGGGGGGTGAATAGGTGATCCTGTGAAACTTGAAACTTAATCCACAAAAACTTGATTAGGCGTTAGCACAATAATGCCAAGTGGCTAGAGAGGAGTCTCAACAAAACACAATAACCACAAGAGATCAATCACAGAGATGGCGCAATGGTTTATCCCGTGGTTCGGCCAAGACCAACGCTTGCCTACTCCACGTTGTGGCGTCCCAACGGACGAGGGTTGCAATCAACCCCTCTCAAGCGGTCCAAAGACCCACTTGAATACCACGGTGTTTTGCTTGCTTTACTATATCCCGTTTGCGAGGAATCTCCACACTTTGGAGCCTCTCGCCCTGACACTTGAAATTCACAAAGAAGCACAGAGTAAGGGAGGGATGAGCAACACACTCAAGACAAGAAATCACAGCAACACCACGCACACAAGTCGCAACAAGAGCTCACAACACGACTCAATGAGTTCACAACTCAACTAGAGCTCTAATTGTTATCGCAAGGAATCACGAGCGCAGAATCGATGTCTTAGTGCTAAGGAATGCTTGGTATCTCTCCTCTATGCGCCTAGCAGTCCCTTTTATAGCCCCAAGGCAGCTAGGAGCCGTTGAGAGCAATCCAGGAAGGCAATTCTTGCCTTCTGTTGCCTGGCGCACCGGACAGTCCAGTGCACCACCGGACACTGTCCGGTGCGAATCTCTTTCCTTATTTGGCGAAGCCGACCGTTGGCGCCTTGGAGCCGTTGGCGCACTGGACACTGTCCGGTGCACACCGGACAGTCCAGTGCCCCCTTCTAGCCGTTGGCTCGGCCACATGTCCCGCGCGGATCGCGCGACCGACCATTGGCTCACCGGACAGTCCGGTGCAGACCGGATAGTCCAGTGAATTTTAGCCGTACGCCGTTAATCATTTCCCGAGAGCAGCTAGTTCGCCTGAGCCAGCCTGGCGCACCGGACACTGTCCGGTGCACCCAGACAGAGCTGACTTTGGCAGAACAAAGCCATCTCTTCTCCAATTTGATTTCTCCTGTTTCCAGCACTTAGACACAATACATTTGTACTTTGTCCACCTTTTGACACTTAGGCACTTGTGTTGGACACTAAATCACCAAAACACTTAGAAATGGTCCAAGGGCACATTTCCCTTTCAACCTTTTAATCCTTTGATCAGATGGTCATGGCTGAGAAAGATACAATCCAAAATGGCCTTTATGCATTAGAGTTGTACTGAATGATCACCCTATTGGTTTGAAAAGTCGGTGACTTGCATCAGGCTTAGTTCTTACTTTGGGAACAAAATGACTTGTGAGATCTATTGTTTCTCGAAGGGTGGTGGTAGTGCATATGCTTTTGTTGCTTTTGTTTCGTCAACCTCCACCAAAAGGCAAGGGGGCATATGTTGAGCACCAAAAATGTTCTAGAGGACGATATGGCCCTAAGGCTAGACGATCCGCGGTTTGGACTGTCCGTCGTAGAGGCACGAACCGTCCGAGCGTGCGCAGAACCAGTTAGGATTCCGGATTTCTTACGAGATTTCTTAGCTAAACCTGCAGGATTAACTCGAGAATCGACTTATAATGGGTCCAGACCTCCCCCTTTATATAGATGAAGGACTACGACCGATTGAACCCCCACAATCAATCCAATCAACTCTACTTATCGTTTTTATCTTATGCATTAGAAGTAGCTCTAGTTTAGTCCTAGTTTAGCCCCACTCTACCTCGAATCTTCATCTCTCTTCGGCTCTACGTCGACTAGAGGCGTCTTGGGTGGCCTATTGATGCCAAGACACACCCTAGAACCTCTCCTCCCTGACGGTGTCTCTCCCAGGAGGGGAGATCTAGGTCTACTGCGAAGAAGATGATCTTCTGCGTCATCGCGGACCGTCCGAGCCTTAGGCATGGACCGTCCGGCCTTGAGCCGTAGACCGTCCATGCCTTCGCAGATAGTACCATCAGATGGTTCATTCTAGTGTTTGACGTCCAGACTTGCACCAACAATATCCAACATATGTCCGGCACGACAGCAGTGCGTCAACCGGCCACTACTCTTAGCTATAGAGAGGATTTGGGGATGGTCGACGTAAGTCCGAGTGCTGATGTAAAAAAGCAATGTGCATCTTCAATATGTGCTTTTTTACAACTTTGTAGCAAGCAGTGTATCGATCAAAACTGAGCTTTCCGTCCTTTGACGCTGACAGCGCTTTGGTTGATTGTGGAAACCATGCATAGGTGCTAGCTTCCTGCTGTGCATATATAGTTCACATCCAAAGAAATAGCAATATGGAAGAAAAAGAGGGACGAAAATCCCAAACAGAAGCAAATTATGTAGCTAGATCTAACAAATAATGCAAGATGTCCTCGTCGTCAATAAGAAAAGGTCCATATTATAACGATTAAAAGAACAACCCTTATTATATATCTTAGTATAAGCTCCATGCTACTTACTTATCTTAATTAAGGACATAAATATACTGATAGACTTCAGAAATAAGAAAATAAGAGAAGTGAAAAAGTTGGACATCTGTTCTTTCTAGCACAGCCCAAACGTTCGTGCCTAAGTCATTGGTGTGAGTACTCCAATAGCTACATATGTGAGCTGGAAAATTTAGTAACAATAGCAAAATTTAGTCTCAATCTAGTTAGGATAGACTAGAGTTAGAACCAAAAAAGAAGCCACAACTCGATCAAGGTTTCAGTACGTAAATAAAGAAGGCCCATAAAAGCACATAAATCCAACTTTAACGAACTGGGCCGAAAACAAAGAACAGAGGCCATTAACTAATAAAAACAAGAGAAATATGGATATGTACCATTAAAAGATTACAACTTTAAATATATATCATTACTATCTCACTTATATGTGAGGACTACATGAGTCAATAACATGCGGAGCCAATGATATATATTTAGAGTTGCAATCTTTTAATGGTATAGATTCAATTATTTCTAAAAACAATATATAGCTCAAGCTTACGGCCAGACAACATGGATGGTGAACAAATTTTTCTTTTGTGCAGAAATAGCAAAAGTATGTGGCTTCAAAATAGCAAATACATCTAGGTCTTCAATAAAAGACCACACCTGGTGTTATTTCTTGGCAAACAAGAAAAATCTAACCACTTATTACAAAAATATAGCAAATCACACACATGAAGTCACACTCAAAAGGCTATAGAAACGAAGCAAACAACTGTATTTATCATAGCTTTTTGGGCAATTTTTTTTTTCAAAAACAACCTCTTTGGCCCTAGGAAGCAGCAGCCTCTCCAGTACAATCCTCGCTGCCTGGTGGTTAGGCTGGCACCGGCATTAGTTGTCCATCGCATCACATGACAATATGGTCAAAAGAATGTTTACGTAAATGGAACAATTTCCTATTTGATACCCAAAGCTAAATTGACTGCTCTGGGGTCGAGAATACCCAAAATCGTACATCACATGCAACATGACTTGCTGAAAAGATTTGGATAAGTACTAGCAATGATAGGCTAATGGGGAATTTTCCCATGAAAGGGACAACGACGTTGACCCCCCATGTGATGTGCCCAAGTTGTTTGCCTATGGGCCACCCTACTTGGCTACTTCCATCTATAACAACCCAAAAACACTCAAGAAGAGGAAGTACATATGCTTTAAGGCTTAAATCATACATATTGTTTAGCAGAATATCACATTTTCGGAAGGTACTAAAGAAGGCTCTAACACAAGTTTCTGGTGGCATCTTCTCAAGCCATTGATATATTTTCTATTTTCTAGTTTAGTGTTCTCATCATTTCCATGTTTCTCTTCCACCAAGGAATTGACTATACCTAGGAGAAGCCTATAGTTGGCTTTTGAGGTTCTCCCCTATGATGTATTGTTGAAAATTGGAATAGAGGTGCCTCACGCAAAACATATGCTATAATTCTAGAAACACTGCTTGCACTTCTAGTATCGGACCATAAAAATAGTAGTGTCATTAGCAACAAAGAGGTAGTAGTAACAATAGAGTTGTATACACAAGATAGTACTTCATCTCTTGCTTGTTTGTCATTATTTTCAATGGAAATGTGTTAGCAATGCCATGGTCATCCTTTGGTGTCTGTAGAAACCATTTCCATGAAGCAAATGGCTCAACTTCAACTATTCCAATTGCTACGTGATATATCATATATGCAATCATTTGGGTCCATACCAACAACTGTGATAGTCTAACCCCAAACTTGGTTTTTATGTGACCATCATTCAAACAAATTATAGGACAACATGCACCAAAGAACCTCTTTTTTACAAGCATCAAGTGACATTTACAATGTACTAGAAAAGAAAGTACCTAGGTTTTGATTCTCCTAAGCTCATTATCATAATCCCACAATATCTTATATTGTTCAACCCCATTTCCTAAAATAGATTTCATAGCTAGTGTTCTAGCTCTAACTTAGACCTTGATGGATTAAGGTTCCACTCTTTTTGGACAATTCTTGAAAAATTGATTAGGATCATCTTTTGCCTTGAAGGATTCCACATACTTGCTAGCTATCCATTTGGAGATGATATGAATTTCCACTTTTTCTAGCAAGTATGTGTGCCATTATATCTCTTGAGGGCCATTGCAGGGACCCTTATATCAATAGATCCATGAAACATCCAGCGATAACCCTCTTCACAAAGAGCCTTCAACCTCTTTCACTCATTCCTAGAGTACATGATTTGAAATATTTTGTTTATACTATATTTAATGACTACCTTTCTAAGTAACAAATTCAAAGAGCATGTCCACTTTGAATATTGGATCACTAAGTTTTGCTCCATGAAAGACCTAAACTTTCTTCCACTTCTCTATTAGAGTCTGGTAGCTACAATTCTTCTTCATCTATAGACATATAGTCATCACTTGTATAAAAGAGCTTTCCTTTCTCCGCTCTCTTGCCTTGTGATATGATCTTCCCCTTAGCAACCCAATCATCTATCACTTAGTCATCTACAAACTAAACAAATAAGTCATAATCACTATTAGATTGGAAGTGAGTGTCATCATGGGGACTTATTTATACATACCTTTTGCACTACAAACTAAATAAATAAGTCACCATCAAATATGTTGGTATCATCATCACTCGCACTACTACCACTATCATCACATCTGATTATTTCATCTTCTTTTTGTCATCTATAGTGGGCCTTTCATTATTATTGTCAACATAATTAGGCTTTTGGGGACTTATACCCTTACGCAAAAATGCTATTAGATTTGCCACTATGTCACCCCCCTTTGGACCTTCTGGATTATCATCATAATCAACATACACTAAAAGTTCTTGACTTTGTGCACATGTGAAGCCATAACAATTGTTTTAGTATTTGGTTCTATCACCCTAAGGCCATCTACTAGGGTTAGACTTAGCAAACAACCAACCAATCCATATTCTATGATGGACTCTTTGAATAGTGAAACTATTAAGCAAAGAATTATATCCTCGATGGATACCATGTATCTACTTAACAATGATCAAACCAACCATTTTCTTGACAACATAAGCTATATTGCTCCTTGACCAACTAAAAAACATCATGATGGAACTCTACAGTGACCCCTTCTTCTTCACCATCACCTACACCATGAATCTAGAACTAGATGAACAAACTCTAAACATGCAACAAAATGGGGTAAATCCAAATATGAAACCCTAACCATCGGAAGGTTCCAATCTTAGCACCCATGTTTAAGGACAAGCAAAGAACTACATCTTCCAAGCAGTAATTGTAGCGAGTAGGTCACCATATTGGGCGAGTATTCCCCTCTCTTGTGCTTGGTGGCCACCATCGTGCGGGTTACTCATGGTCTACATCAGCACCCACTAGTGATGGTGGCCCACCACCTACTTCACTGGTGAATCGACACCATTCACAAAAGATCACCATCGCCACCGACCACAACCATCAAACCACCTTCATCTTTCTCCATCCTGACATGATGGAGAGGTGTGGGAGAGGGAGGAATAAATAAAATGATTGACATAAGCTAGGGACCTAAGTACAAGTTACCGGCCCTTATGTGCTGGTCATATGAGCTGGAGGTGCCTCCAAAATCGAGCGATGACCACTTTGGAGAATCACGTTAGAATAAAAACATAACTGGTGAATGGGTAAGAAATATAAATGCAACGATTAAAATTTTTTATGGATCCAAAACTCCACTTTCATAATTGTTGTATCTAAGTAAAACATGACCAAGAGTTAATGAACCAATGGTATATTTAACTATAATAATTACATTATATGTAGTTTTTTCCACCAACATTTTATCAACCTACCTCACATTAGTGGTGCTCGTCGCTTACTTGCCCCGCTCCGATTTGAATCTATGATCTTAACTTTCTTGGACAGATAGGCGTGCTTCCTGATGAAATGAATGGATATCTGATGCTGCATTCCCAGCTCTCGAATCAAGCTCTTCGGCGATCCTTGAAAACAACAATTAGTCTTTCTTCCTTACTTGTGAATTCATACCTATAATCTTCACTTCCTAGGGTAGATAGACATACTTCCTGCTAAGATGGATGGCTTTCTTTGTTGCACCTCCACTTGAAAGACGGGTGTCAACTTCAACTCTTTGAGGGATTTGCTTTCTCCTAACCCTCAATCCAAAAGGTTTGGTGTTCCAGTTGATACTCGGGAAGGTGAAAAATATTGCTGATATGTATGAGGGTTATCGCTCCAGTAAGGGTTACCACTCCAGCCTTTTGTCACCTTTTGGCATCTTAAAAAAATTATCTATATATCACCTGTTAGTGTACTTCATTTGACATGGTAAATGTCATAATCACTTCTATGCCACTCAGATGTAATTTATTACACCTCCATGCGATTGTGAGCAGTATAGAAGATCAAGAAAATTACATGTTCTAATTCTTTCTATGCCATTGGTGATGTTATGGATGGGTAAAAAATATATATTTAAGTGGTACATGAAAGATTAGGATATTTAGGGTAACAAATATGATACTTCCTCCGTCACCCGTATACCACCTTTAGTTTAAAGACTAAGAAATATATTTTAATTTTTTATACATATTTAGAAATATCATCATATATTATGTGTCTAAAATAAATAGTTGTTACCCAATATCATACATAAAATTCTCCCAAATAAATATATACATGAAACTAACGCTACTACAGCAGTAGTAGGAAGAACAACCCCCAAACACACACCCGAAGAAAGAGGCTCGCTCCTCCCTTCGCTCTCTCCACCTTGCGGCGCTCCACCTCCGTCCCCTCGCCGCCGCTTCTCACTTCGCCTCCCCTCTCAAACACCCCAAGCCGCAGCGCAGGCACGCGCGCCGACGTCTATCCACCCAGCGGCACTCCTCATGCCCTGCATCCTCCACCGCCTGCAGACGAGTCCCCCACGCCACCGCGGCCACGCCTCGCCGTCCATGTCCATGGCCGCCGCCCCGGCTTCCTGATTCGTCCCGTACCCGCGCGTCGCTCCTCCCGATTCCATCCCCGTCCGCGCCATGCCGCCGCTGCGCGGAGCCAAGCGCCGCCGGAAGGCGGCGTTGGAGAAGAAGGCGGCAGCGGTCGCAATGGCGTCTGCCGCCGCGGGCGACCCTCCTGGCGACTGGTGGGAAGCCTTCTGCATCCGTATGTCAGGTGCGTCTCCCTCCCCCGTCCGCCTCTGGCTGCCTGGTGGCCGTGCGTCTG
This sequence comes from Zea mays, assembly GCF_902167145.1. Lineage (NCBI taxonomy): Eukaryota > Viridiplantae > Streptophyta > Magnoliopsida > Poales > Poaceae > Zea > Zea mays. The sequence continues at coordinate 1,783,227 of NC_050099.1, read as the reverse complement.
TCTACTTATTAAGATTTGTTGCGGATTGCGCGGCGGTTGCTCCCCCTAGCTTCTGGCGGCGATTGGTAGATCTGTGTCGCCCCAGGGACGAATTGCGATGGTAATCTTGCGGGTCTGTCGATCGTAGTATGGAGTAGGCGTGACTAGCGTGGTGGCAATGCTGGAGTTGGAGCAATGCCGCTGGCCTGATTGAATGTCTGTCGTCGTGCTCGGCTTTTACTATGTGGGAACAGTGTACGTTCCAGTTTTAGAGGCGATTCCATTTTCGAATTGAACTAGGTTGCCAAGAACAGAAGCACTGGATTCTGTATCCTGTTCTTACTGGCAGTATCAGAAACTTCAGTTTCTGCTGAATGGCTAAAATTGCAGGTGGTCTGAAATTAATGCAGCTAGTCCCGTAGTTTCACTTTGGCAATGGTCTTGATCAGTCAATTGGACCGATCGGTACCGCCTACACGGATATGATAGCTATTTTCTTGCTCTATAAGCACAGGGTATTAGCTTTGTGGTTGACTTTGACATGTAGCAGCACCTGTATCGATCATTCTATTTTTGCACAGTACATTTGGTTTCATTTTTTGTTTTGCAATTAATTTTCTCAGAAGTTGAAGGACTTCTCAAATCCTAATTTGGTGAAGAAGAAGCAGAGCATGATGCTCTTTCTGAGAATCTTTGAGGAATTAAATACGATCTACCCCAAAACTTATTTCTGAACTAGGAGTATTATTCATCGAAAATGTTATACGTCCGACCGTGGTGTCCGATTCCAGTCCGACTTTGCTTGATGAACTGGTGGGCCCAACCTTTTGCAGCGCTGAGATTTCACCACAGTCGGATGGGAGTCATACGACCGGGTTGTACGTATAGCAAGGTTCATTATTCATAAGCTAACCTTACTTGTCCCAGTTTTACTGAGTATCACTATCATCTCAAACAAGTATTTAAAAGGAACATTTTTTTATTTATACGAGTCACATATATAACTGAGGCGGTTTCAATAATACTGTTTTCCTCTGGCGCTATACTACTCGGCATCGAACTACTTAGTAATTACTGATGCCTATTTTGCTGATGATTATGACTTTCTGAATTGGTGCACTCTGGCATGTTTGATGATATCATAGGTTACTGTGTCATTGATGGAAGTTATGTAGAGTGGAGTCTGGCACCAGACAAATACTTTGCTGTCTAGTTTAATAATGCTACATAGAATGCTCTAGTGCATTTCATTTGTGATTTCTGTGACATCTTTTTAACTCTTTGCAAGAGAGCTCTTGCTTACTGCTTACCAGTTATGGAAGTTATAACTGGAGACTTATGTTTCCTTCTTAGGAACCTTATCTTCTATCGAGGATGCACAAAGATTTGAGTCTATATTCAAAATGCCAAGAAGAGCCTTCGACTATGTCTGCAATTTGGTGAGAGATGAAATGATGGTGAGGTCCTGCAGCTATACCTTCCTTGATGGCACAGTGCTGTGTTTGGAAGACCGAGTGGCCATTGCTCTGCGAAGGCTGAACTCTGGTGGGTCACTGGTGACCGTAGGATCCTCTGTTGGAGTGAACCACTCAACCGTGTCGCTGATAACCTGGAGGTTCATCGAGGCTATGGAGGAGCGAGCGAGCCACCACCTGCGCTGGCCAGACTCTATTGAAATGGAGAAGATCAAGTCCAAGTTCGAGAAGATCCATGGTCTGCCAAACTGCTGCGGCGTTGTGGATACAACACACATCACAATGTGCCTTTCATCAGCCGAGCCGAACTGCAAGGTCTGGCTTGATCAGGAGAAGAACTACAGCATGGTGTTGCAAGCCGTTGTTGATCTGGACACCAAGTTCACAGACATCGTGACTGGCTGGCCTGGTAGCATGAAAGAGTCGAGCATTTTGCACAGCTCTGGCCTTTTCAAGCTCTGCGAGAAAGGCGAGCGGCTGAATGGCAGCAAGCTGAAGGTATCAGATGGGTCAGAGATCGGGGAATACTTGATCGGCGACTCCGGCTACCCCCTTCTCCCCTGGCTGCTCACACCTTACCAAGAGAAGGACCTCACAGAGTCCAGTGCTGAGTTCAACATTAGGCACTCTTCTGCGAGAACAGTCGCTCCGAGAACACTGGCCAAGTTCAAGGACACATGGAAGTTCCTGCAAGGGGAGATGTGGCGTCCGGACAAGCACAAGCTGCCCCGGATAATCCATGTCTGCTGCTTGCTGCACAACATAATCATAGACCTTCAGGAAACAGCAGTGGACGAGGCACAGGCGTGGCCGAGCGATCATGACGCTAAGTACAGGCAGCAAGTGTGCCAGCTAGCTGATGAGAATGGAGTCAGGGTGAGGGACAAACTGTCCCAGCACCTGATTAGCAAGTGACCACCACCAAGCGTAAAGCTTATTGGACGAGAGAGTAGTGCCATTTTCATCTGTTTCAGGCAGCTCTAAATCCCTTTTGATGTCCAGTTTTGCAGAGTTGTAAATGAGGCAGGTGAGGGCATCGGTTCAAACTCACTGTAACCCTCTTAAAATTAAAATTAAGGCTGTTGCAAACTTGTCAAAAATCAATGTGGCATTGTGGCTCCTTTGGTTTATAATGTTTGTGCTTTGGTGGGCTTGAAAAGTTTCATGATAGTTTTTTCTTCTTCTCTTTTTATAATTGCGATCATGTAGGCTTCAATGTCAGACCTCTACTGGTTTTCGTCTACAGCTTGATCTTTGAAACACCCAGAGGCTAGAGCTCTATTACCGGTGGCGAAGCTAGAGTAAATCTTAGGGTGCAAATGTTTTGACGGTGCGTGCATAATTATAATTTGTAGGTGGTGTATATATAGTAAAAGTTTAGTGTAAATCATCGGTTTTGCAAGTTTCCGTTGGTGCATGTGTACCCTAATACCCTCTAATTTATACTCTCTTGGTTCTAAAATATTAGTTGTTTTAGCTTTTAATTTTTATGTTTATGTTTGAATGCATGACATATATATAAGTTAAATAGATTGATTATTGTATGAATCAATAAAAAGATAAACCAAATTTTATTTTAAGACGGAGAGAGTATATAAATTTGTCTATGTTACTGGTTCAAACATGCATACTTCTTCACCTTCTATGAATCCTGGTTTCTAGAGATTTCTAGAAGCATGTTAAGAGGTGACGCGATGCCGTTGTTGTGTCCCTACGACTCTGACGACGAGTGGGCCCGGTGTCCCGTCGATGGCACAAGCAGCTCGTTTGGGTTCTACTCCTTCAGGCTGCAGCTAATGCAAGCCAAGTGCATGAGCGATGATGGAAGTTAGCGGCGCCATGCGTGCCGATGAGATGCAAATGCATGCGTCTCCCGCGACCTAACCACCAGTCCACCACCATTCCAGATCCACCTCCTCCTTCCCTCTCTTATACCAGCCGACGCACCATCTCCACCAATGTCGTCGACCACAGAAGCTCTGGCTCCGATGATGATCTTGGCGCTCGCCGCTGTGCTGCTGGCCACCGCTGCACGTCAGCCGTCGCCGGTTATGTCCACGACCACCACCAACCTGACCCTCCACAACCTGTGCCCGTACCCGGTGTGGCCGCTGGTGACCGCCAACGCGGGCAATCCGTCCATCCCCACCGACGCCGACGGCGAGCCGGCGGGGCGGCTGGACGGCAACGGCGAGGGCCTGGCGACGCTAGCGTTCCCGCCGGGCGCGTGGTCGGGCCGCGTGGTGGCGCGGACGGGCTGCACTGGCGGGGACGACAACGACGAGGCGGACGCGTACGACCCGCTGCTTCCGACCCCTCCTCTCCGTTGCACGACTGGCGACGCGCCGCCGGTGACGGTGGCGCAGGTGAGCGTGGGCGGGACGGGCGGGGCCGCGGCGTACAGCGTGAGCCTGGTGGACGGCTTCAACGTGGCGGTCGTGGTGACGCCGCACGGGATGCCACCAGAGGGCACCGGGCCACGCCGGCGGTGCCCCACGCTGGGGTGCGCCGTGGACCTCGGCGCCGAGTGCCCCCCGCGCGCCCGCGCGCCCGGAGGAGGGTGCGGCGCCGGCGCGACCGAGGCGGCGTTGTTCAAGCACCTGTGCCCCGACACGCGGACCAACGCCACTGACATCGAGGACACGCCCCAGGACTGCGTCGACCCCGGCGAGATCAAGGTCGTCTTCTGCCCCAAGCCCGGCAGCGTGTCCCGCCAGCTCTAGGCTCTAGCTAGCGTTCGTCCGCATGCACCATGCATCCATCCTTCGGTCACAGAATAAGAGCTGTAACCAATCAGTCGTGTCAGCTACTGTAGCAGTAGTATTAGCTTGGTAGTATCGTGTCCCTTGGCACGCACGAAGATGATTCGCAATGCAACAGAGAGCAGGAGACCGAGTTGTTTAGCTCCAAGCACAAACCAACAACAGCTCAGCTCACCAGGGAAACAAAGAAAGATCCTCCTCGTAACCATCGCTGCGGCCCTGTCAAATCGACCATGCGCCATGCATGCCTCAGGACCTGTAGATCGCCATGTCCTGGTCGTCGCTGATTAGCGGCGACGCGTATAAGTCGCCGGCGTTCATCGCGCTGGCCAGCGCGCTGTGCGTGGCGGTGGCGGTGCTGCTGCACCACTGCGTCCTCGCCGCCTGCTGCCACGGCGGCGACAGGCGCCGCCGCAGGCAGCAGCACCACCACCGGCATGTCGTCAGTGCCGTCACCACCAGCTTCTCGGCCGGCGCGCGGCGGCACCAGCACCAGCACCAGCCGGAGGAGGAGGAAGCGGACGTCAGCGTGGAGGTGAGCGCGACGTCGCGGACGCACCTTGTGGCCGCGGCGGTGGTGTGCCGGTACCGCAAGGAGGAGCCCTGGAACGAGTCGACGTGCCCGGTGTGCCTGGCCGACTTCGACGACGGCGAGGCGGTGCGGGTGCTGCCCGAGTGCATGCACTACTTCCACGCCGAGTGCATCGACACCTGGCTGCGCGGGAGCACCAGCTGCCCGATGTGCCGCGCCGAGACCACGCCCACGCCCACGCCCAGCCCGGCCTCCGTGCGCCACCACCTCGAGCTCTCCTTCTCCCTCGAGGAGATCCTTGTCAGGGCGTAGCACATCTCCTTGGATACGTACTTGGCAGCTGAGCACAACGGAGCAGCGGAGTGCTGGCTGCTCTGCTCTTCATAGTTTTTTCTTGATCAAAATTCATCTGAACGATTGATTCATAGTTTTTTTCAGCAAGATTTAGAAGTTGTTGCCACTATTCCGGCTATATCAACCGCTTGTGTAAACCATTCCTATTGAAATACCGCTATTCTTACTTTCTTAGGGAAGTATGGAAGCGTACGTTCGTCTGGAATGGAAGTGACACCTTTTTGGAGGCGCCAATCACTTCAAAAGAACCAGCGGCGGTGCTCTCTGGTCAGGCGCGGACGGTCCGCGGTACAGGGCCGGACGGTCCGCGACCTGGCGTGAGGCGGCGGTGCTCTCTGGTCAGGCGCGGACGGTCCGCGGCACAGGGCCGAACGGTCCGCGACCTGGTGCAGGAACCCGGGTTCCCTGCCTGACGGTCGGACGGTCCGTGCCCTAGGGCCGGACGGTCCACGCGTGCGCAGGGGCGGCGGATGATCGCCGGCAGCGCCTGGATCTCGCTCCCGGGAGGGACCCCGTCGGGGAGGAGAGATCCTAGGAGTTGTCTAGGCTCGGGCAGGCCGACCTAGACTCCTCTAATCGACGTAGAGTCGAGGAGAGGCGGAGAATTTGGGGATCGAGAGGCTAAACTAGAACTAGACTAGAACTACTCCTAATTGTACAGGAAATTGTGAAATAGAAGTTGTATTGATTCGATTGTTAATTACAAATCGGTCGTATACCTCTCTAGCTATTTATAGAGGAGGGGGCTGGACCCTTTACAAACTAATTTCCGAGCTTATCCCGCGATTTTAGCTAACAACCGTAGCACAAAACTCGGAACCCTAATCTGCTCTGCGCCCGCGCGAACCGTCCGGCCCACAGGCGCGGACCGTCCGGACCGCGGACCGTCCGGCCTCAGGGCCGGACCGTCCGCGCGCTCAAATTGGTGCTCAACATATGCCCCCCTGCCTTTTGGTGGAGCTGAGCGAACCAAAAGCAACTAACTCGATGTTATCACATCGGTTTTCTTAGGCATCTTGCTACTTACTAGGATGGTACGCAGTCGTCTTGGTCTCGGACATGACCCCTTTAGCTTTGATCGAACTGTCAGTCCCAACACCGTCGAGCGTCATACTGATCCTGACCAATCTGTCACCTAGCTTTTCCTAATTTTCCAAGTGTTCTGGCGTAGCTTCATAGTCGACCAGGTCTTCTCCTTGCAGGTCATCTTCCTCCATGGGTGTCGGTACATCGTTGGAGGTGTCTTGGTGTAGTGCGGATGGTTCGGCCTCAAGGGTCGGACGGTCCGCGCCTTGTACGGTTGGTCCGGTCTTTATAGCCGGACTGTCTGTCATACCTGCAAAGAGCTGCACAGTTGTTGTTTTATTTTCTGTCTTTATGGCCGTTTGATTTTCCTCAACGGCCTTTGGTCTCCATCTCTTTTGTGGTGGCGGATACTGCGGATGCGTGTCATTGAATATTTTTTCCGCTTCCTTCTCCTGATTCTCCTTTGTCCTAAGGCGCTGTAATTTTCGCTTTTGCGATCGTGTCAATCCCGATGGGCACCATCGGGGCATGGAGTATTTTGGATCGGCTATTTTATTGACAGTCGTACTTTCTTTTTGTTTGTGTTGGCCGATTCACCAAAAATCATCGGTCCTTCATTATTTTGTTGTACGACGACATCTGTCGTTCCTATTTTAATGACATCTCCCTTTTTCGTACTGTTGGAGGTTGTAGCTGTATGCCCCCCTGCCGGATTAGTCAGCCTTTGGGGCCGAGTTGTTCGGCAATCTTGCTGGGCCTATGCTCGTGGACCAGATTGAGGGGCTCTCAATCGGTCTTGTACTGGATGTGTCAACCTATTGAATACAGATGTTTGGGGTGCCCCCCAAGCGGGGTACTGTGACATCCCAAATGGGTATGGTGGCATGCCCCACATTTGATTTCGGACATATGGTGGAGGTATGTATGTGTATGGATATGGCATAGGTGGATATGGTGGTGGAGGTGTCCATGCAGGTACGTTAGGTCTTAATTGAACATTATGGCCTCCCGTCCTTTCCGATTGGTGTGGTGGTCCAATCGGCCTAACCTGCCGTCGCACCTGGGTGGGTAAGCGAGGTCTCTTTGGTGGCCGGTCGCTGGGGCCAGCCTTCTTTTTCATATATTTAGACAATAATTGATCAAAGGTTAGGCTAGATTTTACCAACCGACCAGTTGCCTTGAACGTGTTAGTTTTCCACGTACCTATTTATGGTCGTCGTGGTTTGAAGGTACGTGGTTGCTGCGGCTCTTCGGCGTTGTCGGACCGTCCGCTGGAATGCTCCGGACCGTCCGGTGATGTTACGGACCGTCCGCGCCTGGACACCGGACCGTCCGTGATGCGTAGTATGGGTTCTCGCGCATATCCCCTGGTCTGCGCTTGCCCCCCAGTGCCGGAGTTTGTGATGGTTACTTTCAGTGTCTCTCCTCCATCAGGAGTCTTCTCAGCCACCACTTTCCTGCAAGAAATTTTGTTGTCTCCATCGGCCTCCCGTGAGTTGCCGATGATAACTTCTTTGTCTTTGCCCTTATCGGTTGTGCTGGGCCGAATTAGGACCCTCTTGCCCTTGAAGTCGATCATATTCATTGGAAAGGGCTCCGTGTCCTCCTGAAATTTCAATCGTCCTTCGTTAATGGCCGATTGGATTTGTCGTCGGAACACATTACAATCATTAGTGGCATGAGAAAATGAGTTGTGCCACTTGCAGTATGCGTGACGCTCTAGTTCGTCGGCAGGTGGAACGATATAATCAATTTTAATGTTACCATTTTTTAGTAATTCATCGAATATCTTATCGCATTTGCCGACATTAAATGTAAACTTAACCTCCTCCTGTCGTTCATTCCAAACTGACTGCAAGGAGGAGCAAGCCGAAGATTTGGCCTGCTCGGGCCAAACTATTTCGGCAGTGTAAACTTTCTTTGGTTCATCGTCCGAACTACTTTGATTGTGTTCTACTATATGGACATTATGATGAACCGTTTTGACTAGTTCTTTGCTTCGGCTTTCACAAGCCGAAGCTCTCTGATGTAATTGTGCTAGAGTAAAGAACTGGATGCCTTCTAATCTCTCTTTTAAATAATAGCGCAATCCATCAAAGGCTATTCCCGCCAGTTGTTTATCTGTTAAATGAATTTGAAAGCATCGGTTTCTCGTATCCCGGAATCTCTGGATATAATTACTAACCGATTCATCCTTTTCTTGTCGTAGAGCCACTAAGTCTACTAAATCTAGCTCATAATCGCTAGAGAAGAAATGTTCATGAAATTTTTGTTCTAAATCTCCCCACGACAAAATGGAATTAGGAGGGAGCGTGGCATACCATGTGAATGCGGTCCCTGTTAAAGATAATGAAAATAAACACACACGGAATGCTTTGGTGTCGGCCAATTCTCCTAACTGTGCTAAGAACTGGTCTATGTGCTCACGCGTGCTCTTTTCTTGGTCACCCGAAAACTTTACGAATTTGGGTATTTTGGTCCCCTGTGGGTATGGGAGTCGGTCAAACTTGCTATCATAAGGTCTCCGATATGACTGCCCCCGGGGACTATACTAACTCCGAGCTTATCTCGGAATGCCCCAGCTATTTCCTCCCTTACTATATCGATGGCAGCCGGTGGGAGACCACCGGCTCTTTGATCCAATATGGGTGAGTTTGTTTGGATGTTGGTGTGTTGTTTTCCTCCCCATTGGTTTGGGTTTTGCGGCGCGTTAATGCATGCCCTATGAGGCTCATAGGACTGGCCATTCCTTTCTGGCCTTCTAGGGGCCGAAAAGTTCTCACTCTCACGGGTTTGATAGATTATATTATGATGCTGTTGTGTCGTATGGTGAGATGGGGAGTCTAGCTGGGACGGATACGGAGTTAGATATCCATCCTCCTTAAAAACTCTGTGTCGGACCGTCCGGTTAAATACGCGGACCGTCCGACTCCGTGCGCGGACTGTCCGGCCATGTGGCCGGACCGTCCGACATTATATTCGGGCTGTCTGGCGTCATACGCAGACGGTCCGAATGGGTTATCTAGGGTTCGTGTGGCATGTGGCGGCTTGGGTGCAGGTCTCGGTAATTCGCTTCTAAAAATAGGATCAGTCGCCGCTGGCCCGGACGGTCCACACCCATGTGCAGACGGTCCGGACATGCGCAGATCGACAAATTTATCGTCGATGTGCGTGGGAGGCTGTCGCTGCCTAGGGTACATGTCCATCGGCATCCCATAAAGGGGTTGTGACTGGTCGTGCCAACCTGTAGCCGATGAATTATGTGTGTATTCCCTCCATTCAACCTCGTGCGAAGAAAGATTTGTCGTAGTAGACTTATCAAGCGAACGCACTAGACGTTTATGATCATTTTGTATATCCCCTACGATACGTTGCAACTGTTCTTGCTGTTCGTCTATGTAAGCTTTAAGAGATTGGAGTTCGTTGGTGCTACTTACATTGGGGATATCTGGTGTGGGTCGGAACGAAGCCGGATCCGTCGCCCGATGTCGGACGACCTTGTTGTTCCTGTCCACTTTGAAGTTGGTCAAGAACTTTGCTTTTGCTTCTTGGATCAGCTGCTCCTGGCGCTCCTCAAATAGGAGCTGTTCTTCAGCCGACAAGGTCTCCCATGTCGGTGTGATGATATTGCTGGTGGAAACCTCAGAGCTATCTTTTGAACCGGCCATTGAGGGCCGATTTGATAGATCTATATGTGTTGTCCCCAGCGGAGTCGCCAAAAAGTATGTTGACACCTTTTTGGAGGCGCCAATCACTTCAAAAGAACCAGCGGCGGTGCTCTCTGGTCAGGCGCAGACGGTCCGCGACACAGGGTCGGACGGTCCGCGACCTGGCGTGAGGCGGCGGTGCTCTCTGGTCAGGCGCAGACGGTCCGCGGCACAGGGCCGGACGGTCCGCGACCTGGTGCAGGAGCCCGGGTTCCCTGCCTGACGGCCGGACGGTCCGTGCCCTAGGGCCGGATGGTCCGCGCGTGCGCAGGGGCGACGGATGATCGCCGACAGCGCCTGGATCTCGCTCCCGGGAGGGACCCCGTCGGGGAGGAGAGATCCTAGGAGTTGTCTAGGCTCGGGCAGGCCGACCTAGACTCCTCTAATCGACATAGAGTCGAGGAGAGGCGGAGAATTTGGGGATCGAGAGGCTAAACTAGAACTAGACTAGAACTACTCCTAATTGTAGAGGAAATAAATGTGAAATAGAAGTTGTATTGATTCGATTGTTAATTACAAATCGGCCGTATACCTATCTATTTATAGAGGAGGGGGGCTGGACCCTTTACAAACTAATTTCCGAGCTTATCCTGCGATTTTAGCTAACAACTGTAGCACAAAACTCGGAACCCTAATCTGCTCTGCGCCCGCGCGGACCGTCCGGCCCACAGGCGCGGACGTCCGGACCGCGGACCGTCCGGCCTCAGGGCCGGACCGTCCGCGCGCTCAAATTGGTGCTCAACAATTGGCAAAGCCGTCTTTGCCGAGTACTTTTTCTCGGGCACTCGGCAAAGTGCTTTGTCGAGTGTCAGAGAGCACTCGGCAAAGAAAAGCAGTCGTTACGGCGACGGGTGACGGTGACAGAGTCTTTGCGGAGTGTCCCAGGTGACACTCGGCAAATGGGTACACTTTGCCGAGTGTCGGCCTGACAACACTCGGCAAAGAATCCGCTAGAAGGGTCCCACAGTCAGATACTTTGCCGAGTGCTTGGTATGGCACTCGGCAAAGCCTGGTTCTTTGCCGAGTGCCAGGGCTAATACACTCGGCAAAGAACCTATACCGGTGCCCAGGTCTTGGTTCTTTGCCGAGTGCTATGGTTATGACACTCGGCAAAGCACCTCTTTGTCGAGTGTTACACTCGGCAAATCGACTAGTAGGCACCTTTTTATTTGTTTTCCCTATTCCATCCAAACAAACAAAAGATATTTCACAGATATGACATATAAACATCACAGATCATCACAAATATATATAGTCAACACAAATAATATTAACACAAATTCTGACATAAGTATTCAACATAAGTCGAGAGGTTCTCAACACAAACAGTGTTAACAGAAGTTCAGAAGTATCCACACAAGTTCACAAGCTCTGACAAGTATTCAACATTAAGTTTTCTGTTCGAAACACTAAAAACATAACTCGGCACTCATGGAGGTGGGCGGTTGGTCTGGTGCTGCGTTGGGCTGAACCCTTCAGGAGGGTTGTTGGATGCCGCCCCAGATTGGTCCTACACAGAGAAGAGATTGCATGTGTTATACCAGATGCATTACCAACATGTAACTATAATTTTGATACTCATAGGAGTATGGAACAGAGCAGGGTCAACTGCAGGGAACAATGGAGGTGGCAGAGCGAAACCCTGTGTGGCGCCAAGGCTCTGCATGTACTGGAACATCTCCGCCATCCTCTGATCAGCCACCAGGCGAGCCTCCCGCTCTGCCATTATCCTCGCCTCCATCTCTTGACGTTCCCTCCTCTCTTCTTCTAGTTGGGTCTGTAATATTACAAGCCAACGTTATAGTAACTCAAAGATAAGGTATATAACTCAAGGAAGGACGAGTTACAGAAGCACTAACCTCGAGTTGTTGTATGCGATGTTGTGAGCTATCGTGTCGAGGTCGTATGGCTGGACTCGAGCCCGTGCTCCTTGCTCGCACCTGAGACAGAGTGGGAGTGGAGGACGAGTCGATTGCCCCGTCGGCAATCCAGTACCGCCCATGTCTCTTGCCTCCTCCGACCCTCATGAGCACATTGGGGTCGATCGGCTCGGTGCTCGGATCATAGTCTGGGCCATGGACCTCCTGCGCCATGGCGGTGTAGTCATGAAGGCGGCTATAGACGATAGGGTTGGTGTAGGCCTCAGGCCCGTCATCCGGGTTGTAGGTGACGTCAGACGTCGCCTTGCCCTTACGGGCCATAGCATAGGCCAACAAGGTGGAGCAAGGCCGGCCACCATGTGACGCCGACTGCAAGAAAACCAACGAGATAGTTAGAAATAATATCTAATCCAGTGCTATATACCTAAATAAAAAAGAGGGCGTACCCATGCTTCGACATATTGGCCCAGGCTCCGGCTGCCTTGGTGGTGGGAGGGACCTTGCATCATCATACGCCGTTTCCGACTAGCGTTGTGTGCCTCGTCCCACTCAGCCGAACACCACCTATCCACCATCTGCTCCCAGCATAGAGGATGTGTGGCGCACCAATGTGGAATCACCTACAAAGTAAACACGTAAAGTGCATATCAGAAGATAAAATAAAATTCATGCATGGAGTACTGGTACCAAACATGCATGACTTTACCTGCAGGTACTGGTCCCTGGTCAACGATATGGTTCGGGCTTGCTGCTTGCTCACCCTCTCCCCAAGGACGGAGCCGTGGTAGGTGACGATGGCCTGGATTCGGGCCTCATAGTGGATGTCCACGACGAGCTTCTTACAGCTCGTGGTGGCCACCACATCCGCCCTAGCCTCGTATCCAGCCTCGCATCTGAAGAAATCCTACATACAAAAACGATGTATCCATACATTATTTCAAGCATTTGCAACGAATGCGACATATTTTACATTATACTAAGACTTACCCACAGCTCTTGCTTCACCCGCTCCGCCTTGTTATTGAATTCCCGGCCGTTCCGGTCTACTGCATCGGGGGCGACGGCATAGTGGTCGAAGGTGTAGGCTGGGCCCGTCACTCCAGCGTACTCAACCAGTCCAGGGAAGTGTTCCCTGCACAGCAGCCCGAGGATGCCATTAGGGAGGCGACGATGACCCCCAGCATAATCCACAACCGTCCAAGACCTGTCCAAGTGATAAATAAAAAGTATTAGTTTATATTATGATTTTGAACAAGAATAAAGAACATAAAGTTACATACCTCTCCCCATCCGGCCGAATCAGAGGCCACCTGTCCCGAAGTATGGGACGCTGAGGCAGACTCGCGGGACCTCGCAGGTAGATGCTCCTCGAACCTGAGGCACCAGAACTTGAGGCCGTCTGCTGAGCTTTGTCATCGTCGTCCTGCTACTGGACAAGGTCGTCCTGCTGCACCGCCTACTGCTGGACAAGGTCGTCCTGCTGCACCGCCTATTGTGCCTCATCCTGCTCTGGCTCGTCCGCCGTCCTGCTCCTCCTCCCTCTCCTCCTCCTCAGTCAATTACCACCCACCATATTTGTCCAAAAACCTGCAATTAAGAGTAAACAAATAAGCACATATAAAAAGATATATTTAAAAACAGGTGCGAGTTAAAAAGTCATATAGCATTACGTTAAAAATAATCTTCATATGTGTCGGGGTTAGCCGGATCATAACTCTCATTATCACTATCAACCATTTCAATCTCAACACCATCAGAAGCCGCAAGTTCATCATTAATGTCATTGCCTTCAAGGATTACTAAGTCATTATCATTTTGCACCTCATCATCCTCCTCATCAACAACCATTTCAATATCTACGTCCATTCCGATAGCTTCGGTTAAGTCTATCTCAAATCGCCCTTCTAGCCCATCTTCCTGGAAGAACTCTCCATCATATGTGTCCGGGTCTAAGTTGTAATCTTCATCGTTAGGAACAGGTAACCTCCCGTGCGGCGATACCGTATACACAACATCTCAACCCTTAAGATGTTCTTTCGTTTGGCACGCATATGGGAGATAATACACTTGTGTGGCCTGTTGAGCCACGATATAGACATCGTCTCCTGGCAAGGTGGAATCTTGTCGAATTTCAACTATCCCAAGATTAGAATGTGTCCGTCTCGTCACTTGAGGGTCAAACCAATGACATTTGAATATCACTGGAGTAAGAAGTTTGGAACCATAAAAATTGAGCTCATATATTTCTTCGATTCCTCCAAAATAATCGACATCGTCAAGGCCGAGCGTAAAGACTCCAGAACACATTGTTTTCCGATTGGGCCGACTTTTGTCGTAGTTTGTTGTGCGAAAACGGTATCCATTGACGTCATACCCAGAATATTTCTTGAACCTATAAGCAAAGTCGTTGGCTACTTGTCTCAACTCGGCACTCCTAGACGGATCTCTTTGGCCCTGCAAGTAATCGCAAGTTAAAAGACGCTAAATTGAGTTCAAAGACGTATCTCTTTTACAAACTAAGCACGTACCTTACGTTTGAACCAGGAAATGAAATCGGGCAACCCATTTCTCGCACCCTTTCTAAGAAGAGTGTCATATTCCTATGGAGTGGGGTCCCTTGATCGACGCCAGAATTCATGAAAAAATTGTTCCATGTATGGCGTCACCTCTTCAAGGTTGGTTAATACATATAGCATGATATGCCGCCACTCTTCATGTGTCAGGGTCTTGGTGGTCGAGCCACTTGCGCTTCTGAGTTGGCCTCGAAATATGCTAAGGTTCGATTCATTATCGCCATCATTGTAACGAGGGGGTGGATTATGCACGCTCGGCAGTTTGTCACCATAATAAGTTGTTGTGAAGTTTGAGACCTCCTCTAGAATGTATGCCTCTGCAATGGAAGCCTCGATTTTGCATTTATTTCTACATTTCTTTCAAATAGTCTTTAGACATCTCTCGATTGGATAGCACCAACGTCCCTGCACGGCCCCCCCCATTCGTGCCTCATATGGGAGATGAAGAATCAAATGCTGCATTGGATTGAAGAAGCTGGGTGGAAATATCTTCTCAAGCTTACACAGTAACACGGGTGCCAATCTTTCCAAGTCTGCAACCACGGTCCGAGATAACTCTTTTGCACAAAGCTGACGGAAGAAATAGCTCAACTCTGAAAGTGCTAGCCAGACATGCTCAGGGACATAGCCTCGAACCATCGTATGAAGAATCCGTTCAATCCATATGTGGAAGTCATGACTCTTTATCCCTAAGACTCACATAGTAGATAAGTTCACCCCCTACTTAGGTTAGCTGCATACCCATCAGGGAACATCAACATCTTGATCCACTGAAGTACTTCCTTCCTCTAGGCCCTGCTTAGGACAAAATCGGCCTTAGGCCTTCTCCACGTCTTTCCGCCACTTGGCAGCTTCATCTCTAGGTTTAATTTGGTCTATCACATAACGCTGCCAGATCCACTCTTGCCTTCACGTTATCCTTTGACATATCAGGAATGTCCATAATTATTGCCCACAGTACCTCGGCAACATTCTTTTTAGTGTGCATCACATCAATGTTGTGTGGAAGGAGTAGGTCGTCATAATAGGGGAGCCGAGTCAAGCCAGACTTATGTGTCCACATATGTTGCTCACCATATCCCACAAAACCACCTTCTGTATTGGCCACGAGCCCATCTATCTGTTGACGAATTTCGGCACCAGTCATCGTTGCAGGTGGGTGGTCTGTCAGTATGACACCTTTCGTAAAGTTCTTGATGTCTATGCGGAATGGATGGTCAGGAGGGAGAAATTGTTGATGTTTATCGAAGGACGAATATTTGCCACCCTTTTTCAACCAAATGAACCTGAGAGCTTCCTTGCAAACTGGGCATGGGAACTTACCGTGAACACACCAGGCGCAGAATAGCCCATACGCCGGTAAGTCATGCATGGAGTACTGGTACCAAACATGCATTCTGAAGTTTGTCTTCGTAGCTCGGTCATACGTCCATACCCCTTCCTCCCAGGCACGTACCAATTCATCCATCAAAAGCTCCATGTACACGCCCATTTTATTCTCCGGGTGTCCGAGAATTATCAACGACACGAATATATTCTGCCTTTGAAAGCACACACTAGGGGGAGATTGATTGGGATAACAAACACGGGCCAACATGTGTACGGGGCAGCGCTCAGTCCATAGGAATTGAACCCATCTGTGGCCAATGCAACACGTACATTACGAGCCTCTTCGGCTTTCTCATGGTGAATGGAATCAAAGTGTTTCCATGCTTCACCATCGGATGCGTGCACCATCTTGTCAGGATTGTATCGTTTTCCATTTTTGTGCCATGTCATCTGTTTCGCGGATTCCTCTATCATGTACAGACGCTGGATCCTCGATATGAACGGAAGGTGTCGTAGGATTGTCAAGGGGATGTCGAGCTGCCTCTTCTGTCCATCACCAGAGTCTACCTCCATTAACCTAGACGATTTACGCTTGGGACAGTACTTTGCCTCCGTGTATTCTTTCCTAAATAGCATGTAGCCCTTCGGACAAGCATGAATCTGCTCATACATCATCTTGAGTGCACGAAGGAGTTTCTGTGCCTCGTACATGCTCTTTGGCAGAACGTGATCATTCGGAAGCAGGCTCCCAATAACCGTCAACAAGCCATCGAATGCGTCTCTACTCATGTTGTACTATGACTTGAACGCCATTACACGCCCAATGGCATCCAGTTGAGAAACCTTTGTCTGGTCGTGAAGGGGCTTCTGTGCCGCGTCAAACATATCGTAGAACGCCTTTGCAGTCGGCTCTGGCTCGTCATCCATACATCCTTCCGTGTAATGTGCCTCCTGATAGTCGTTCAACATATCCGCTACCCCCGCATCCGCGTCATAATCCTCGACACATTGTCTCAGCACCTCCTCTCTCGTATGATGCGCTTCACCATGAAAGATCCACCGAGTATAGCCTGACGTAAATCCATTCTTCCAAATATGTTCTACCATGGCCTTCTTTGGTTTTCTTTTCCGGTTGGCACATTTGCTGCACGGGTATGGGACTAGACTCGCTCCTTTAGCAGCTTCGACATATGCTCGTTCCACGAAATCATCGGTCTTTCTAATCCATTCAGTGGTGACATCGTTCCTTCCTCTACGGCCCGTGTACATCCACTCGTGGTCCTCCATACTCTAACAGAAGCCTAACAATAGAAAATTTTGGCAGCACCTCCCCTGCACGGGAAGGTTTATAAAACCTGCAAATAAAAATATTAGCACGATGGCTGACAACCACGTATATTTCAACGGCACGATGGCCGGCAATCACATTTATATATTCAATCCACTCCATAGCCACATGCAAACTACATTTATATTTTAATCGAATCATTGCCGAGTGCCGAGTGCTATCACTTAATATCAAACCTAACAATTTCATATAACTATATGTAGACCAACTACATATATATAACTATATGTAATTATTTCATATAACATAATAATAATCGAATATATCACATGTAATTACATATAACCATATTAGATCGTATACCTTAGCCGGAGCGACGGTGGTTGGCGGAGATGGCCGGAGCGGGGAGGATGGCGCAAGCTTGACGGTGTCGATGGCCGGAGTGGCGGAGATGGCGCGGCAGGGGTGGCGGCGCAGGGTGGCAGTGCGCAGGGGCGGCGGCGCGCGGCCCGGCGGTGTGGGGGCGACACGCTGGGCTGGTGGGGCGTGGGGGCGGAGGGCGCAGGGGCGGCGCGCTGGGCTGGCGGGGCGCGTGGCCGGAGCGCGTGCGGGCCGGCGGCGTGGGGGCGACGCGCGGTGGGGATAGAAAGTGAGCAAAGAGAAGAAGAGAGGAAGACAATCGGGGTATTATTCAGTGGCTTTGCCGAGGAAGACACTATGTAGACCTACATGGCTACATGTACCATTTTGGGACAATTATAATAGTATTTTTAATAGCTAGTAGATTTAGTTTGTTTATTTGAATTTCTTCGGAAAATTCAGATTTGAACTGCATTGTACTCGAAACTTGGAAAACCGTGCATGCAAAAATGATATTTATGTTAGGTAACATAATACATAAGTTACGACCGATTTCATGAGCAGACCGGAACCTTCGAGCACCATGCTCACTAAACATGACCGTGAACTTGCCATCCAGTTGTTTAAAAATTATATAAAACACAAACAAAGTCAGAAAATCATGAAACTTGTCCATGTGCCATGATATCATATATAGAGCTTGTGATAAAAATTTGAGAAAGTTTCGAGAAAGTTGTGATGCACTATGTGTAGAAACCTAGTAGAACTACGTTAAAACTCTATGATTTCATGTGTAGTTCTCCTAGGTTTCTACACATAGTACGTCTTAACTTTTTCGAAACTTTCTCAAATTTTTATCACAGCATCTATATATGATATCATGACATGTGGACAAGTTTCATGATTTTTTGACTTTGTTTGTATTTTATACAATTTTTAAACATGTGGATGACAAGTTCACGACTATGTTTAGTGAGCATGTTGCTCGACGTTTCCGGTCCACTCCTGAAATCGGTCGTAACTTGTGCTAAGTATCATGGATACCATTTTTGCATGCATGGTTTTTCAAGTTTCGAGTGACCTGTAGTTCAAATCTGAATTTTTCGAAGAAATTCAAATAAACGAACTAAATCTACTAGCTATTGAAAACACTGTTATAATTGTCTCAAAATGGTACATGTAGGTCTATATAGTGTAGGAACATACCACAAAAAGTTTGGTTGGAAAAATAAATAAAATTAAAAATATGCTTTGCCGAGTGTCCACTGAAGACACTCGGTAAAGACTTTCTTTGCCGAGTGTCAGACATTTAACACTCGGCAAAGAGTACACTTTGCCGAGTGCCGGACTTCGGCCCTCGGCAAATTCTGACGGACGTCAGCTGTAGACGGCCACTAACGGCCCTTTGCCGAGCGCCTTCTTTACCGAGTGTTTGCCACTCGGCAACAACCGCTTTGCCGAGTGTTTCTCTGTGCCGAGTGTCCTGCACTCGGTAAACAAGCTCTTTACCGAGCGCAGGACATTGCCGAGTGCGGCGCTCGACAAAGTTTTCTTTGCCGAGTGCCCGATAAAAAGCACTCGGCAAAGCCTCCGGCACTCGGCAAAGGTCCGGATTCCAGTAGTGAGTAATCGAAATCTATCACTGCAAGAAAGTTGAAAAGTTTTAAGAACAATCTTAATCTAGAAAAAGTGTGATTAACGGAAACTGTAAAATACTATAATTTAAATTCCAATAACATGTGATCTTCTTTATATAGACATAATTGGTTTGTACTTTCTATTTTCTAGATATAGACTTGATTTGGTTTAGATAAAGATAGAAAGATGTAACAACAAAATTAAGTTTTCCTAATCATTGAACTTATAAACCAAAGCAACTGTGTTACTGCCCTATGTAATTATGTAGACATCGGCTCAAGAGCTTACGACGCTTTGATTCAATTGTCATCAGTTTTTTTTCCAAATAAGGGCTATTTTGGTAACTCTATTTTCTAAAGAGATTCTCATTTTTCCAAAAAAAAGAATTAATTTCTTTTGAAAAAATGATAATCTCTTGAAAAAAATGTGGTTGCCAAAGTAGCCATGACAGTGAGATTGTAAATAAATATATAGTAGCTAGTAAACAAATTGGAGAGATAGTCATTGTATTCGAGAAAATTTTGGGGATTCAAGTTACACAACATTTAAGTTCGGGGATCTAAGCTATACAACATGTTAAGTTAGAGACTCCAAGTGGCTCCAACGTAGCATGACACATCGGCATACGGTTTTATAAACCCGATTTTAGATAATTTTGCATGAGTCAATAAAGTTTGATGACCTATTTTTTCGGTTTTATGACGGCTAGTGAACTTTACTCTTTTCTTGAGAACATACGTGCAGTTTGCAATCATCACCAGCCCTTGGGCATGGATCCATCGACGACAACAAAGAAACAACCTTGGGAACTGCCGTCAACCCCAGCCCCCTACAAAAAAAACACGACTCCAGCTCCATCGACTAAACCTTGATCGATCGATTGTTGAGTTGGATGGCCACCAACACAAACAACGGCGGCGCAAGCAGCATGTACTACTACTACGGCGAGGGTCCGAGGCAGACGGACGAGGAGCAGGACAAGACGATCGTGGCCATAGTGGTCCCCGTCATCATCGTCGTCATTTTGGTGCTCAGGTTGCTCTGCTCCTGTCTCCAGAAGGACAGCGAGGAGCAGGACGCCGGAGGTCCTGGGAGTACAGCACGTCAGCTGCGGCCGTCGCGGCAGCGCGCCACTGAAGCCGGCGGCAGGGTCGTCGACAGGGCACCGTCGTCGACGGTGTCCGGCGCCGTTGTGGAGGTGGCGCAGGCCGGCGAGCCACCGCTGGTGTGCACGTACACGAAAGCGGACGGGTGGGGCGAGGGCACGTGCGGGGTGTGCCTGGCGGACCTCGCCGACGGCGACGCCCTCAGGGTGCTTCCGGCGTGCATGCACTACTTCCACGCCGCCTGCGTCGGCGAGTGGCTGCGCGCCCACGGCACCTGCCCGCTGTGCCGCGCCCCGCTCGTCGCTCCAGCCGCCGCTGCCTAGTGATGTCGGCCTCTGCGTGCACCTATATATTTTGGTTAGAGACTGACTGACTGACTGCTTGTGCTCCTAATTCATCAATGGCTTTGTAAGAATTCAAAGCATTTCTTCAAGGCTATAACTTTTTTTAACGCAAACACACTCGATCATGGATACTCAATTCCCTCGTTTCAAGCTATAAATCAGTTTTTTGAGATACATAGTGTTTATTATGTACCTAAATGTAATGTATATACAGGTATATATGACTTGCAACTTAGAATGAAGTGATAGTTCAAGCGTACATGTACATACATATTCTCTCTCTATATATATATATGGATAATGGAATATAAACAGTTGACTCCAATGAATGGCTCCATAGCTCTAAATTTATACTACAATGTAGCAAATCCAAAATGAGTGTGCAAGCTTGACTGAATGTATGGTTTCTAGTGAAAACGGAGGCGTGATAATTATTAAGTATATATGTAAAACAAGTACCCTGTTCATGTGTTGTACTACATCTATTGGCTGATTGAATTTGTGAACATAATAAATCTGTTAGCTAGCGAGTGTTTGGCGTAACAATTTCGACGTACGTACGCAGATTGCATGCCATCACCATCGTCATCCCCTAACCCTTGGCGATGGAGCTGGCAGCTGGCTGTCCATCGATGGCCACAAAGAAACAACCCTCGCAACTGCCGTCAACCCCAACCACCTACAAATCCGATGATGGACGACCATCGACCAGGAACAACGGCGGTGGAAGCAAGAACGACCTTCAGACGTACTACTACAGCCGGATTTCCGGCCAGACGGACGACGGCAACGACAGAGTGGTACCCACAGCATCACCGGCCGGCGTCCTCGTGCTGCTCAGGCTCTAGAAGGACGCGGAGGCCCGACCTGGGGACAGAGTGAGCCAGCCGTCGAGCAGCGGAGCTGGAGCTGGCTCGGTCGACAGAGGGCACCACCATCCACGATGGCCGCCGTGGAGGTGGTAGCGGCAGCACCGGTGTGAGCGGCCGAGCCGCCACTGTTGTGCACGTACAGGAAGGAAGACGGCACTACCAGAATCCGAGGTTTCGCCGAGTGTTGGATTCTTTACCGAGTGTCTTTTGTCGGGCACTCGACAAATAAGACTTTACCGAGCGCCGCACTCGGTAAAGTTAGGCTCTCGGCAAAGAGCCCCTTTACCGAGTGCTGCACACTCGGCAGAGGACAGCACTCGGCAAAGACAAGTTTGCCGAGTGTCAAACACTCGGCAAAGGGCCGTCAGCGGCCGTCCCAAAGCTGACGACCGTCAGTCTTTGCCGAGTGCCAACCGTTGGCTCTCGGCAAAGAGGCTTCTTTGCCGAGTGTCACGTAGTAGACACTCGGCAAAGGAGGCTTTGCCGAGTGTCATCTCTTGACACTCGGTAAAGTATATTTTTATTTTTTTAATTTTGTCTCCCAAACTTTTTGTGGTGTGTTACTACACTATGTAGACCTACATGTATCATTTGTGGACAATTATAACAGAGTTTTCAATCGTTAGTAGATTTAGTTCGTTTATTTGAAATTCTTCGGAAAATTCAAATTTGAACTGCAGGTTACTCGAAACTTGGAAAATCGTACATGAAAAAATGATATTCATGTTACTTAGCATAAGTTACGACCGATTTCAGAAGCGTACCGGAAACTTCGAGCAACATGCTCACTAAACATGGCCGTGAACTTGGCATCCACATGTTTAAAAATTGTATAAAACACAAACCATGGCGGATATGTTCCAGTACATGCAGAGCCTTGGCGCCGCACAGGGCATCGCTCCGCCACCTCCATTGTTCCTCCCAGTTGACCCTACTCTCGTCCACACTCCTGTGAGTATCAAAATTGTAGTTATATGTTTGTAATGCATCTGGTATAACACATGCAATCTCTTCTCTATGCAGGGCCAATCTGGGCGGCATCCAACAACCCTCCGGAAGGGTTCAGCCCAACGCAGCCCCGGTCAAACCGCCCACCTCCATGAGTGTTGTGTTTTCATTGTTTTAGACTTCAGAACTTATGTATAATACTTATGTATGTGTTTGATACTTATGTGTCGGCGTTCCGAGACCGGGGGGTCCCTTGGGCCGACGAGTGAGTGTCGCCGCGTGCCCCAGCCCAGATGGGTCGAGCGCGAGGGCGAGCGCGAAGGGGGGAGAAGCGAGGCGGCCGGAGACCGGCGTGAGAGAGGTGGGAATCCCGCGACCTTCGTGTTCGTCCCGCGCCCAGGTCGGGTGCGCTTGCAGTAGGGGGTTACAAGCGTCCACGCGGGAGAGGGAAGCGAGCGGCCCCAAGAGAGCGTCTGTCTCGTCCTCGTCCCCGCGCGGCCAACCCTCTCTAAGAGGGCCCTGGTCCTTCCTTTTATAGGCGTAAGGAGAGGATCCAGGTGTACAATGGGGGGTGTAGCAGAGTGCTACGTGTCTAGCGGGGGAGAGCTAGCGCCCTAAGTACATGCCGATGTGGCAGCCGGAGAGATTTTGGCACCCAGCTGGTGTGATGTCGTGGCCGTCGGAGGAGCGATGGAGCCTGGCGGAGGGACAGCTGTCGGAGCGGTTGGGTCCTTGCTGACGTCCTCTTGCTTCCGTAAGGGGGCTGAGAGCCGCCGTCGTCACAGAGCATGCGGGGCGCCATCATTGCCTATCTGGCGGAGCTAGCCAGATGGGACACCGGTCTTGTTCCCTGCGGCCCGAGTCAGCTCGGGGTAGGGTGATGATGGCGCCTCCTGTTGACGTGGCTAGCCTGCGCCCTAGGTTGGGCGATGTGGAGGCTCCTCCGAAGCCGAGGTCGAGTCTGTCTTCCATGGTCGAGGCCGAGTCCGAGCCCTTGGGTCGGGCGAGGCGGAGGTCGTCGGCAGAGGCCAGGGCGGAGTCCGAGCCCTGGGGTCGGGCGAAGCGGAGTTCGTCGTCTTCTGGGGCTGAGCCCGAGTCCGAGCCCTGGGTCGGGCGGAGCGGAGTTCGCCGTCTTCCGGGGCTTAGCCCGAGTCCGAGCCCTGGGTCGGGCGGAGCGGAGTTCGCCGTCTTCCGGGGCTTAGCCCGAGTCCGAGCCCTGGGTTGGGCGGAGCGGAGTTCGCCGTCTTCCGGGGCTTAGCTCGAGTCCGAGCCCTGGGTCGGGCGGAGCGGAGTTCGCCATCTTCTGGGGCTGAGCCCGAGTCCGAGCCCTGGGTCGGGCGGAGCGGAGTTCGCCGTCTTCCGGGGCTTAGCCCGAGTCCGAGCCCTGGGTCGGGCGGAGCGGAGTTCGCCGTCTTCCGGGGCTTAGCCCGAGTTCGAGCCCTGGGTCGGGCGGAGCGGAGTTTCCTATGGTGCCTTTGGCAGGGCCTGACTGCCTGTCAGTCTCACCCTGTCAGGTGACTCTGCAGTCGGAGTGGCGCAGGCGGCGCTGTCCTTCTGTCAGGCCAGTCAGTGGAGCGGCGAAGTGACGGCGGTCACTTCGGCTCTGCCGGGGGGCGTGCGTCAGGATAAAGGTGTCAGGTCACCTTTGCGTTAAATGCTCCTGCGATTTGGTCGGTCGGTGCGGCGATTTAGTCAGGGTTGCTTCTTAGCGAAGGCAGGGCCTCGGGCGAGCCGGAGGTATGTTCGCCGTTGGAGGGGGGCCTCGGGCGAGACGGAAATCCTCCGGGGTCGGCTGCCCTTGTCCGAGGCTAGGCTCGGGCGAGGCGTGATCGAGTCGCTCGAATGGACTGATCCCTGACTTAATCGCACCCATCAGGCCTTAGCAGCTTTATGCTGATGGGGGTTACCAGCTGAGAATTAGGAGTCTTGAGGGTACCCCTAATTATGGTCCCCGACATTATGTGAGAGCTTGCGACGTTTGAGACTTATGTTTGTGTTTAATACTTGTGTTGAACACTTATGTTTGTGATGGATATTTATGTTTGTGGTGACGGTTTTATGTTTGTGTTGGCTATTTATGTCTGTGATGATATCTGTGATGTATATATGTGATATATATGTGATATCTTCTGTTTGTGTGGATGGAATACAAAAAACAAATAAAAAGGTATATACTGGTCACTTTGCCGAGTGTAACACTCGGCAAAGAGGCTCTTTGCCGAGTGTCTGGGTCATAACACTCGGCAAAGAGCACAGACCTGGGCACCGGCTTAGGTTCTTTGCCGAGTGTTATGTCGCTGGCACTCGGCAAAGATGTCGGCTTTGCCGAGTGCCACTTGGGACACTCGGCAAAGAACCTGACATGGGGACCCTCCCTGGCGGGCTCTTTGCCGAGTGTCCCAAGTGGCACTCGGCAAAGATGGATTCTTTGCCGAGTGCTGCCTAGAAGACACTCGGCAAAGCTAACTTATTTGCCGAGTGTCACAAGAGACACTCGGCAAAGCCGCTGTCTCCGTCACCCGGCGCCGTAACGACCACTTTTCTTTGCCGAGTGCTCTCTGGCACTCGGCAAAGAGTTTTGTCGAGTACCCGAGAAAAAGCACTCGGTAAAGAAGGCTTTGCCGATGCCTTCTTTGCCGAGCCTTCTTTGCCGAGTGTAACACTCGGCAAAGCCTTTGCCGAGTGTTTTTAAGGCTTCGCCGAGTGCTTCAGGCACTCGGCAAAGCGATTGATTTCGGTAGTGCGGGTGGGGGAGAGCTCGTGTGGTGTGTGCCTGGCGGACCTGGCCGACGGCGAGGCCCTCCGGGTGCTGCCGCCTGCCGGCCTGCATGCACTACTTCCACTCCACGACGCCAGCGTCAACGAGTGGCTGCGCGGTCACGGCACCTGCCTGATCTGCCGCGCCCCGCTCGTCGCTCCCGGCGGCGCCGTGGCCATATGGTCAACTCATTCGGTTCTTTTCATATCGAATTTTACAGTGTGAGAATGGAACTCATTACATGTCGATTTTGACTCGACAATGCAAGTGTTTACATATTTTATTGTATTCCTCTAAAAGTGCATCTGCACTAGTTCTCTAAACAGGTCCTTAAATACGAATTTAAGTTGTTAGAAATGGTTCTCCAACAATTCTCTAAAAGAGGTAGCTAAATTTACAAAGTCTCTATCCAACCCCCATATTGCTGCTAATGTAACAACTTTAGAGCATCCCTATTTATTGGTTGCCAATTTTTAAAGTTGTCTAAGTCAAAAAAAATAAGCGAGCATGCTTTCTATTTTTAATTGATCTGGCGGTAGAAATCAATATCAACAACCTTACCTGATGTCTTAAGTGGTCGAAGTTATCGATGGAAGACTAAACGGTCGCGGCGATGACGTGAAGACATCACAGGATGTGCTCAGGCGACGCCTCGGTATAAGAGGTTGTCTAACAATGGAGGCATCAAGACATCTGGGCGCTGGAGATGGATTTGTGATCAACAGGATAGTGGGACAACGCAAAACAATGGCAAAAATATGATTTTCACGATGGATTTAGTACCGACGTTGATTTAGTGAGTCCCAACAAGGTTGGTAAATATAGGAATGAAATTGGATTTTGTAGGGAGTTTGTAAATTTAAGAAAATGATTTACATAACAGTTGAAGTCGTGAAAATTACTATGACGTGGCTCTTTCACAATAATATGCAGGAATTCAATAGGTTAAATTTTATTTCTTCAATTTGTCTTATGATTATTTTCAGTTTGGTTGGTTAGCCCTTTCTTGAAGTGCATCACAACAACACTTGTTCAACCATGTTGCTGGCATATGTACCACAGCAACACCTTTTCAACCATGTTGCTTGCTGCAGGTATAGGTATCAACATATAGTATTAGATCAAGACAAAGTAGGACCATTAAAATAAGCTGAGTTAATTTAATTTGAAATATTTGATAACTAAAAATAGAAAATTATTAGAGAACACTAAATTTTTTACTCTCTATTATCAGTTACCAACTCCCTATATCTATTTTAGGGAGCTTTTAAAAAAAAAACTGTTGGAGCTTCTCTAGCTAGTGTTGAAGTATTGTTTGTGGTACATCGGTGCCAAACTTTTTTTTTGAGAAATACCGAGAAGAGAGGGGTGTACCTCGCAAACTTTACATCTTAGAGGTTAAATATGTATCTATATCACACTGAAGTTTTATATTGCGTTCTAACTGTACTTTTTTTGCATTCACTTGAAAGGGTCTTGAGATCCAAAATCTCTTTTAGGCCTGATTTGGTGGAAATGAAACCTTCAATTCCCTGGTTACTAAATCAGCATTTACTGTTTAACTTAATAGAGGATGTGCTGACTAGGATGCAAGGCTAGATATCGAACCAGCTCAGCTTAGCTCGGCTCGTCCGAATTTGAGCTGGCTCGTTAAGCTAACAAGCTGGCACAGCTCACGCTTGTTAAGCTAACGAGCCACAGAGTCAGCTGGCTCGGCTCATGCTCGTTTACGAGCTCGAGCTGGTTCGTTTAGCTCGCGAGCCAAAGCAGAAAAAACATGTATATAATAATCAATTTTTAGTTATTTTTCAAAGTAATTTAACAATAGAAAATAATAATAATACTCATAGTTTCACAGACCACATCAATGTAACATCAAATTAACACAACTCACCACTCATCAATTCACACACACATATTCATCAGTTTAACCCACAGTTATATTCACATAGACCAATTTAACATATAGACACGGTTCATCAATCATTAATTTAACCCATAGACCATAAACACCACACATACATATAACATGTTCATCAGTTGTTACGTAAATGATATGTATATAGTTTAGTTTTGCTAAAATGTGATATATCACATGTTTAGCACGCGAGCTGGCTCATTAACAAACCGAGCTAGGATGTCAACTCAGCTCGTGAAAAAAATCAAACGAGCCTATTCGAGCCAAGTCGAACTGACCATGAACCGATCGAGCCGACGAGCCACGAACATTTAGTTCAACCCTGCTAGGATGTTAGATAAGGCAACTACAACTAGTTTGCTCAAAGGAGTACTGCAAAACTATAGTATGCAGATATGACATAATATTATAGGTATGGCAGCCATGCGTCTGATTCAAACGAGGTTCATGGTGACCTACCAACTACAGTGTCTATTACACTACCGGAATCAGCTTCTTTGCCGTGTGTTCTAAACACACGGCAAAGGCTATTTTACACTCGGCAAAGGCTTTGCCGAGTGTAACACTCGGCAAAGAACGCTCGGCGAACTGTACATCGGCAACAGCTTCTTTGCCGAGTACTTTTTGTCGGGCACTCGGCAAAGACTTTGCCGAGTGCCACTTGGCACTCGGCAAAGAAAAGTCACCGTCACGGCGCCAAGTGACGGTGACAGATCCTTTACCGAGTGCCAACGACGACACTCGGCAAAGACTGGTCTAGTGGACCCCACAGCCAGTCCCTGTGCCGAGAGCCCTAGTAGGCACTCGGCAAAGGAGGTTTCTTTGCCGAGTGTCTGGTGGACTGGCACTCGGCAAAGAACCCTCCAGTGGGCCCCTTTGCCAGTATCTTTGCCGAGTGCCTTGGCAAAAGCACTCGGCAAAGACATCTTTGCCGGTTCCCAGGTTTCCTTCTTTGCCGAGTGCCACTGTCAGCACTCGGCAAAGATGTCTTTACCGGTTCCCAGGTTTCCTTCTTTGCCGAGTGCCATGGTCATAGCACTCGGCAAAGCCTCCCTTTGTCGAGTGTTACACTCGGCAAAGTGACCAGAATGTCCCTTTTTTATTTGCTTTTGTTGTTCCATCCAAACAAACAAAAGATATATATCATTCACATCACATTATATATCAAGCACATCACAGAATGAACACATTTATCATCAACACCATATATATCACAAAGTCTCACAAAACAGATCACAAGTCTCACTAAAGTCAGGATCATCACAAAATAGATACAAGTCTGCATCATCACTAACATCACCAAGTATCTCACAAGATAAAGTGTAACAAACATCACCAACACTCATAAAGGTAAGTCTGGATCATCACAAAACAAATCATCAACGAGGTGGGCATCTGAACTGGTTCACCGAGTATAGTTTAATATAGACATGTAATGCATGTACACTACGTTCCTACCTTCTAATAGGTGATGATAGGTCCTAGGGTGGCGGTGGAGTCAGGCTAGTGGGGCTGTGGCGGGTCGGTGCAGTGGCGACGCGAGGCAGACCCGCAGCGGCTAGGAAGACCTCTGCAAAAAAATAAACAAGTATGTCAACAAAAAAATTCGGCAGCACCTCCCCTGCACGGGGAGGTTTCCAAAACCTGCAAATAAAATTAATAGCACGATGGCTGACATTCACACATATATCAACGGCACGATGGCCGACAATCACATTTAATCGACATTCATATCCACCATCACACAATCATATCTAATCGGCATACAACTAAAACTAGGACCCCTACACAATCATATCTATCGCCACACAAACATTATATAGAAACTTTATTGTGAAGTGGAACTACTTATGTATATCAACAAATGTGAATTAGTGCATATATATTCTCTATTGCATATATATCAACAAATGGAACTACTTATGTATATCAACATACGTACCTGCTGCGGCGCGGACGGCGGCGAGCGGGCAGACTGCGCGGCGCGGGCGGACGGCGGGCGGCTCGAGCGTCGCGACGGCGGGCGACGGCGGGCGACGGCGGGCGCGACGGCGGGCTCGACGGCGGGCGCTACGGCGGGCGCGACGGCGGTCGCGACGGCGGGCTCCGGCGGGCGACGGTGGGCTCCGGCTGGCGACGGCGGGTGGCGGCCGTTTAGAAAGTGAGAGTGAGAGAGAGAGACAGGGAGTGCGGGCACTGTAACGCTATTAAAACATTCTTTGCCGAGTGCCCGCGATCCGGCACTCGGCAAAGATTTTTTAAAAATTAAAAAATAAACTTTGCCGAGTGCCGGATCTCGGGCACTCGGCAAAGTCGCCTTTGCCGAGTGCTGGATCTCAGGCACTCGGCAAAGTCGCCTTTGCCGAGTGCTAGCTGTAGAGCACTCGGCAAAGATGTGTTGTACAGACTTTGCCGAGTGCCCAAGGACAGGCACTCGGCAAAGTTGTCTTTGCCGAGTGCTAACTGGGCAGCACTCGGCAAAGTATTTTTTATTTTTTTTATTTTTGGCAACCAAACTTTTTGTGGTGTGTTCCTACACTATGTAGACCTACATGTATCATTTGTGGACAATTTTAACAGAGTTTTCAATCGTTAGTAGATTTAGTTCGTTTATTTGAATTTCTTCGGAAAATTTAGATTTGAACTGTAGGTCACTCGAAACATGGAAAACCGTGCATGCAAAAATGATATTCATGTTACTTAGCATAAGTTACGACCGATTCCAGGAGCGGACCGGAAACTTCGAGCAACATGCTCACTAAACATGGCCGTGAACTTGCCATACACATGTTTAAAAATTGTATAAAACCCAAACAAAGTCAAAAAATCCTGAAACTTGTCCACGTGTCATGATATCATATGTACAGGCTGCGATAAAAATTTTAAAATGTTTGGAGAAAGTTGTGGGACACTATGTGTAGAAACCTAGGAGAACTACATTGAAACTCTATGATTTCATGTGTAGTTCTCCTAGGTTTCTACAAATAGTGTCCCACAACTTTCTCCAAACATTCTAAAATTTTTATCGCAGCCTGTACATATGATATCATGACACGTGGACAAGTTTCAGGATTTTTTGACTTTGTTTGTGTTTTATACAATTTTTAAACATGTGTATGGCAAGTTCACGGCCATGTTTAGTGAGCATGTTGCTCGAAGTTTCTGGTCCGCTCCTGGAATCGGTCGTAACTAATGCTAAGTAACATGAATATCATTTTTGCATGCACGGTTTTCCAAGTTTCGAGTGACCTACAGTTCAAATCTAAATTTTCCGAAGAAATTCAAATAAACGAACTAAATCTACTAACGATTGAAAACTCTGTTAAAATTGTCCACAAATGATACATGTAGGTCTACATAGTGTAGGAACATACCACAAAAATTTCGAGAGACAAAATAAAAAAAATAAAAATATACTTTGCCGAGTGTCCAGGAATGACACTCGGCAAAGTATGCTTTGCCGAGTGCCTACTATGTGGCACTCGGTAGAGAATCTCTTTGCCGAGAGCCAACGGATGACACTCGGCAAAGACTAACGGACGTCAGCTTTGGGACGGCCGCTGACGGCCGTTTGCCGAGAGCCCACTTTGCCGAGTGTTTGACACTCGGCAAAGTTGTCTTTGCCGAGTGCCGTTCTGTGCCGAGTGTTCAGCACTCGGCAAAGTTGTCTTTGCCGAGTGCCTAACGTTACCGAGTGTGGCACTCGGCAAAGCTTTCTTTGCCGAGTGCCCGACAAAAGGCACTCGGCAAAGAAGCCAACACTCGGCAAAGCCTCGGATTCCGGTAGTGTTAGTGCAGTCCATAAAAAGAGAGAAATCATTATATCTATATTTTTTATCTATATCTATATCTCTATAATATATTTTTATCTCTATTTTATATAAGTAGTATTAAAGAGATGATTGATTTTTGTGTTCTTTCTTCTAGAAGCCTCCATCATGCACTTTATAGATTTTAAAGCTCTATCTGAGAAAATGGTACGTCCGAAAAAACAATGATTGATACCTGCAAAACAACACCATTCTAAGCTTACAAAAAACATTTCTTATGCTACTACATATTTCATTTCACAACACCATTTCCACTGCCGGTTTGTACAGAACCAACGGTGTTAATGTTTCACAGCTTGTTCAAAGGCCAGTGGGGCCACCAAGTGGGGGTGAAAGTTGTTGTCATTGTCAGTCGTCATATATGATCTATATATCGGCGAAAACCATTATGGTTATCACTGTTGCTTCATATGTTGACCTAACGGTGTAAACAATTTTCACCAAGATGACTGATACAGAGACATCAACCTTAATTAGGAACAACTTGCTAGTTTTCTTATGGACCAATTTGTGAATCTAAATGGAGGTCATTTTGTTATGTAATCAAGGTGCCACTTCGATTCATTTTGTTCACCTGGTAATCGCATGGCATATATATGTGTTAGCTTGGACATGTGTTCAAACTTATATCTCATGTTCTTGAGAGAACATTGTGTTTGATTTTAATGTATGGACTAGTGGCTCAAACGCGATCTATACTTTGATGCATTGTGTAGAAAGGTAAGCATACAACCAAGGTAACATAATATAAATGTGTGACCTTAAATGTGATAGAGATACTGTTGAGCACCATTTGTAGCGCTGCTAGGTACGAGCGGATGGTCCGGCGCTGAGGACCGGACGGTCCGGCCCGCGGATGGTCCGCCCATAGGCGCGGACGATCCGAATATAGATCAGATCATATGATTAAACTCCTATCTCCTCGCATTTTTATTCCTCTAATTTCGTGGGAGCTGTCGAAGAACGCCTAGGAACAGGTCAAGACCCCCCTTATATATTTGAAGGGGTACGACCGATTGAACAACCAACAATCAATCAAACAATCAATTTATCTTCTGTTCTTTACTTTTCGCAGTAGACAATAGCATATATTTCTTCCTCTAATCTTCACCTCTCTCTGGCTCTATGTCGTTTAGAGGCGTCTTGGGTGGTCTGCCGATCCAAGACAAACCCTAGGATCTCTCCTCTTCGACGGGGTCTCTCCCGAGAGTGAGATCAAGGTGCTATTGGCGAACTCCATTGCCTCTGCGCACGCGCGGACCGTCCGACCACCAGACGTGGACCGTCCGGCTCGTTGGGCAGAAACCCTAGCCTCTGCACCAGGTCACGGACCGTCCGACCCTCGGCCCCGGACCATTCGCGCCTCCGTAGAGAGCACCGCCGCTGGTAGTCATCGCAGTGATTGACGCCCAAATCGGCGCCAATAGATACAAACTCCTATTGTTGACTTATTTTTACTATGTTATCGACAAGCGTGCAAGAGAAGCCCATGAGATGGTCAAGCTCTTGGTCAAGTAATTCTATGGATAACACTAGTCCTTTCCCAAGCACGAGTGGGTCTTTGGTGTGTCTCTTCAGGATGCTCTCTATCATCTTTACTATTAAGTTTCTGACCAAAATAATGCAGACCTCGTTTTTCTGGTACATGGTGGCAGCTACACCACAAACATATTTGGTGTGATCGACAAGACTACAAGCCTATTTCGATATAACCCAATACAATAACATGTGCAAGCATTAAGCGATAAGAGGTGTCTAATACCTCACTTATAATCATTGTGTCTAAACTTAGAGCAAGCGCTAATAAAACAATCTAACTAACTGAAGCACAACACAAACTACCTATAGAAGTAGACTAACTAACCTAAGCACTTTGCAAAATACCTACGCTGATCACCTAGTGTTCTTTAAGCACTTGGGTGTCTAAGGCTATTAGAGATAAAAACTCAACTCTCTTGTTATGTTCCTTGGCTACCGTACATGTCAAATGGTCGGTTTGGGGTCCTATTTATAGCCCCAAGGAGAGATATAGCCATTGCACCCAAACAACTATCTCTATGCACCATCGGACCTATGCTCACATTTCGATTCATTTCAACGCTTATTTTGTTAGTACCGTGTTAGCACTGGTCGTTGTTGAAAGAGAATTAGGCTTACACCTATTTCCTAATTGATTTTGGTGGTTGAATTGCCCAACACAAATTATTGGACTAACTAGTTTGTTCTAGTCTATAAGTTATACAGGTGCCAAAGGTTCACACTTAGCCAATAAAAAGACCAAGAAATGGGTTCAACAAAGAGAGTAAGGGATAACCGAAGGCTGCCCTGGTCTGGCGCACCGGACTGTCCGGTGTGCCACCGAACAGTGTCCGGTGCACCACCGGACAGTGTCCAGTGCACCAGGGAACTCCAAGCCAAACTCTTCACCTTCGGGAATTCTCAGAGGCGCTTCGCTATAATTCACCGGACTGTCCGGTGTACCACCGGACAGTGTCCGGTGCCCCAGAGGAGAGCGACTCTGAACTCGCCAGCTTCGGGATTCCGCTCCGCTATAATTCACCGGACATGTCCGGTGCACACCGGACTGTCCGGTGAGCCAGCGGAGCAACGACTACTTCGCGCCAACGGTCGACTGCAACGCATTAAATGCGCGCCAGCACGCGCAGAGGAGCAGAGCACGCGCGGGTGGCACACCGGACAGTCTACAGGACTTGTCTGGTGCACCACCGGACAGCCAGGCTGGCCCACAAGTCAGAGCTCCAACGGTCGAAACCCAACGGCTTGGTGACGTGGCTGGCGCACCGGACACTGTCCGGTGGCGCACCGGACTGTCCGGTGCGCCATGCGACAGCAGCCTCCACCGAACAGCTAGTTTGGTGGTTGGGGCTATAAATACCCCCAACCACCCCACATTCAAGTCATCCAAGTTTTCCACCTTCCAACTACTTACAAGAGCTCTAGCATTCAATTCTAGACACACCCAAGTGATCAAATCCTCTCCCAATTCCAGAAAAGCTTTAGTGTTAAGTGAGAGAGATTTGTTGTGTTCTTTTGAGCTCTTGCGCTTGGATTGCTTCTTTTTCTCATTCGTTCTTACGATCATCTCAATTGTAAACAAGGCAAGAGACACCAATTGTGTGGTGGTCCTTGCGGGAAGTTTGGTTCCCAATTGATTTGAGAAGAGAAGCTCACTCGGTCCGAGGGACCATTTGAGAGAGGGAAAGGGTTGAAAGAGACCCGGTCTTTGTGACCACCTCAACGGGGAGTAGGTTTGTGAGAACCGAACCTCGGTAAAACAAATCCGTGTGTCACACCTTTTATTCGCTTGCGATTTGTTTTGCACCCTCTCTCGCGGACTCGTTTTATATTTCTAACGCTAACCCGGCTTGTAGTTGTGATTAAGTTTGTAAATTTCAGATTCGCCCTATTCACCCCCCTCTAGGCGACTTTCAATTGGTATCAGAGCCCGGTGCTTCATTAGAGCCTAACCGCTCGAAGTGATGTCGGGAGATCTCGCCAAGAAGGAGATGGAGACCGGCGACAAGCCCACTACAAGCCACGGGAAGGCTTCATCGGAAGAGTCCCGTAACAAAGGGAAGGGGAAGGAGAAGAAACCCTCTTCCCACAAGTCGCATCGGAGTGGGGACAAGAAAAAGAAGATGAGGAAGGTGGTCTATTACGAGACCGACACTTCATCGCCATCTACCTCCGACTCCGACGCGCCGTCCATCACTTCTAAGCGCCATGAGCGCAAGAAGTTTAGTAAGATCCCCTTACGCTATCCTCGCATTCCTAAACATACACCTTTACTTTCCGTCCCATTAGGCAAACCACCAACATTTGATGGTGAAGATTATGCTAGATGGAGTGATTTAATACGATTTCATCTAACCTCACTCCACAAAAGTATATGGGATGTTGTTGAGTTTGGTGTACAGGTACCATCCGTAGGGGATAAAGATTATGATGAGGACGAAGTGGCCCAAATCGAGCACTTCAACTCCCAAGCCACAACCATACTCCTCGCCTCTCTAAGTAGAGAGGAATACAACAAGGTGCAAGGATTAAAGAGCGCCAAGGAAGTTTAGGACGTGCTCAAGACCGCGCACGAGGGAGATGAGCTAACCAAGATCACCAAGCGGGAGACGATCGAGGGGGAGCTCGGTCGCTTCTGGCTTAGCAAAGGGGAAGAGCCACAAGATATGTACAACCAGCTCAAAACCTTGGTGAACCAAGTGCGCAACCTCGGGAGCAAAAAGTGGGATGACCACGAGATGGTTAAGGTTATTCTTAGATCACTTATTTTCCTTAACCCTACTCAAGTTCAATTAATTCGTGGTAATCCTAGATACACACTAATGACTCCCGAGGAAGTAATCGGGAATTTTGTGAGCTTTGAGTATATGATCAAGGGCTCAAAGAAAATCAATGAGCTAGATGATCCCTCCACATCCGAAGCACAACCGGTTGCATTCAAGGCAACGGAGCAGAAGAAGGAGGAGTCTACATCAAGTAGACAACCAATCGACACCTCAAAGCTCGATAATGAGGAAATGACGCTCGTCATCAAGAGCTTCCGCCAAATCCTCAAGCAAAGGAGGGGGAAAGATTACAAGCCCCGCTCCAAGAAGGTTTACTACAAGTGTGGTAAGCCCGGTCACTTTATAGCAAAATGTCCTATTTCTAGTGACAGTGACAGGGGCAACGACAAGAAGGAGAGAAGAAAGGAGAAGAAGTACTACAAGAAGAAGGGCGGCGATGCCCATGTTTGCCGGGAGTGGGACTCCGACGAGAGCTCCACTGACTCCTCCGATGACGAGGACGCCGCAAACATCGCCGTCACCAAGGGACTTCTCTTCCCCAACGTCGGCCACAAGTGCCTCATGGCAAAGGACGGCAAAAAGAAGAAGGTTAAATCCAAATCCTCCACTAGATATGAGTCCTCTAGCGATGATAATGCTAGTGATGAGGAAGATAATTTGCGTACTCTTTTTGCCAACCTAAACATGCAACAAGAAGAAAAATTAAATGAATTGATTAGTGATATTCATGAGAAGGATGATCTCTTGGACACTCAAGAGGATTTCCTAATTAAAGAAAACAAAAAGCATGTTAAGGTGAAAAATGCTTACGCTCTAGAAGTAGAAAAGTGCAAAAAAAATTATCTAGTGAGCTAAGCATTTGCCATGAGACCATTAACAACCTTAGAAATGAAAATGCTAGTTTAAATGATAAGGTTGATTCAAATGTTTGTAATATTTTAATTCCCAATCTTAAAGATGATAATGTTGATTTACTTGCTAAGATTGAAGAATTAAATGTTACTCTTGCTAGCCTTAGGATTGAAAATGAGAAATTAATTGCTAAGGCTAAAGAATTAGATGTTTGCAATGCTTCCATTTCCGACCTTAGAAGTAAAAATGATATATTACATGCTAAGGTTGTAGAATTAAAATCTTGCAAACCCTCTACATCTACCGTTGAACATACTACTATTTGCACTAGATGTAGAGATGTTAACATTGATGCTATTCATGATCACATGGCTTTAATTAAACAACAAAATGATCATATAGCAAAATTAGATGCTAAAATTGCCGAGCATGACTTAGAAAACGAAAATTTTAAATTTGCTAGAAGCATGCTCTATAGAGGGAGACGCCCTGGCATTAAGGATGGCATTGGCTTCCAACAAGGAGGCAATGTCAAACTTAATACCCCTCCTAAGAAATTGTCCAACTTAAGGGCAAGGCTCCCATGCCCCAGGATAACGAGGGTTACATTTTGTACCCTGCCGGTTATCCCGAGAGCAAAATTAGGAGAATTCACTCTAGGAAGACTCACTCTGGCCCTAATCATGCTTTTATGTATAAGGGTGAGACATCTAGTTCTAGGCAACCAACCCATGCTAAGTTACCTAAGAAGAAAACTCCTAGTGCATCAAATGATCATGACATTTCCTTTAAAACTTTTGATGCATCCTATGTTTTAACTAACAAATCCGGCAAGGTAGTTGCCAAGTATGTTGGGGCAAACACAAGAGATCAAAGACTTGTGTTTGGGTACCCAAAGTTCTTGTGTCTAATGCCAAAGGACCCAAAACCATTTGGGTATCTAAAGTCAAGAACTAAAATTGTTTTGTAGGTTTATGCATCCGGGGGCTCAAGCTGGGTAATAGACAGCGGGTGCACAAACCATATGACAGAGGAGAAGATGTTCTCCTCCTACGAGAAAAACCAAGATTCCCAACGAGCTATCTGAAAGGGAAATGTGCCCTTGGGCCATTTCTAAGTGTTTTGGTGATTTAGTGTCCAACACAAGTGCTTAAGTGTTAATATATGCAAGGTGGTGGACAAAGTGCAAATCAAGTATGAAGGTATGTTCCTTAGACTTAGTACATTGTTTTAAAGACTAATATATTGTGTCTAAGTGCTGGAAACAGGAAAAGAACAATTGGAAATGTCTTGGCTCGAGCAGCCAAGACTTTGCTTAGTCTAGAAGCACCGGACTGTCCGGTGGTGCACCAGACAGTGTCCGGTGCGCCAGGCTGGCTCAGGCGAACTAACCGCTCTCGGGAAGAATTTAACGGCATACGGCTATAATTCACCGGACTGTCCGGTGTGCACCGGACTGTCCGGTGAGCCAACGGTCGGCTGCGCGATCTGCGCGAGACACGTGGCCGAGCCAACGGTCAGGAGGGGGCACCGGACTGTCCGGTGTGCACCGGACAGTGTTCGGTGCGCCAACGGCTCCCAGGCTCCAACGGTCGGCTATGCCATAGAAGGAAAGAAATCTGCACCGGACAGTGTCCGGTGGTGCACCGGACTGTCCGGTGCGCCAGGCGACAGAAGGCAAAAATTGCCTTCCCGGATTGCTCTCAACGGCTCCTAGCTGCCTTGGGGCTATAAAAGGGACCCCTAGGCGCATGAAGGAGAGCACCAAGCATTCCTTGAGCACTCTTGATCACTCACACTCCATTCTTGCGCACTTGTTCGACATTCTAGTGATTTGAGCTCCGTTCTAGTGTGCTAGTCTTTTGAGCTTAAGTCTGGGTCTTGTGTGTGCGTATTTGCTGTGATCTCTGTGTCTTGTGTGAGTTGCTAATCCCTCCCTTACTCCGTGCTTCTTTGTGAACTTCAAGTGTAAGGGCGAGAGGCTCCAAGTTGTGGAGATTCCTCGCGAACGGGATTAAGAAAAGCAAAGCAAAACACCGTGGTATTCAAGTGGGTCTTTGGACCGCTTGAGAGGGGTTGATTGCAACCCTCGTCCGTTGGGACGCCACAACGTGGAGTAGGCAAGCATTGTCCTTGACCGAACCACGGGATAACCACCGTGCCATCTCTGTGATTGATATCTTTGTGGTTATTGTGTTTTGTTGAGACTCCTCTCTAGCCACTTAGCATTATTGTACTAACGCTTAACCAAGTTTTTGTGGCTTAAGTTTCAAGTTTTACAGGATCACCTATTCACCCCCCCTCTAGGTGCTCTCAATTGGTATCGGAGCCGTTCTCTTCACAAAGGGACTAATCGCCCGAAGAGATGGATCCTAAGGGGAAGGGAATCGTGATCAACGATAAGGAGAAGGAGTCCTTCATCAACGAGCCGAAGGATGACAAGCCTACCGACTCAGGCTCGGGCCACAAACGCAAAGATGGGAAGAAGAAGAAGACGAGACGCATCAAGGAGATCGTCTACTACGACGACAGCGATGGGTCCACTTCTTCCCAAAAGGATGACTACGACTACGAGAAACGAAAGACGGTTAATTCGAACTTTTCTTTCGATTACTCTCGTATTCCGCAGAGTTCAAATGCACATTTGCTTTCCATTCCTCTTGGCAAACCTCCACACTTTGATGGAGAGGACTACGGATTTTGGAGTCACAAAATGCGTAGTCACTTGTTCTCTCTCCATCCAAGCATATGGGAGATTGTTGAGAATGGAATGAAATTTGATAGCTCGGATAGTCCTATATTTATTAATGAACAGATTCATAAAAATGCACAAGCTACTACTGTGTTGTTAGCCTCTTTGTGCAGGGACGAGTACCATAAGGTGAGTGGCTTGGACAATGCCAAGCAGATCTGGGACACCCTCAAGATTTCTCATGAGGGGAACGACGTCACCTTACTCACCAAGATGGAGTTGGTGGAGGGCGAGCTTAGAAGATTCGCGATGATAAGGGGCGAGGAGCCAACCCAAACATACAACCGGCTCAAGACCCTTATCAACAAAATAAGGAGCTACGGAAGCACGCGATGGACGGACCATGACGTCGTCCGCCTAATGCTAAGGTCCTTTACTGTACTTGATCCACATTTGGTGAACAATATTCATGAAAATCCTAGGTACACCAAGATGTCGCCCGAAGAAGTCCTTGGAAAGTTTGTAAGCGGGCGAATGATGATCAAGGAGGCGAGGTACGTGGACGACGCGTTGAATGGTCCAATCCATGAGCCTCAACCCATTGCTCTCAAGGCAACGAGGAGCAAGGAGGCGCTACCTAGCAAGGTGGCGCAAGTTGAGGCGGCCGGACTCAATGATGAAGAGATGGCCCTCATCATCAAGCGCTTCAAGACGGTGCTAAAGGGTCGCAAGGGACAGCCAAGCAAGACCAAGACAAAGGGAAAGCGCTCATGCTTCAAATGTGGTAAGATTGGTCATTTTATTGCTAACTGTCCCGATAATGATAGTGACCAGGAACAAGGGAGCAAGAGGGAGAAGAAGAAGGCATACAAGAAGGCTAAGGGCGAGGCACACCTTGGCAAGGAGTGGGACTCGGATTGTTCGTCATCCGACTCCGAAAATGAAGGACTCGCCGCCACCGCCTTCAACAAGTTATCCCTCTTCCCCAACGAGCGTCACACATGCCTCATGGCGAAGGAGAAGAAGGTATGTACTCGAGACAGTACTACTTATAATTCTTCTAGTGATGATGAGTCTAGTGATGAAGAAATAGATTACTCTAGTTTGTTCAAGGGATTGGATAGAGCTAAAATAGATAAGATTAATGAATTGATTGATGCCTTGAATGAAAAGGATAGACTTTTAGAGAAACAAGAGGACCTTTTATATGAAGAGCATGATAAATTTGTTAGTGCACAAAATTCACTTGCTCTAGAAGTTAAAAGAAATGAAATTCTTTCTAGTGAAGTATCTACATGTCATGATTCTATCTCTAGCTTAAAGAGAATTAACAATGATTTAAATGCTAAACTAGAAGTAGCAAATAAATCTAACTCTTGTGTAGAACATGTTATGATTTGCACTAGGTGTAAAGATTTTGACATTGATGCTTGTAGTGAACACCTAGTTTGCATTTCTAAATTAAATGATGAAGTGGCTAGTCTTAATGCCCAACTTAAGACTAGCAGGAGTGAATTTGACAAGCTAAAATTTGCAAGGGATGCCTACACGATTGGTAGACACCCCTCAATTAAGGATGGTCTTGGCTTCAAGAGGGAAGTCAAGAACTTAACAAGCCATAAGGCTTCCATCTCCACCAAGGAGAAAGGGAAGGTGAAAGGGAAATGTGCCCTTGGGCCATTTCTAAGTATTTTGGTGATTGAGTGCCAACACAAGTGCTTAAATGTGAATTTATGCCCATGAATGGACAAAGTGCAAATCAAGAGCAAAGGTATGTTTCCATATCCTAGTACATTGGTTTTGGGTACTAATATACTTGTCTAAGTATCAGAAACAGGAAGAAGAAGAAAAGAGGGGAGTTGGCTGTGTACAGCCAAGAGGCGGTTTTGGTCTGGAGCACCGGACTGTCCGGTGGTGCACCGGACAGTGTCCGGTGCGCCAGGCTGCCTCGGGCGAAGTGGCCACTCTCGGGAATTCGCTGACGGCGTACGGCTATAATTCACCGGACTGTCCGGTGTGCACCGGACTGTCCGGTGAGCCAACGGTCGGCCGGGCCAACGGTCGGCCGCGCGATCCGCGCGCGACACGTGGTCGAGCCAACGGTCGGAAGGGGGCACCGGACTGTCCGGTGTGCACCGGACTGTCCGGTGCGCCAACGGCTCCCAGATCTGCAACGGTCGACTGCGCCGTTTAAGGAAAGAAATCGGGCACCAGACAGTGTCCGGTGTGCACCGGACTGTCCGGTGCGCCCGATGACAGAAGGCAAGATCAGCCTTCCAGAATTGCTCTCAACGGCTCCTAGCTGCCTTGGGGCTATAAAAGGGACCCCTAGGCGCATGGAGGAGTACACCAAGCATTCCTACAACATTCCTAAGCACCAAGACATCGATCTCACGCATTCGGTTCATTGTGATAGCATCTAGAGCTCTTGTTGAGTTGCGAACTCTTTGAGTTGTGTTGCGAGCTCTTGTTGCGACTTGTGTGCGTGTTGTTGCTCTGATCTTTTGAAGTCTTGTGTGCGTTGCTCATTCCCCCTTGCTCTGTGTTTCTCTGTGAACTTCAATTGTAAGGGCGAGAGGCTCCAAGTTGTGGAGATTCCTCGCAAACGGGATTGAGAAAAAGCAAGCAAAACACCGTGGTATTCAAGTGGGTCTTTGGACCGCTTGAGAGGGGTTGATTGCAACCCTCGTCCGTTGGGACGCCACAACGTGGAGTAGGCAAGCGTTGGTCTTGGCCGAACCACGGGATAAACCACTGTGTCATCCCTGTGTTTGATTTCTTGTGGTATTGTGTTTTGTTGAGACTCCTCTCTAGCCACTTGGCGATTATTGTGCTAACACTTAACAAGTTTTTGTGGCGATAAGTTTAAGTTTCACAGGATCACCTATTCACCCCCCCCCCCCTCTAGGTGCTCTCAATTGGTATCAGAGCCGTTCTCTTCAAGAAGGGACTAATCGCCCGAAGAGATGGATCCTAAGGGGAAGGGAATCGTGATCAACGACAAGGAGAAGGAGTCCTTCTTCAACGAGTCGAAGGATGACAAGCCTACTGACTCGGGCTCGGGCCACAAGCGCAAAGACGGGAAGAAGAAGAAGACAAGGCGCATCAAGGAGATCGTCTACTACGACGATAGTGATGAGTCTACCTCGTCCCAAAAGGACGACGACAACGACTACAGGAAGACGGTCAATTCGAACTTTTCATTTGATTATTCTCGTATTCCACATAGTTCGAATTCGCATTTGCTTTCCATTCCTCTTGGCAAACCTCCACACTTTGATGGGGAAGACTACGGATTTTGGAGTCACAAAATGCGTAGTCACTTATTCTCTCTCCATCCAAGCATATGGGAGATTGTAGAGAATGGAATGAAATTTGATAGCTCGGATAGCCCTATGCTTATAAATGAACAAATCCATAGAAATGCACAAGCTACTACTGTTCTATTAGCATCTTTGTGCAGGGAAGAGTACAATAAGGTGAGCGGCTTGGACAACGCCAAGCAGATATGGGACACCCTCAAAATCTCTCACGAGGGGAACGACATCACCATGCTCACTAAAATGGAGTTGGTGGAGGGCGAGCTTGGACGATTCGCAATGATAAGGGGAGAGGAGCCAACCCAAACTTACAACCGGCTCAAGACCCTTATCAACAAAATAAGGAGCTACGGAAGCACGCGATGGACGGACCACGACGTCGTCCGCCTAATGCTAAGGTCCTTTACCGTTCTTGATCCTCATCTCGTAAACAATATTCGTGAGAATCCCAGGTACACGATGATGACGCCCAAGGAGGTACTCGGAAAATTCGTAAGCGGGCGGATGATGATCAAGGAGGCGAGATACGTCGACGACGCTCTAAACGGTCCAATCAATGAGCCTCAACCTCTTGCTCTCAAGGCAACAAGAAGCAAGGAAATGCTACCTAGCAAGGTGGCACAAATTGAGGCGGCCGAACTTAATGATGAAGAGATGGCTCTCATCATCAAGAGATTCAAGACGGCACTAAAAGGCCGCAAGGGGCAACCAAGCAAGACCAAGACAAAGGGGAAGCGCTCATGCTTCAAATGTGGTAAGCTTGGTCATTTTATTGCTAACTGTCCCGACAATGATAGTGATCAGGATCAAGGGAACAAGAGGGAGAAGAAGAAGAACTATAAGAAGGCAAAGGGCGAGGCGCATGTAGGCAAGGAGTGGGACTCGGACTGCTCCTCTTCCGACTCCGACAATGAAGGACTCGCCGCCACCGCCTTCAACAAGTCATCCCTCTTCCCCAACGAGCGTCACACATGCCTTATGGCAAGGGAGAAGAAGGTGAGTACTCGAGACTCCACTTATGCTTCTTCTAGTGATAATGAGTCTAGTGATGATGATGACATAGATTATTCATGCTTGTTCAAGGGCTTAGATAGATCTAAGATAGATAAAATTAATGAGTTGATTGATGCTTTGAATGACAAGAATAGATTACTAGAAAAA
This sequence comes from Zea mays, assembly GCF_902167145.1. Lineage (NCBI taxonomy): Eukaryota > Viridiplantae > Streptophyta > Magnoliopsida > Poales > Poaceae > Zea > Zea mays. The sequence continues at coordinate 1,740,201 of NC_050099.1, read as the reverse complement.
CAAGAGGATCTTTTATATGAGGAGCATGATAAATTTGTTAGTGCACAAAATTCTCTTGCTCTAGAAATTAAAAGAAATGAAGTGCTTTCTAGTGAATTATCTTCTTGTCATGAAACCATTGCTACTTTAAAAGGTGTTAATAATGATTTAAATGCTAAACTAGAAGTGGCTAGTAAATCTAACTCTTGTGAAGAACATGTTATGGTTTGCACTAGGTGTAAAGATTTTAATGCTTGTAGTGAACACCTAGTTTCAATTTCTAAATTGAATGATGAAGTGGCTAGTCTTAATGCCCAACTTAAGACTAGCAAAAGCGAATTTGATAAATTAAAATTTGCAAGGGATGCCTATACGATTGGTAGACATCCCTCAATTAAGGATGGACTTGGCTACAAAAGGGAAGCCAAGAACTTGACAAGCCATAAGGCTCCCATCTCCGCCAAGGAGAAAGGGAAGGCCCCTATGGCTAGTAGTGTGCAAAAGAACCATGCCTTTATGTACTATGATAGAAGACAACCTAGAAATGCTTATAGGAGTTGTAATGCATATAATGCCTTTGATTCTCATATCATGTTTGCTTCTAGCTCTTCTTATGTGCATGATAGAAATGTTGGTAGGAGAAATGCTGTTCATAATATGCCTAGGAGAAATGTTGTTAATGTTCCTAGGAAATTAAATGAACCTTCTACAATATATCATGCTTTGAATGCTTCCTTTGCAATTTGTAGAAAGGATAGGAAAATTGTTGCCAGAAAGTTAGGGGCAAAATGCAAGGGAGACAAAACTTGCATTTGGGTCCCTAAGGATATTTGCACTAACCTTGTAGGACCCAACAAGAGTTGGGTACCTAAGTCCCAAGCCTAAATTTGCCTTGCAGGTTTATGCATCCGGGGGTTCAAGCTGGATTATTGATAGCGGATGCACAAACCATATGACGGGGGAGAAGAAGATATTCACCTCCTACGTCAAGAATAAGGATTCCCAAGATTCAATTATATTCGGTGATGGGAATCAAGGCAAGGTAAAAGGGTTAGGTAAAATTGCAATTTCTAATGAGCACTCTATCTCTAATGTGTTTTTAGTAGAGTCTCTTGGATATAATTTGCTATCGGTTAGTCAATTATGCAACATGGGGTATAACTGTCTATTTACAAATGTAGAAGTGTCTGTCTTTAGAAGAAGTGATGGTTCACTAGCTTTTAAGGGTGTATTAGACGGCAAACTTTATTTAGTTGATTTTGCAAAAGAAGAGGCCGGTCTAGATGCATGCTTAATGGCTAAGACTTGCATGGGCTGGCTGTGGCATCGCCGCTTAGCACATGTGGGGATGAAGAACCTCCACAAGCTTCTAAAGGGAGAACACGTGATAGGTCTAACTAATGTTCATTTCGAAAAAGATAGACCTTGTGCAGCTTGTCAAGCAGGGAAACAGGTGGGAGGCTCTCATCACACCAAAAATGTGATGACAACATCAAGACACCTGGAGCTGCTACATATGGACCTCTTCGGACCCGTCGCCTATCTGAGCATAGGAGGAAGTAAGTATGGTTTAGTTATTGTTGATGACTTTTCCCGCTTCACTTGGGTATTCTTTTTGCAGGATAAGTCTGAAACCCAAGGGACCCTCAAGCGCTTCCTCAGGAGAGCTCAAAATGAGTTTGAGCTCAAGGTAAAGAAGATAAGGAGCGACAACGGGTCCGAGTTCAAGAACCTTCAAGTGGAGGAGTTCCTTGAGGAGGAAGGGATCAAGCACGAGTTCTCCGCTCCCTACACACCACAGCAAAATGGTGTGGTAGAGAGGAAGAACAGGACGCTAATCGATATGGCGAGGACGATGCTTGGAGAATTCAAGACCGCCGAGTGTTTCTGGTCGGAAGCCGTGAACACGGCTTGCCACGCCATCAACAGGGTCTACCTTCATCGCCTCCTCAAGAAGACGTCGTATGAGCTTCTAACCGGTAACAAACCCAATGTATCTTACTTTCGTGTATTTGGGAGCAAATGCTACATTCTAGTAAAGAAGGGTAGAAATTCTAAGTTTGCTCCCAAAGCTGTAGAAGGGTTTTTGTTAGGTTATGACTCAAATACAAAGGCGTATAGAGTCTTCAACAAATCATCGGGTTTGGTTGAAGTCTCTAGCAACGTTGTATTTGATGAGACTAATGGCTCTCCAAGAGAGCAAGTTGTTGATTGTGATGATGTAGATGAAGAAGATGTTCCAACGACCGCTATATGAACCATGGCGATTGGAGAAGTGCGGCCACAGGAACAAGATGAACGAAATCAACCTTCTTCCTCAACAACGGTGTACCTCCCAACTCAAGACGATGAACAGGTTCATCAACAGGAGGCGTGTGATCAAGGGGGAGCACAAGATGATCATATGATGGAGGAAGAAGCGCAACCGGCACCTCCAACCCAAGTTCGAGCAATGATTCAAAGGGATCATCCCGTCGATCAAATTCTGGGTGATATTAGCAAGGGAGTAACTACTCGATCTCGATTAGTTAATTTTTGTGAGCATTACTCCTTTGTCTCTTCTATTGAGCCTTTCAGGGTAGAAGAGGCCTTGCTAGATCTGGACTGGGTGTTGGCCATGCAGGAGGAACTCAACAACTTCAAGCGCAATGAAGTTTGGACACTGGTGCCTCGTCCCAAGCAAAACGTTGTGGGAACCAAGTGGGTGTTCCGCAACAAACAGGACGAGCACGGGGTGGTGACGAGGAACAAGGCTCGACTTGTGGCAAAAGGTTATGCCCAAGTCGCAGGTTTGGACTTTGAGGAGACGTTTGCTCCTGTGGCTAGGCTAGAATCAATTCGCATCTTGCTAGCATATGCCGCTCACCATTCTTTCAGGTTGTACCAAATGGATGTGAAGAGCGCTTTCCTCAACGGGCCGATCAAGGAGGAAGTGTACGTGGAGCAACCCCCTGGCTTCGAGGATGAACGGTACCCCGACCACGTGTGTAAGCTCTCTAAGGCGCTCTATGGACTTAAGCAAGCCCCAAGAGCATGGTATTAATGCCTTAGAGACTTTTTACTTGCTAATGCTTTCAAGGTTGGGAAAGCCGATCCAACTCTGTTCACTAAGACATGTGATGGTGATTTGTTTGTGTGCCAAATTTATGTCGATGACATAATATTTGGTTCTACTAACCAAAAGTCTTGTGAAGAGTTTAGCAGGGTAATGACGCAGAAATTCGAGATGTCGATGATGGGCGAGTTGAACTACTTCCTTGGGTTCCAAGTGAAGCAACTCAAGGATGGCACCTTCATCTCCCAAACGAAGTACACGCAAGATCTGCTAAAGCGGTTTGGGATGAAGGACGCCAAGCCCACAAAGACTCCGATGGGGACCGACGGACACACCGACCTCAACAAAGGAGGTAAGTCCGTTGATCAAAAAGCATACCGGTCAATGATAGGTTCTTTGCTTTACTTATGTGCTAGTAGACCGGATATTATGCTTAGCGTATGCATGTGTGCTAGATTTCAATCCAATCCTAAGGAGTGTCACTTAGTAGCGGTGAAGCGAATTCTAAGATATTTGGTTGCTACGCCTTGCTTCGGGCTCTGGTATCCAAAAGGGTCTACCTTTGACTTGGTTGGATACTCAGATTCCGACTATGCTGGATGTAAGGTCGATAGGAAGAGTACATCGGGGACGTGCCAATTCTTAGGAAGGTCCCTGGTGTCGTGGAACTCTAAGAAACAAACTTCCGTTGCCCTATCCACCGCTGAGGCCGAGTATGTTGCCGCAGGACAGTGTTGCGCGCAACTACTTTGGATGAGGCAAACCCTCCGGGACTTTGGCTACAATCTGAGCAAAGTCCCACTCCTATGTGACAATGAGAGTGCTATTCGCATGGCGGAAAATCCTGTTGAGCACAGCCGCACAAAGCACATAGACATCCGGCATCACTTTTTGAGAGATCACCAGCAAAAGGGAGATATCGAAGTGTTTCATGTTAGCACCGAGAACCAGCTAGCCGATATCTTTACCAAGCCTCTAGATGAGAAGACCTTTTGGAGGTTGCGTAGTGAGCTAAATGTCTTAGATTCGTGGAACCTGGATTGATTTATAGCATACATGTGTTTATGCCTTGATCATGTTCCTTTTTGCATTTTGTTGTTTATTGTGGTGCTCAAGTTGTACACACACTCCCTGGACCTCACAAGTCCGTTGCAAAGTGATGCACAGTTTTAGGGGGAGACGTGTTGCAACTTGACCCTTTGAGACTAACCATTTGTTTGAGTTTGATTGTTTTAGTCTCAAAGAAGGTTTGAAAGGGAAAGGTGGACTTGGACCATGAAAGACTTCCACTGCACTCCGATGAGAGGGTAACTTATTCCAAGTTCATCTCATGTACTCTTATTGCCTTTGTATTCTTATTGAAGATTTTGGTGAGGCAATGGGGTTCTGGGGCCAAGATTGATCCCGTTTTGGTGCTTGATGCCAAAGGGGGAGAAAATAAAGGCCAAAGTGATAAATGGATCAGCTACCACTTGAGAGATCTTGATAAAGGCCAAAGTGATAAATGGATCAGCTACCACTTGAGAGATCTTGAAAACAGTAGAATAGAGCTTTTGGTTTGTCAAATCTCTTTTGTTGTCTCTCTTGTCAAAAGTTGGCTTCTTGTGGGGAGAAGTATTGATTATGGGAAAAAGGGGGAGTTTTTGGAATCTTGAATCAATTTTCTTTGGAAAACCTCTCTTTATGTCTCTACAAGTGGATTTGACTTAGAGATAGGATTTTTGAGTTTGATTTGCAAAAACAAACCAAGTGGTGGCAAAGGATGATCCATATATGCCAAATTGAATCAAAATGAATTTGAGTTTTTATTTGAAGTGATATTGCACTTGTTCTAGTTGCTTTATGTTGTGTTGGCATAAATCACCAAAAAGGGGGAGATTGAAAGGGAAATGTGCCCTTGGGCCATTTCTAAGTATTTTGGTGATTAAGTGCCAGCACAAGTGCTTAAATGTGAATTTATGCCCATGAATGGACAAAGTGCAAATCAAGAGCAAAGGTATGTTTCCATGTCCTAGTACATTGGTTTTGGGTACTAATATACTTGTCTAAGTATCAGAAACAGGAAGAAGAAGAAAAGAGGGGAGTTGGCTGTGTACAGCCAAGAGGCGGTTTTGGTCTGGAGCACCGGACTGTCCGGTGGTGCACCGGACAGTGTCCGGTGCGCCAGGCTGCCTCGGGCGAAGTGGCCACTCTCGGGAATTCGCCGACGGCGTACGGCTATAATTCACCGGACTGTCCGGTGAGCCAACGGTCGGCCGGGCCAACGGTCGGCCGCGCGATCCGCGCGCGACACGTGGTCGAGCCAACGGTCGGAAGGGGGCACCGGACTGTCCGGTGTGCACCGGACTGTCCGGTGCGCCAACGGCTCCCAGATCTGCAACGGTCGACTGCGCCGTTTAAGGAAAGAAATCGGGCACCGGACAGTGTCCGGTGTGCACCGGACTGTCCGGTGCGCCCGATGACAGAAGGCAAGATCAGCCTTCCAGAATTGCTCTCAACGGCTCCTAGCTGCCTTGGGGCTATAAAAGGGACCCCTAGGCGCATGGAGGAGTACACCAAGCATTCCTACAACATTCCTAAGCACCAAGACATCGATCTCACGCATTCGGTTCATTGTGATAGCATCTAGAGCTCTTGTTGAGTTGTGAACTCTTTGAGTTGTGTTGCGAGCTCTTGTTGCGACTTGTGTGCGTGTTGTTGCTCTGATCTTTTGAAGTCTTGTGTGCGTTGCTCATTCCCCCTTGCTCTGTGTTTCTCTGTGAACTTCAATTGTAAGGGCGAGAGGCTCCAAGTTGTGGAGATTCCTCGCAAACGGGATTGAGAAAAAGCAAGCAAAACACCGTGGTATTCAAGTGGGTCTTTGGACCGCTTGAGAGGGGTTGATTGCAACCCTCGTCCGTTGGGACGCCACAACGTGGAGTAGGCAAGCGTTGGTCTTGGCCGAACCACGGGATAAACCACTGTGTCATCCCTGTGTTTGATTTCTTGTGGTATTGTGTTTTGTTGAGACTCCTCTCTAGCCACTTGGCGATTATTGTGCTAACACTTAACAAGTTTTTGTGGCGATAAGTTTAAGTTTCACAGGATCACCTATTCACCCCCCCTCTAGGTGCTCTCAGAAGGCCCCTATGGCTAGTAGTGTGCAAAAGAACCATGCTTTCATGTATCATGATAGGAGACATTCTAGGGATGCCTTTAGAAGTTATGATGCTTTTGATTCTCATGCTATGACTGCTTCTAGTTCCCATGTTGTGCATGATAGAAATGTTGCTAGGAGAAATGTTGTTCATCATATGCCTAGGAGAAATGTTGTTAATGTTCCTAGGAAAATTAATGAACCTTCTACAATATATCATGCTTGCAATGCTTCATTTGCCATTTGTAGAAAGAATAAGAAGGTGATTGCTAGAAAGTTAGGGGCAAGATGCAAGGGAGATAAAACTTGCATTTGGGTCCCTAAGACCATTGTGACTAACCTTGTAGGACCCAACAAGAGTTGGGTACCTAAGACCCAAGCCTAAATTTGCCTTGCAGGTTTATGCATCTGGGGGTACAAGCTGGATTATCGACAGCGGATGCACAAACCACATGACGGGGGAAAAGAGGATGTTCTCTTCCTACGTCAAGAACAAGGATTCCCAGGATTCAATAATATTCGATGATGGGAACCAAGGCAAGGTAAAAGGGTTAGGTAAAATTGCTATTTCATCCGAGCACTCTATATCCAATGTGTTTTTAGTTGAGTCTCTCGGATATAATTTGTTATCTGTTAGTCAATTATGCAATATGGGATATAATTGTCTATTCACAAATGTAGATGTGTCTATCTTTAGAAGGTGTGATGGTTCACTAACTTTTAAGGGTGTACTAGACGGCAAACTTTATTTAGTTGATTTTGCAAAAGAAGAGGCCGGTCTAGATGCATGCTTAATTGCTAAGACTTGTATGGGCTGGATGTGGCATCGCCGCTTAGCACATGTGGGGATGAAGAACCTTCACAAACTTCTAAAGGGAGAACACGTGATAGGTCTAACTAACGTACATTTCGAAAAAGATAGACCTTGTGCAGCTTGTCAGGCAGCGAAACAGGTGGGAGGCTCTCATCACACCAAAAATGTGATGACCACATCAAGACCCTTGGAGATGCTTCATATGGACCTCTTCGGACCCGTCGCCTATCTAAGTATAGGAGGAAGTAAGTATGGTCTTGTTATAGTTGATGATTTTTCCCGCTTCACTTGGGTATTCTTTTTGCAGGATAAATCTGAAACCCAGGGGACCCTCAAGCGCTTCCTCAGGAGAGCTCAAAATGAGTTTGAGCTCAAGGTAAAGAAGATAAGGAGCGACAACGGGTCTGAGTTCAAGAACCTTCAAGTGGAGGAGTTCCTTGAGGAGGAAGGGATCAAGCACGAGTTCTCCGCTCCCTACACACCACAACAAAATGGTGTGGTACAGAGGAAGAACAGGACGCTCATCGATATGGCGAGGACTATGCTTGGAGAGTTCAAGACCCCCGAGCGCTTTTGGTCGGAAGCCGTGAACACGGCTTGCCACGCCATCAACCGGGTCTACCTTCACCGCCTCCTCAAGAAGACTTCGTATGAGCTGCTAACTGGTAACAAACCAATGTGTCTTATTTTCGTGTATTTGGGAGCAAGTGTTATATTCTTGTGAAGAAAGGTAGAACTTCTAAATTTGCTCCCAAAGCTGTAGAAGGGTTTTTATTAGGTTATGACTCAAATACAAAGGCGTATAGGGTCTTCAACAAATCATCGGGTTTGGTTGAAGTCTCTAGCGACATTGTATTTGATGAGACTAATGGCTCTCCAAGAGAGCAAGTTGTTGATCTTGATGATGTAGATGAAGAAGACGTTCCAACGGCCGCTATGCGCACCATGGCGATTGGCGATGTGCGACCACATGAACATTTGGAGCAAGATTAACCTTCTTCCTCAACAATGGTGCATCCCCCAACCCAAGATGACGAACAGGTACCTCAAGTGGAGGCGCATGATCAGGGGGGAGCACAGGATGTTCAAGTTGAAGAGGAAGAAGCACCTCAGGCACCTCCAACCCAAGTTCGAGCGACGATTCAAAGGAATCATCTCGTCGACCAAATTTTGGGTGATATTAGCAAGGGAGTAACTACTCGCTCTAGATTGGTGAATTTTTGTGAGCATGACTATTTTGTCTCTTCTATTGAGCCTTTCAGGGTAGAAGAGGCCTTGCTAGATCCGGACTGGGTGTTGGCCATGCAGGAAGAGCTCAACAACTTCAAGCGCAATGAAGTTTGGACACTGGTGCCTCGTCCCAAGCAAAACGTTGTGGGAACCAAGTGGGTGTTCCGCAACAAACAGGACGAGCACGGGGTGGTGACGAGGAACAAGGCTCGACTTGTGGCAAAAGGTTATGCCCAAGTCGCAGATTTGGACTTTGAGGAGACTTTTGCTCCTGTGGCTAGGCTAGAATCAATTCGTATCTTGCTAGCATATGCCGCTCACCATTCTTTCATGTTGTACCAAATGGATGTGAAGAGCGCTTTTCTCAACGGGCCGATCAAGGAGGAGGTGTACGTGGAGCAACCCCCTGGCTTCGAGGATGAACGGTACCCCGACCACGTGTGTAAGCTCTCTAAGGCGCTATATGGACTTAAGCAAGCCCCAAGAGCATGGTATGAATGCCTTAGAGACTTTTTAATTGCTAATGCTTTCAAGGTTGGGAAAGCCGATCCAACTCTTTTCACTAAGACTTGCGATGGTGATCTCTTTGTGTGCCAAATTTATGTCGATGACATAATATTTGGTTCTACTAATCAAAAGTCTTGTGAAGCGTTTAGCAGGGTGATGACGCAGAAATTCGAGATGTCGATGATGGGAGAGTTGAACTACTTCCTTGGGTTCCAAGTGAAGCAACTCAAGGATGGCACCTTCATCTCCCAAACGAAGTACACTCAACACTTGCTAAAGCGGTTTGGGATGAAGGACGCCAAGCCCGCAAAGACTCCGATGGGAACCGACGGACACACCAACCTCAACAAAGGAGGTAAGTCCGTTGATCAAAAGGCATACCGGTCTATGATAGGGTCTTTACTTTATTTATGTGCTAGTAGACCGGATATTATGCTTAGCGTATGCATGTGTGCTAGATTTCAATCCGATCCAAGGGAATGTCACTTGGTGGCTGTGAAGCGAATTCTTAGATATTTAGTCGCTACGCCTTGCTTCGGGATCTGGTATCCAAAGGGTTCTAACTTTGACTTGATTGGATATTCAGATTCCGACTATGCTGGATGTAAGGTTGATAGGAAGAGTACATCAGGGACGTGCCAATTCTTAGGAAGGTCCCTGGTGTCGTGGAACTCTAAGAAACAAACTTCTGTTGCCCTATCCACCGCTGAGGCCGAGTATGTTGCCGCAGGACAGTGTTGCGCGCAACTACTTTGGATGAGGCAAACCCTCCGGGACTTTGGCTACAATCTGAGCAAAGTCCCACTCCTATGTGATAATGAGAGTGCTATCCGAATAGCAGAAAATCCTGTTGAGCACAGCCGCACAAAGCACATTGACATCCGGCATCACTTTTTGAGAGACCACCAGCAAAAGGGAGATATCGAAGTGTTTCATGTTAGCTCCGAGAACCAGCTAGCCGATATCTTTACCAAGCCTTTAGATGAACAGACCTTTTGCAAGTTGCGCAGTGAGCTCAATGTCTTAGATTCGCGGAACTTGGATTGATTTATAGCATAGATGTGTTTATGCCTTTGATCATGTTCCTTTTGCATTGTGTTGCTTATTTATGGTGCTCAAGTTGTACAAGCACTCCCCGGACTTCACAAGTCTGTTGCAAAGTGATGCACATATTTAGGGGGAGATGTGTTACAACTTGACCCTTTGAGACTAACCATGTGCTTGAGTTTGCTTGATTCAGTCTCGAAGGAGGATTGAAAGGGAAAAGGTGAACTTGGACCATGCGAGACTTCCACTGCACTCCGATGAACGAGTAACTTCTTCCAAGTTCATCTTAGTACTCTTATTGCCTTTTACTCTTAGTTGAAGATTTTTGGTGAGGCAATGGGGTTAAAGGGCCAAAATTGATCCCGTTTTGGTGCTTGATGCCAAAGGGGGAGAAAATAAGGCCAAAGCAATAAATGGATCGGCTACCACTTGTGAATTTTGAAAATAATAGAGTTAGAGTTTTTGTTTGTCAAAATACTCTTAATTGCTCTTATTGTCGAAAGTAGGTCTCCTGTGGGGAGAAGGTTTAATTATGGTGAAATAGAGGGAGTTTTTGATACTGTGATCAATTTCTATTGGAACAACTCTCTTTATGTCTCTACAAGTGTGTTTGACTTAGAGTTAGGAAATTGAAGTCGATTTGCAAAAACAAACCAAGTGGTGGCAAAGAATGATCCATATATGCCAAATTTGATTCAAAACAAATTTAAGTTCTTATTTGAATTGATTTTGTACTTGTTCTACTTGCTTTATGTTGTGTTGGCATAAATCACCAAAAAGGGGGAGATTGAAAGGGAAATGTGCCCTTGGGCCATTTCTAAGTGTTTTGGTGATTTAGTGTCCAACACAAGTGCTTAAGTGTTAATATATGCAAGGTGGTGGACAAAGTGCAAATCAAGTATGAAGGTATGTTTCTCAGACTTAGTACATTGTTTTAAAGACTAATATATTGTGTCTAAGTGCTGGAAACAGGAAAAGAACAATTGGAAATGTCTTGGCTCGAGCAGCCAAGACTCTGCTCAGTCTAGGAGCACCGGACTGTCCAGTGGTGCACCGGACAGTGTCCGGTGCGCCAGGCTGGCTCAGTGTAACACCCTAAATCTCATTTTGAGAATATAGTAATTAAAAAAAAGATCTTGAATTAGAATATTTTTTTTCTCTCCTTAGAATTACCATAACATTTGGAGTCATATCTCCTTAAATAAAAGTTTTGTAACAAAAATTCAATAAAAAGATTCTTATATAAAATTAGCCTTTATTGAAGTTTATAAGTATCAATGTGAGAACATTTTTTAGAGATCATACGATATAAACTATTATTCTTAAAATAATTACATGGGTGCTACATATTCAAAAGCAATTTCTTATGTAGAATAATAAATGAATGAATAAATAAATATATAAATAAAATTAATATTGCACCATGCTGAATTCTTATTGTGTATTTTGTTTGAGATAGAAAATTCAAAACTCGGATTCAAAAGTGAATTCAATTGGACATAGAAAAGGAAAAAGAAAAAAAAAGAGAAACAAAAAGAAAGAAAACTCGCGCGTGGGCCCATTTCCGCTTCTGGCCCACTTCGCCTCCTACCGCGCGGCCCACTTGCTCCCCGCGCTGGCCGACCCGGATGCTTTCACCCCGCGCCAGCCCGTTTAAACCCCCACGTCCACTCCTCCTCGCTCTCACGCTGGCAGGTGGGGCTCATTCGTCAGATTCACCTTCTCCAGACCGTGAAGCCAGTTGCTGCCTTGCTGGAGCGTTTCAAGCGGGGCCTCTCAGGGCGCAGCAGGCACGCACGCACTCCTGTCCACCACCGCTTGGGCCCACAGGGCAGGACAACCGCCCATCGCCAGGCCCCCTTACCCTCCTTCTCCCCCTGCTTTCTCGGCAACAAATTAGGTGCCCAGTATCCGTCATCTTAACCAAATGAGCACAAGATCTCCGTAGAAATCCCCAGCTGGCGTAACCACCCCAACGGCTCGGCCGGGATGGAGCGATTCGCTCGCCTGCCCTTGGGGAATCCGCGGCACCATGAATCCTGAGCACCGTGAGCCGCAACAAACTCGACCGCAACAATCGTGAGCTTCGAAACAAACTCCGACCCCCACTCCGTGATCCCCTCTGGCCGGATTCCGCCGCGACGCTATAAAGCACGAGGATTATGACTCCCCAACCAGCGAAGCCGGGGGACCAGGCATGGGTCGAGTTATTGCTCATCGTCGTTCATCGCGGCTGCAATGTCGCCCATCGTCGTGGGCAACCTTCTGGGTGCCATAGCTAACGCTGGTAAGTCCTCGTTTGTTTTCTCCGCATACTCAGGGTCGCGTAGCATCACCAGTTTAGCTAGGTTTGGGCCGGAATCGCCAGTTGGCCGTACACCGGCGTAGACCGCAGGTGACCCTGCGCCGCCGCTCTAATCCGCCGTGGGCCGATCCTGGATGAAGAAGACGAAGCCGTGGCCGTGGGATCTCAAACGAACGACTCCGATTAGATCTCTGGATACCGATTCAGGGCATTAAATCGTGACCGTAGCGATCAGATCGGTGGGCTCGGGTGCGAGTTTGACGTGGAAGAATCTAAGCCGTGGATCTTGGATCCACCGGCTCTTAGCGCGTACCGATTCGGTTTATTAAAGGATTTGATCCTAGTCGTCTATCTGCAATCGTGCGGTTCAGAATCAATCTTACCGCTTCGGTCAGGCAATTTTCTAAAAGAGACCCTGGGGTTTTACAAAACTAACCCGCAGTCCACACTGTGGGAAGCCTGAGTCTGGGAAATATTTCGAGTTAGCCCCTGCGTTTCTCTGTTTTTGACGCCCAGCCCAGGGATCAATGAAATTAGAAAAATTAATTATAGAAAATGATTTTAAATACAAAAATAATTCCAGAAAGTTGTATAATTCATAGAAAATTTATTTTATCTCCAAATTGAGTAATTCCAGTTGCAATAATTTTGTATTAATATTGTCTACCAACTAGAAACACTGTTTAGCCATGAAACTTGAATTAAAATTGTTCACTTGAATTAGTCTATGTCAGGCATTAAATAACTTCAGAAATTCATATCTAAACAATCGTAGCTCCGAATTTAGTAATTCTTGTTCCCACGATCTCGTAGCAACGCGTAGATTACTATATTGTAGTTTGTTATTATGTTTGGTGTGATGTTAATTTTGCCTATATCATAATTGTTTGTATTGCTACGACTAGCAGTGAGGTTACGAGTCATCTGAAGAGCAAGTTGGTACCTGGATTCTCAAGTCGCAGGCAAGTTGTGCCCTTGATCACTTCTTTTTACCCAGCCATGTTCTGATTAATCATAATGATCTGCATAAGTTAATTTTGATGGGACCCAATAGGTTACCCTAGTTTGATTATCTTTATACCTTGTTTACCACTGAACTTTTTGGGTAGTACTTGCTAGTGCTTTATGTGGTTTTGGGTATGAAGATACATTATTCATGATCACACTTTTATTATCTGTTTATTGTTACTGTTCATGATAAGATCATTATGTTAATTGGAACATGGAGCGACCACCCGGGAAAACAGTGCTACCACAAAGGTTTAATGGGACGCCCTTGGCTGATTAATTAGGAAAGCTAGTGGAGGACTACCTTACCCGAAAGGGGCAAGGGCAGTAGGGGAGTGGTCAGTGTAGGGAGGCCCTCGGGAGGATTTTGCTGCGATGGCGGTCCTGCAAGGGATTCCTGCATTGGAGCTTCCTATAAACTGTAGCGGGTTTTCTGAAGCTAGTGGAACTTTGTAAAGGCCTCGTAGTGTTACCCTGCCTCGCCTCCTCGGTAGAGGTGTATGGGAAGTCGCGATCCCTTGGCAGATGGGTAACATGACTTGTGGGTAAAGATGCGCAACCTCTGCAGAGTGTAAAACTGGTATACTAGCCGTGCTCACGGTCATGAGCAGCTCGGACCCTCACATGATTAATTTATGGAACTAAATTCAATTTGTCATATGCATTGCATCGCAGGTGATGTTATTACTTTTCTTAATTGGGCCGGTATTTACTTATACTTAGTAATTGCTAATAAAATTTTGACCAACTTTAAAAGCAATGCTCAGCTCTAACCATCCTCTTTGGTAAGCCTTACACTTCACGTGAGCTCACACCTTTGGCGAGTTCATGCACATTATTCCCCACAACTTGTTGAGCGATGAACGTATGTGAGCTCACTCTTGCTGTCTCACACCCCCCCACAGGTCAAGAGCAGGTACCACAGGATGAGGCGCATGGAGGATGCTGTGATGAGTTCGTGAGTGGTCTAGGCCGTCGTCTCCCAGTCAACTTTGGGTTGCTGGATCGTTTCCTCATATGATGTAATTATTTAATTATTTTGTATAGAACTCCTGTTATATAGCAAAAATGTGACATTCGATCATGTGCCACTATGCATCATATGTGTGAGACTTGGTCCCAGCACACCTGGTGTTTATGTTCGCGCCCGGGTCTTGGTGCCCCAAAACCCGGGTGTGACAGAAGTGGTATCAGAGGAATGTTGACTGTAGGACGAAACCTAGATAGAACTGGACAACCAATACTTACTTACCTTGCTACTCTGATTCTTTTCTAAACTTTTCTTAATCTTTTCTCATCTATTTCCGCTTTACTCTGATTATTCTTACCTTTTCATTCTAAAGACAAATGTGGATTTCACACTTTGAAATCCTGTGCCTAAAGTGACTTTAGGAATAGGAGACCTACTCTTAGGAACAAAAACAAAATTATTTTTTTTAGGTATCTATGTGCTTGAATGTTTGTTCTTATGATACTTGTCTGATTTGGATCTTTGATTGAGTGGGATGAGTTGTGGAGTAATGTCCACAATTACATCTACATATACATATATGCATAAATGTAAATAAATAAAATTCATAAGATAACTAAACAACCTAGATTATCCTGATTAAAATATATCTAGCCTAATAGCTCCATCTTATCCTGAAAAGATTTTATCTCATCCTAAAAGATCTAACTAACCTCAAAAGATTCTACCTGATCCTTATGGATTTATCTTGCCCTAATTATCATATTTGTTGGGGACTTGTTCTCAAACGCTATGAATTAAGAACAAGGCAACATAAAATGTTAAATGATACTGTCCTTCGTCCGTGAAGCATTACTCCTTTTGAGGATAATGGGTCTAGGACGAAGGTTGATAAAAAGCCTTATTACGAAGTTGAACCTTCGTAATAAACTCTCAATAAACATTGTAAGATAATACAAAATAAAAGGTATAAAATGGATAAATGTTTCACAGATACATTATATCATATTCACTTAATACATTGAACCATTAAATACAATAATACCTATGCCTTGACAAAGGTTGTATTCCGAGAGATGCGACTCCAAAAATCAGAATGCGTGAACAGTAACGGAATACTGTTCACTATTTATAGGCACAGGACGCAGCCTGTGAGGAATTACAAGTATGCCCCTTATAAAAACTTACAACATTGACTTAGACATTTATGGACTAAAAGGTCATTCTATCTTTAAGTCGGTTTGCAATGCCGAAGCTTTACGAAAAGGAACCTTCGGCTATCTTACACAGACAGCTTCATCCGAGGATCGCTTCTCTCTATAAGACCTTCGGCGACGAAGCATGGACCCAACAATATTGATCCCACTCTAGAATAACAACCATGATCTAATCCAAATTTGAGTTACTTAAATAAGTTAGATAATGTTGGCGACAAAAATTAGGCCCTATCTAATCTATTATGATTTAACCTTGTGGGTGATTCTTAATGCTGGTACAAAGGATAAAACCGTACTCCTAATTCACTTAAGCCTAAGTTAGTGCCATAGATCAACTCAGCCATACACTCCCAATAAGTTACATAATCCATCTATGTAAACCTAAAAAAAAGTCCTATCCACAGACCCTAGCCATCTTAACTACAACTCCCTAGCTCAGATGGAGATACCAAGATTGGAGACCGAAGATGATCAACCTCATCAAGAAAGGATAAGCATCAACTCAAGACTTCAAAGATCAAGCTAGATCACCAGATGAATCAAGATCCATTGTCCACGATGGAGTCTTTCATTACCATAATCCTGGTTATGCCAACCTATCCATTCATTACCCTACATAATATGTGGCTAGATATCTATACTCTCCTTATCACCCATTAAAGATTATAATAAAAAAATGGATTCTTAATTTCGAACTAATGGAAAATTAAAAGCTAAATTACATACCAATCTCTCTATATCCTCTTTCTTACTAATCTCGAGGACGAGATTGTTTTTAAGGGGGGTAGGATTTGTAACACCCTAAATCTCATTTTGAGAATATAGTAATTAAAAAAAGATCTTGAATTAGAATATTTTTTCTCTCCTTAGAATTACCATAACATTTGGAGTCATATCTCCTTAAATAAAAGTTTTGTAACAAAAATTCAATAAAAAGATTCTTATATAAAATTAGCCTTTATTGAAGTTTATAAGTATCAATGTGAGAACATTTTTTTAGAGATCATACGATATAAACTATTATTCTTAAAATAATTACATGGGTGCTACATATTCAAAAGCAATTTCTTATGTAGAATAATAAATGAATGAATAAATAAATATATAAATAAAATTAATATTGCACCATGCTGAATTCTTATTGTGTATTTTGTTTGAGATAGAAAATTCAAAACTCGGATTCAAAAGTGAATTCAATTGGAAATAGAAAAGGAAAAAGAAAAAAAAGAGAAACAAAAAGAAAGAAAACTCGCGCGTGGGCCCATTTCCGCTTCCGGCCCACTTCGCCTCCTACCGCGCGGCCCACTTGCTCCCCGCGCTGGCCGGCCCGGATGCTTTCACCCCGCGCCAGCCCGTTTAAACCCCCACGTCCACTCCTCCTCGCTCTCACGCTGGCAGGTGGGGCTCATTCGTCAGATTCACCTTCTCCAGACCGTGAAGCCAGTTGCTGCCTTGCTGGAGCGTTTCAAGCGGGGCCTCTCAGGGCGCAGCAGGCAGCACGCACTCCTGTCCACCACCGCTTGGGCCCACAGGGCAGGACAACCGCCCATCGCCAGGCCCCCTTACCCTCCTTCTCCCCCTGCTTTCTCGGCAACAAATTAGGTGCCCAGTATCCGTCATCTTAACCAAATGAGCACAAGATCTCCGTAGAAATCCCCAGCTGGCGTAACCACCCCAACGGCTCGGCCGGGATGGAGCGATTCGCTCGCCTGCCCTTGGGGAATCCGCGGCACCATGAATCCTGAGCACCGTGAGCCGCAACAAACTCGACCGCAACAATCGTGAGCTTCGAAACAAACTCCGACCCCCACTCCGTGATCCCCTCTGGCCGGATTCCGCCGCGACGCTATAAAGCACGAGGATTATGACTCCCCAACCAGCAAAGCCGGGGGACCAGGCATGGGTCGAGTTATTGCTCATCGTCGTTCATCGCGGCTGCAATGTCGCCCATCGTCGTGGGCAACCTTCTGGGTGCCATAGCTAACGCTGGTAAGTCCTCGTTTGTTTTCTCCGCATACTCAGGGTCGCGTAGCATCACCAGTTTAGCTAGGTTTGGGCCGGAATCGCCAGTTGGCCGTACACCGGCGTAGACCGCAGGTGACCCTGCGCCGCCGCTCTAATCCACCGTGGGCCGATCCTGGAAGAAGAAGACGAAGCTGTGGCCGTGGGATCTCAAACGAACGACTCCGATTAGATCTCTGGATACCGATTCGGGGCATTAAATCGTGACCGTAGCGATCAGATCGGTGGGCTCGGGTGCGAGTTTGACGTGGAAGAATCTAAGCTGTGGATCTTGGATCCACCGGCTGTTAGCGCGTACCGATTCGGTTTATTAAAGGATTTGATCCTGGTCGTCCATCTGCAATCGTGCGGTTCAGAATCAATCTTACCGCTTCGGTCAGGCAATTTTCTAAAAGAGACCCTGGGGTTTTACAAAACTAACCCGTAGTCCACACTGTGGGAAGCCTGAGTCTGGGAAATATTTCGAGTTAGCCCCTGCGTTTCTCTGTTTTTGACGCCCAGCCCAGGGATCAATGAAATTAGAAAAATTAATTATAGAAAATGATTTTAAATACAAAAATAATTCCAGAAAGTTGTATAATTCATAGAAAATTTATTTTATCTCCAAATTGAGTAATTCCAGTTGCAATAATTTTGTATTAATATTGTCTACCAACTAGTAACACTGTTTAGCCATGAAACTTGAATTAAAATTGTTCACTTGAATTAGTCTATGTCAGGCATTAAATAACTTCAGAAATTCATATCTAAACAATCGTAGCTCCGAATTTAGTAATTCTTGTTCCCACGATCTCGTAGCAACGCGTAGATTACTATATTGTAGTTTGTTCTTATGTTTGGTGTGATGTTAATTTTGCCTATATCATAATTGTTTGTATTGCTACGACTAGCAGTGAGGTTACGAGTCATCTGAAGAGCAAGTTGGTACCTGGATTCTCAAGTCGCAGGCAAGTTGTGCCCTTGATCACTTCTTTTTACCCAGCCATGTTCTGATTAATCATAATGATCTGCATAGGTTAATTTTGATGGAACCCAATAGGTTACCCTAGTTTGATTATCTTTATACCTTGTTTACCACTGAACTTTTTGGGTAGTACTTGCTAGTGCTTTATGTGGTTTTGGGTATGAAGATACATTATTCATGATCACACTTTTATTATCTGTTTATTGTTACTGTTCATGATAAGATCATTATGTTAATTGGAACATGGAGCGACCACCCGGGAAAACAGTGCTACCACAAGGGTTTAATGGGACGCCCTTGGCTGATTAATTAGGAAAGCTAGTGGAGGACTACCTTACCCGAAAGGGGCAAGGGCAGTAGGGGAGTGGTCAGTGTAGGGAGGCCCTCGGGAGGATTTTGCTGCGATGGCGGTCCTGCAAGGGATTCCTGCATTGGAGCTTCCTATAAACTGTAGCGGGTTTTCTGAAGCTAGTGGAACTTTGTAAAGGCCTCGTAGTGTTACCCTGCCTCGCCTCCTCGGTAGAGGTGTATGGGAAGTCGCGATCCCTTGGCAGATGGGTAACATGACTTGTGGGTAAAGATGCGCAACCTCTGCAGAGTGTAAAACTGGTATACTAGCCGTGCTCACGGTCATGAGCAGCTCGGACCCTCACATGATTAATTTATGGAACTAAATTCAATTTGTCATATGCATTGCATCGCAGGTGATGTTATTACTTTTCTTAATTGGGCTGGTATTTACTTATACTTAGTAATTGCTAATAAAATTTTGACCAACTTTAAAAGCAATGCTCAGCTCTAACCATCCTCTTTGGTAAGCCTTACACTTCACGTGAGCTCACACCTTTGGCGAGTTCATGCACATTATTCCCCACAACTTGTTGAGCGATGAACGTATGTGAGCTCACTCTTGCTGTCTCACACCCCCCCACAGGTCAAGAGCAGGTACCACAGGATGAGGCGCATGGAGGATGTTGTGATGAGTTCGTGAGTGGTCTAGGCCGTCGTCTCCCAGTCAACTTTGGGTTGCTGGATCGTTTCCTCATATGATGTAATTATTTAATTATTTTGTATAGAACTCCTGTTATATAGCAAAAATGTGACATTCGATCATGTGCCACTATGCATCATATGTGTGAGACTTGGTCCCAGCACACCTGGTGTTTATGTTCGCGCCCGGGTCTTGGTGCCCCAAAACCCGGGTGTGACAGAAGTGGTATCAGAGGAATGTTGACTGTAGGACGAAACCTAGATAGAACTGGACAACCAATACTTACTTACCTTGCTACTCTGATTCTTTTCTAAACTTTTCTTAATCTTTTCTCATCTATTTCCGCTTTACTCTGATTATTCTTACCTTTTCATTCTAAAGACAAATGTGGATTTCACACTTTGAAATCCTGTGCCTAAAGTGACTTTAGGAATAGGAGACCTACTCTTAGGAACAAAAACAAAATTATTTTTTTTAGGTATCTATGTGCTTGAATGTTTGTTCTTATGATACTTGTCTGATTTGGATCTTTGATTGAGTGGGATGAGTTGTGGAGTAATGTCCACAATTACATCTACATATACATATATGCATAAATGTAAATAAATAAAATTCATAAGATAACTAAACAACCTAGATTATCCTGATTAAAATATATCTAGCCTAATAGCTCCATCTTATCTTGAAAAAATTTTATCTCATCCTAAAAGATCTAACTAACCTCAAAAGATTCTACCTGATCCTTATGGATTTATCTTGCCCTAATTATCATATTGATCCCACTCTAGAATAACAACCATGATCTAATCCAAATTTGAGTTACTTAAATAAGTTAGATAATGTTGGCGACAAAAATTAGGCCCTATCTAATCTATTATGATTTAACCTTGTGGGTGATTCTTAATGCTGGTACAAAGGATAAAACCGTACTCCTAATTCACTTAAGCCTAAGTTAGTGCCATAGATCAACTCAGCCATACACTCCCAATAAGTTACATAATCCATCTATGTAAACCTAAAAAAAGTCCTATCCACAGACCCTAGCCATCTTAACTACAACTCCCTAGCTCAGATGGAGATACCAAGATTGGAGACCGAAGATGATCAACCTCTTCAAGAAAGGATAAGCATCAACTCAAGACTTCAAAGATCAAGCTAGATCACCAGATGAATCAAGATCCATTGTCCACGATGGAGTCTTTCATTACCATAATCCTGGTTATGCCAACCTATCCATTCATTACCCTACATAATATGTGGCTAGATATCTATACTCTCCTTATCACCCATTAAAGATTATAATAAAAAAATGGATTCTTAATTTCGAACTAATGGAAAATTAAAAGCTAAATTACATACCAATCTCTCTATATCCTCTTTCTTGCTAAATTATTAAAAGCTAAAATTTTGACCAACTTTAAAAGCAATGCTCAGCTCTAACCATCCTCTTTGGTAAGCCTTACACTTCACGTGAGCTCACACCTTTGGCGAGTTCATGCACATTATTCCCCACAACTTGTTGAGCGATGAACGTATGTGAGCTCACTCTTGCTGTCTCACACCCCCCCACAGGTCAAGAGCAGGTACCACAGGATGAGGCGCATGGAGGATGCTGTGATGAGTTCGTGAGTGGTCTAGGACGTCGTCTCCCAGTCAACTTTGGGTTGCTGGATCGTTTCCTCATATGATGTAATTATTTAATTATTTTGTATAGAACTCCTGTTATATAGCAAAAATGTGACATTCGATCCTGTGCCACTATGCATCATATGTGTGAGACTTGGTCCCAGCACACCTGGTGTTTATGTTCGCGCCCGGGTCTTGGTGCCCCAAAACCCGGGTGTGACACTCAGGCGAACTGACTGCTCTCGGGAAGAATTTAACGGCGTACGGCTATAATTCACCGGACTGTCCGGTGTGCAACGGACTGTCCGGTGAGCCAACGGTCGGCTGCACGATCTGCGCGAGACACGTGGCCGAGCCAACGGTCGGGAGGGGGCACCGGACTGTCCGGTGTGCACCGAACAGTGTCCGGTGCGCCAACGGCTCCCAGGCTCCAACGGTCGGCTATGCCATAGAAGGAAAGAAATCCGCACCGGACAGTGTCCGGTGATGCACCGGACTGTCTGGTGCGCCAGGCGACAGAAGGCAAGAATTGCCTTCCCGGATTGCTCTCAACGGCTCCTAGCTGCCTTGGGGCTATAAAAGGGACCCCTAGGCGCATGAAGGAGAGCACCAAGCATTCCTTGAGCACTCTTGATCACTCACACTCCATTCTTGTGCACTTGTTCGACATTCTAGTGATTTGAGCTCCGTTCTAGTGTGCTAGTCTTTTGAGCTTAAGTCTGGGTCTTGTGTGTGCGTATTTGCTGTGATCTCTGTGTCTTGTGTGAGTTGCTAATCCCTCCCTTACTCCATGCTTCTTTGTGAACTTCAAGTGTAAGGGCGAGAGGCTCCAAGTTGTGGAGATTCCTCGCGAACGGGATTAAGAAAAGCAAAGCAAAACACCGTGGTA
The DNA here is from genome assembly GCF_902167145.1 of Zea mays. Lineage (NCBI taxonomy): Eukaryota > Viridiplantae > Streptophyta > Magnoliopsida > Poales > Poaceae > Zea > Zea mays. The sequence goes on along the minus strand of NC_050099.1, from coordinate 1,718,441 downwards.
TTCAAGTGGGTCTTTGGACCGCTTGAGAGGGGTTGATTGCAACCCTCGTCCGTTGGGACGCCACAACGTGGAGTAGGCAAGCGTTGGTCTTGACCGAACCACGGGATAACCACTGTGCCATCTCTGTGATTGATATCTTTGTGGTTATTGTGTTTTGTTGAGACTCCTCTTTAGCCACTTGGCATTATTGTACTAACGCTTAACCAAGTTTTTGTGGCTTAAGTTTCAAGTTTTACAGGATCACCTATTCACCCCCCTCTAGGTGCTCTCACTATCACATTCGGGATGGAAATCAAGGTTTGGTCAAAGGATTGGGTAAAATTGCTATATCTCCTGACCACTCTATTTCCAATGTTTTTCTTGTAGATCCATTAGATTACAATTTGCTTTCCGTTTCTCAATTATGCAAAATGGGCTACAATTGTCTTTTCACTGATGTAGGTGTCACTGTCTTTAGAAGAAGTGATGATTCAATAGCATTTAAGGGAGTGTTAGAGGGTCAGCTATACTTAGTAAATTTTGATAGAGCTGAACTCAACACTTGCTTAATTGCTAAGACTAACATGGGTTGGCTCTGGCATCGCCGGCTAGCACATGTTGGGATGAAGAATCTTCATAAGCTTCTAAAGGGAGAGCACATTTTAGGATTAACAAATGTTCATTTTGAGAAAGACAGGATTTGTAGAGCATGCCAAGCAGGGAAGCAAGTTGGTGCACATCATCCACACAAGAACATCATGACGACTGACAGGCCACTGGAGCTCCTACACATGGATCTATTCGACCCGATAGCTTACATAAGCATCGGCGGGAGTAAGTACTGTCTAGTTATTGTGGATGATTATTCTCGCTTCACTTGGGTATTCTTTTTGCAGGAAAAATCTCATACCCAAGAGACCTTAAAGGGATTCTTGAGACGGGCTCAAAATGAGTTCGGCTTAAGGATCAAGAAAATTAGAAGCGACAACGGGACGGAGTTCAAGAACTCTCAAATTGAAGGCTTCCTTGAGGAGGAGGGCATCAAGCATGAGTTCTCTTCTCCCTACACGCCACAACAAAATGGTGTAGTAGAGAGGAAGAATCGAACTCTATTGGACATGGCAAGGACCATGCTTGATGAGTACAAGACTTCGGATCGGTTTTGGGCCGAGGCGGTCAACACCGCCTACTACGCCATCAACCGGTTATATCTACACTGAATCCTCAAGAAGACATCATATGAACTCCTAACCGGCAAAAAGCCCAATATTTCATATTTTAGAGTCTTTGGTAGCAAATGCTTTATTCTTGTTAAAAGAGGTAGAAAATCTAAATTTGCTCCTAAGACTGTAGAAGACTTTTTACTAGGATATGATTCAAACACAAGGGCATATAGAGTCTTTAACAAGTCCTCAGGACTAGTTGAAGTTTCTTGTGACGTTGTGTTTGATGAGACTAACGGCTCTCAAGTAGAGCAAGTTGATCTTGATGAGATAGGTGATGAAGAGGCTCCGTGCATTGCGCTAAGGAACATGTCCATTGGGGATGTGTGTCCTAAGGAATCCGAAGAGCCTCCAAATGCACAAGATCAACCATCCTCCTCCACGCAAGCATCTCCACCAACTCAAAATGAGGATGAGGCTCAAGTTGATAAAGGAGAAGATCAAGAACATGAGCCACCTCAAGATGACGACAATGATCAAGGGGGAGAAGCAAATGATCAAGACAAGGAGGATGAAGAACCAAGGCCGCCACACCCAAGAGTCCACCAAGCAATCCAACGAGATCACCCCGTCGACACCATCCTCGGCGACATTCATAAGGGGGTAACCACTAGATCTCGTGTTGCTCATTTTTGTCAACATTACTCTTTTGTTTCCTCTATTAAGCCACACAGGATAGAGGAAGCACTTCAAGATTCGGATTGGGTGGTGGCGATGCAAGAGGAGCTCAACAACTTCACTAGGAACGAGGTATGGCATTTGGTTCCACGTCCTAACCAAAATGTTGTAGGAACCAAATGGGTGTTCCGCAACAAGCAAAACGAGCATGGTGTGGTGACAAGGAACAAAGCTCAACTTGTGGCCAAGGGATACTCCCAAGTCGAAGGTTTGGATTTCGGTGAAACTTATGCACCCGTAGCTAGGCTTGAGTCAATTCGTATATTATTGGCCTATGCTACTTACCATGGCTTCAAGCTCTATCAAATGGATGTGAAGAGTGCCTTCCTCAATGGACTAATCAAAGAAGAGGTCTATGTTGAGCAACCTCCCGGCTTTGAAGATAGTGAGTACCCTAACCATGTCTATAAACTCTCTAAGGCGCTTTATGGGCTCAAGCAAGCCCCAAGAGCATGGTATGAATGCCTTAGAGATTTCCTTATCACTAATGGATTCAAAGTCGGAAAGGCCGATCATACACTCTTTACCAAAACACTTGAAAATGATTTGTTTGTATGCCAAATTTACGTTGATGATATTATATTTGGGTCTACTAACGAATCTACATGTGAAGAGTTTAGTAGGATCATGACACAAAAATTCGAGATGTCAATGATGGGGGAGTTGAAGTACTTCTTAGGATTTCAAGTGAAGCAACTCCAAGAGGGCACCTTCATTAGCCAAACGAAGTATACTCAAGATATTCTAAGCAAGTTTGGGATGAAGGATGCCAAGCCCATCAAGACATCCATGGGAACCAATGGGCATCTCGACCTCGACACGGAAGGTAAATTGAAAGGGAAATGTGCCCTTGGGCCATTTCTAAGTATTTTGGTGATTGAGTGTCAACACAAGTGCTTAAATGTGAATCAATACCCATGGATGAACAAAGTGCAAATCTAGAGCAAAGGTATGTTTCTAAGTCTTAGTACATTGGTTTTGTGTACTAATATACTTGTCTAAGTATTAGAAACAGGAAGAAGAAGAAGAGAAGAAAGGCTGTTTCGGTCTGGGGCACCGGACTGTCCGGTGGTGCACCGGACAGTGTCCGGTGCGCCAGGCTATCTCGGCCGAAGAGGCCGCTCTCGGGAATTTGCTGACCGCGTACGGCTAAAATTCACCGGACTGTCCGGTGTGCACCGGACTGTCCGGTGAGCCAACGGTCGGCCGCGCGATCAGCGCAGGACACGTGGCCGAGCCAACGGTCGGAAGGGGGCACCGGACTGTCCGGTGTGCACCGGACATGTCCGGTGCGCCAACGGCTCCCGCATCTGCAACGGTCGGCTTCGCCATTTAAGGAAAGGAATCGGGCACCGGACACTGTCCGGTGTGCACCGGACTGTCCGGTGCGCCCGACGACAGAAGGCAAAGATGGCCTTCCAGATTTGTTCTCAACTGCTCCTAGCTGCCTTGGGGCTATAAAAGGGACCCCTAGGCGCATGGAGGAGAACACCAAGCAACTCTTGAGCATACTTGATCATCCACACTCAGTCTTTGCGCATCCGTTTGTGATTCTAAGTGATTCGAGCTCTGTTCTTGTGAGAAACTGTGAGATAGTCTTTGAGCTCGATTCTTGGCCGTGAGTGTGCGCGTTTCACTGTGGATTTGTGTGTGTTGCTTCCCTCCCTTACTCCGTATTTCTTGTTGAATCTCAAGTGTAAGGGCGAGAGACTCCAAGCTGTGGAGATTCCTCGCAAACGGGAAATTGAAAGGAAAAGCATAACACTGTGGTATTCAAGTTGATCATTGGATCACTTGAGAGGAGTTGAGTGCAACTCTCGTCCGTTGGGACGCCACAACGTGGAGTAGGCAAGTTTTGTACTTGGCCGAACCACGGGATAAATCACCGTGTCTCCTCTGTGTTGAATTCTCTGTGATTGTCATATTGTGCAAGATCTCCTCTTTAGCCACTTGGCAATTATTGTGCTAACTCCTAACAAGTTTTGTGGCTATAAGTTAAGTTTTTACAGGATCACCTATTCACCCCCCCCCCCCCCCTCTAGGTGCTCTCAATTGGTATCAGAACCGTTCTCTTCAAAGAAAGGGACTAACCGCCCGAAGAGATGGATCCTAAGGGGAAGGGAATCGTGATCAACGACAAGGAAAAGGAGTCCTTCGTCAACGAGCCAAAGGATGACAAGTCCAACGACTCGGGCTCAGGCCATAGACGAAAAGATGGGAAGAAGAAGAAGACAAGGCGCATCAAGGAGATTGTCTACTACGACAGCGACGAATCTTCCTCTTCCCAAAAGGACGACGACAACGACTACAGGAAGACGGTTAATTCAAACTTTTCATTTGATTATTCTCGTATTCCAAATAGTTCGAATTCGCATTTGCTTTCCATTCCTCTTGGCAAACCTCCACACTTCGATGGGGAGGACTACGGATTTTGGAGTCACAAAATGCGTAGTCACTTATTCTCTCTCCATCCAAGCATATGGGAGATTGTAGAGAATGGAATGAAATTTGATAGCTCGGATAGTCCTATGCTTATAAATGAACAAATCCATAGAAATGCACAAGCTACTACTGTTCTCTTAGCATCTTTGTGCAGGGAAGAATACAATAAGGTGAGCGGCTTGGACAATGCCAAGCAGATATGGGACACCCTCAAAATCTCTCACGAGGGCAACGACGTCACCATGCTCACCAAGATGGAGTTGGTGGAAGGGGAACTTGGGAGATTCGCTATGATAAGGGGAGAGGAGCCAACCCAAACATACAACCGGCTCAAGACCCTTGTCAACAAGATAAGGAGCTATGGAAGCACGCGATGGACGGACCATGACGTCGTCCGCCTAATGCTAAGGTCCTTTACCGTTCTTGATCCTCATTTGGTGAATAATATTCGTGAGAATCCCAGGTACACCAAAATGTCGCCCGAAGAAATTCTTGGAAAATTTGTAAGCGGGCGGATGATGATCAAGGAGGCGAGGTACGTCGATGACGCGTTGAACGGTCCAATCCACGAGCCTCAACCCATTGCTCTCAAGGCATCGAGAAGCAAGGAGGCACTACCAAGCAAGGTGGCGCAAATTGAGGCGGCCAGGCTTAATGATGAAGAAATGGCTCTCATCATTAAGCACTTCAAGACGGCGTTAAGGGGTCGCAAGGAGCATCCCAACAAGACCAAGACGAAGGGGAAACGCTCATGCTTCAAGTGTGGTAAGATTGGTCACTTTATCGCTAATTGTCCCGATAATGATAGTGACCAGGAAAAGAAGAGTGGAAAATGGGAAAAGAAGAAGAATTACAAGAAGGCAAAGGGCGAGGCTCATATTGGAAAGGAGTGGGATTCGGATTGCTCCTCGTCCGACTCCGACAACGAAGGACTCGCCGCCACCGCCTTCAACAAGTCATCCCTCTTCCCCAACGAGCATCACACGTGCCTCATGGCTAAGGAGAAGAAAGTAAGTACTCGAAACTCTACTTATGCTTCTTCTAGTGAGGATGAGTCTAGTGATGATGAAATAGACTATTCATGCTTATTTAAAGGCTTAGATAGATCTAAGATTGACAAAATTAATGAATTGATTGATACTTTAAATGATAAGAATAGGCTACTAGAAAAGCAAGAGGATCTCTTGTACGAAGAACATGATAAGTTTGTAGAGGCTCAAAAATCCCTTGCATTAGAAATTAAGAGAAATGAAATGCTTGCTTGTGAATTGTCTACATGCCATGATTCAATTTCTAAATTAAAGAGCATTAATGATGACTTAAATGCTAAACTAGTAGAAGCACAAAAATCCAACTCTTGTGTTGAACATGTTGAAATTTGCACTAGGTGTAAGGATGTTGATATTAATGCTTGTAGTGAACACTTAGTTTCCATTTCAAAACTGAATGATGAATTAGCTAGTCTTAATGCCCAACTTAAGACTAGCAAGAGTGAATTTGAAAAACTAAAATTTGCAAGGGATGCCTACACTATTGGTAGACACCCCTCAATTAAGGATGGGCTTGGCTTCAAGAGGGAAGCCAAGAACTTAACAAGCCATAAGACTCCTATCTCCACCAAGGAGAAAGGGAAGGCTCCTATGGCTAATAGTGTTAAGAAGAATCATGCTTTCATGTACTATGATAGGAGATACTCTAGAAATGCTTTTAGAAGTAATGATGTTTTTGATTCACATGCTTATGACTCTTATGCTATGACTGCTTCTAGTTCTCATGTTATGCATGGTAGAAATGTGTTTAGAAGAAATGTTGTTCACCAAATGCCTAGGAGAAATGTAGTTCATAATGCTCCTAGGAAAGTAGTGAATGAACCTTCCGAAATTTATTGTGCTCTAAATGCTTCCTTTGCTATTTGTAGAAAGGATAAGAAAATTGTTGCTAGGAAGTTAGGGGCAAGATGCAAGGGAGATAAAACTTGCATTTGGGTCCCTAAGAATATTTGTGCTAACCTTGTAGGACCCAACATGAGTTGGGTACCTAAGTCCCAAGCCTAAATTTGCCTTGCAGGTTTATGCATCCGGGGGTTCAAGCTGGATTATTGATAGCGGATGCACAAACCATATGACGGGGGAAAAGAAGATGTTCACCTCCTACGTCAAGAATAAGGATTCCCAAGATTCAATCATATTCGGTGATGGGAATCAAGGCAAGGTAAAAGGGTTAGGTAAAATTGCAATTTCTAATGAGCACTCTATCTCTAATGTGTTTTTAGTAGAGTCTCTAGGTTATAATTTGCTATCTGTTAGTCAGTTATGCAACATGGGGTACAACTGTCTATTTACAAATATAGATGTGTCTGTCTTTAGAAGAAGTGATGGTTCACTAGCTTTTAAGGGTGTATTAGACGGCAAACTTTATTTAGTTGATTTTGCAAAAGAAGAGGCTGGTCTAGATGCATGCTTAATAGCTAAGACTAGCATGGGCTGGCTGTGGCATCGCCGCTTAGCACATGTGGGGATGAAGAACCTTCACAAGCTTCTAAAGGGAGAACACGTGATAGGTTTAACTAACGTGCATTTCGAAAAAGATAGACCTTGTGCAGCTTGTCAAGCAGGTAAACAAGTGGGAGGAGCACATCACAGCAAGAATGTGATGACCACTTCAAGACCCCTGGAGCTGCTGCATATGGACCTCTTCGGACCCGTCGCATATCTGAGCATAGGAGGGAGTAAGTATGGTCTAGTTATTGTTGATGACTTTTCCCGCTTCACTTGGGTGTTCTTTTTGCAGGATAAGTCTGAAACCCAAGGGACCCTCAAGCGCTTCCTCAGGAGAGCTCAAAATGAGTTTGAGCTCAAGGTGAAGAAGATAAGGAGCGACAACGGGTCCGAGTTCAAGAACCTTCAAGTGGAGGAGTTCCTTGAGGAGGAAGGGATCAAGCATGAGTTCTCTGCTCCCTACACACCACAGCAAAATGGTGTGGTAGAGAGGAAGAACAGGACGCTAATCGACATGGCGAGGACTATGCTTGGAGAGTTCAAGACCCCCGAGCGTTTTTGGTCGGAAGCCGTGAACACGGCGTGCCACGCCATCAACAGGGTCTACCTTCACCGCCTCCTCAAGAAGACGTCGTATGAGCTTCTAACCGGTAACAAACCCAATGTATCTTACTTTCGTGTATTTGGGAGCAAGTGCTACATTCTAGTGAAGAAGGGTAGAAATTCTAAGTTTGCTCCCAAAGCTGTAGAAGGGTTTTTATTAGGTTATGACTCAAATACAAAGGCGTATAGAGTCTTCAACAAATCATCGGGTTTGGTTGAAGTCTCTAGCGACGTTGTATTTGATGAGACTAATGGCTCTCCAAGAGAGCAAGTTGTTGATTATGATGATATAGATGAAGAAGATGTTCCGACGGCCGCTATACGAACCATGGCGATTGGAGAAGTGCGACCACAGGAACAAGATGAACGAGATCAACCATCTTCCTCAACTATGGTGCTACCCCCAACTCAAGACGATGAACAGGTTCATCAACAGGAGGCGTGTGATCAAGGGGGAGCACAAGATGATCGTGTGATGGAGGAAGATGCGCAACCAGCACCTCCAACCCAAGTTCGAGCGATGATTCAAAGGGATCATCCCGTCGACCAAATTCTGGGTGACATTAGCAAGGGAGTAACTACTCGATCTCGATTAGTTAATTTTTGTGAGCATTACTCCTTTGTCTCTTCTATTGAGCCTTTCAGGGTAGAGGAGGCCTTGCTAGATCCGGACTGGGTGTTGGCCATGCAGGAGGAGCTCAACAACTTTAAGAGAAATGAAGTTTGGACGCTGGTGCCTCGTCCGAAGCAAAATGTTGTGGGAACCAAGTGGGTGTTCCGCAACAAACAGGACGAACACGGGGTGGTGACAAGAAACAAGGCTCGACTTGTGGCAAAAGGTTATGCCCAAGTCGCAGGTTTGGATTTCGAGGAGACTTTTGCTCCTGTGGCTAGGCTAGAGTCTATTCGTATAGTGCTAGCATATGCCGCTCACCATTCTTTCAGGCTGTTCCAAATGGATGTGAAGAGCGCTTTCCTCAACGGGCCGATCAAGGAGGAGGTGTACGTGGAGCAACCCCCTGGCTTCGAGGATGAACGGTACCCCAACCACGTGTGTAAGCTCTCTAAGGCGCTCTATGGACTTAAGCAAGCCCCAAGAGCATGGTATGAATGCCTTAGAGACTTTCTAATTGCTAATGCTTTCAAGGTTGGGAAAGCCGATCCAACTCTTTTTACTAAGACATGTGATGGTGATCTGTTTGTGTGCCAAAGTTATGTCGATGACATAATATTTGGTTCTACTAACCAAAAGTCTTGTGAAGAGTTTAGCAGGGTGATGACGCAGAAATTCGAGATGTCGATGATGGGCGAGTTGAACTACTTCCTTGGGTTCCAAGTGAAGCAACTCAAGGACGGCACCTTCATCTCCCAAACGAAGTACACGCAAGATCTGCTAAAGCGGTTTGGGATGAAGGACGCCAAGCCCGCAAAGACTCCGATGGGGACCGACGGACACACCGACCTCAACAAAGGAGGTAAGTCCGGTGATCAAAAAGCATACCGGTCAATGATAGGTTCTTTGCTTTACTTATGTGCTAGTAGACCGGATATTATGCTTAGCGTATGCATGTGTGCTAGATTTCAATCCGATCCTAAGGAGTGTCACTTAGTGGCAGTGAAGCGAATTCTTAGATATTTGGTTGCTACGCCTTGCTTCGGACTCTGGTATCCAAAGGGGTCTACCTTTGACTTAGTTGGATACTCAGATTCTGACTATGCTGGATGTAAGGTCGATAGGAAGAGTACATCAGGGACGTGCCAATTCTTAGGAAGGTCCCTGGTGTCATGGATCTCTAAGAAACAAACCTCCGTTGCCCTATCCACCGCTGAGGCCGAGTACGTTGCCGCAGGTCAGTGTTGCGCGCAACTACTTTGGATGAGGCAAACCCTCCGGGACTTTGGCTACAATCTGAGCAAAGTCCCACTCCTATGTGACAATGAGAGTGCTATCCGCATGGCGGAAAATCCTGTTGAGCACAGCCGCACAAAGCACATAGACATCCGGCATCACTTTTTGAGAGACCACCAGCAAAAGGGGGATATCGAAGTGTTTCATGTTAGCACCGAGAACCAGCTAGCCGATATCTTTACCAAGCCTCTAGATGAGAAGACCTTTTGCAGGCTGCGTAGTGAGCTAAATGTCTTAGATTCGCGGAACTTGGATTGAATTATAGCATACATGTGTTTATGCCTTTAATCAGGTTCATTCTGCATTTTGTTGCTTATTATGGTGCTCAAGTTGTACAAACACTCCCTGGACCTCACAAGTCCGTTGCAAAGTGATGCACATGTTTAGGGGGAGATGTGTTACAACTTGACCCCTTGAGACTAACCATGTGTTTGAGTTTGATAATTTAGTCTCGAAGGAGGATTGAAAGGGAAAAGGTGGACTTGGACCATGAAAGACTTCCACTGCACTCCGATGAGAGGGTAACTTATTCCAAGTTCATCTTTAGACTCTTATTGCCTCTTTGTACTCTTATTGAAGATTTTGGTGAGGCAATGGGGTTAAAGGGCCAAGATTGATCCCGTTTTGGTGCTTGATGCCAAAGGGGGAGAAAATAAAGGCCAAAGAAATAAATGGATCAGCTGCCACTTGAGAGATTTTGACACTTGAGAGATTTTGAAAATAGTAGAATAGAGCTTTTTGTTTTAACAAAATTCTTTTATTGTGTCTCTTGTCAAAAGTTGGCTTCTTGTGGGGAGAAGTGGTGATTATGGGAAATAGGGGGAGTTTCTGAAATACTTTGATCAATCTCTTTTGGAATAACTCTCTATATGCTTTAACATGTGTGTTTGACTTAGAGATAGAGATTTGAGTTTGATTTCAAAAACAAACCAAGTGGTGGCAAAGGATGATCCATATATGCCAAACATGAATCAAAATAAATTTAAGTGTTTATTTGAAGTGGTTTTGCACTTGTTCTAGTTGCTTTATGTTGTGTTGGCATAAATCACCAAAAAGGGGGAGATTGAAAGGGAAATGTGCCCTTGGGCCATTTCTAAGTATTTTGGTGATTGAGTGTCAACACAAGTGCTTAAATGTGAATCAATACCCATGGATGAACAAAGTGCAAATCTAGAGCAAAGGTATGTTTCTAAGTCTTAGTACATTGGTTTTGTGTACTAATATACTTGTCTAAGTATTAGAAACAGGAAGAAGAAGAAGAGAAGAAAGGCTGTTTCGGTCTGGGGCACCGGACTGTCCGGTGGTGCACCGGACAGTGTCCGGTGGTGCACCGGACAGTGTCCGGTGCGCCAGGCTATCTCGGCCGAAGAGGCCGCTCTCGGGAATTTGCTGACCGCGTACGGCTAAAATTCACCGGACTGTCTGGTGTGCACCGGACTGTCCGGTGAGCCAACGGTCGGCCAGGACCAACGGTCGGCCGCGCGATCAGCGCAGGACACGTGGCCGAGCCAACGGTCGGAAGGGGGCACCGGACTGTCCGGTGTGCACCGGACATGTCCGGTGCGCCAACGGCTCCCGCATCTGCAACGGTCGGCTTCGCCATTTAAGGAAAGGAATCGGGCACCGGACACTGTCCGGTGTGCACCGGACTGTCCGGTGCGCCCGACGACAGAAGGCAAAGATGGCCTTCCAGATTTGTTCTCAACGGCTCCTAGCTGCCTTGGGGCTATAAAAGGGACCCCTAGGCGCATGGAGGAGAACACCAAGCAACTCTTGAGCATACTTGATCATCCACACTCAGTCTTTGCGCATCCGTTTGTGATTCTAAGTGATTCGAGCTCTGTTCTTGTGAGAAACTGTGAGATAGTCTTTGAGCTCGATTCTTGGCCGTGAGTGTGCGCGTTTCACTGTGGATTTGTGTGTGTTGCTTCCCTCCCTTACTCCATATTTCTTGTTGAATCTCAAGTGTAAGGGCGAGAGACTCCAAGCTGTGGAGATTCCTCGCAAACGGGAAATTGAAAGGAAAAGCATAACACTGTGGTATTCAAGTTGATCATTGGATCACTTGAGAGGAGTTGAGTGCAACTCTCGTCCGTTGGGACGCCACAACGTGGAGTAGGCAAGTTTTGTACTTGGCCGAACCACGGGATAAATCACCGTGTCTCCTCTGTGTTGAATTCTCTGTGATTGTCATATTGTGCAAGATCTCCTCTTTAGCCACTTGGCAATTATTGTGCTAACTCCTAACAAGTTTTGTGGCTATAAGTTAAGTTTTTACAGGATCACCTATTCACCCCCCCCTCTAGGTGCTCTCATAAATCCGTAGATCAAAAGGTATACCGGTCGATGATAGGTTCTTTACTCTATTTATGTGCATCTCGACCGGATATTATGCTTTCCGTATGCATGTGTGCAAGATTCCAAGCCGACCCTAAGGAAGCTCACCTTACGGCCGTAAAACGAATCTTGAGATATTTGGTTTATACTCCTAAGTTTGGGCTTTGGTATCCTAGGGGATTCACATTTGATTTAATTGGTTATTCGGATGCCGATTGGGCGGGGTGTAAAATTAATAGAAAGAGCACATCGGGGACTTGCCAGTTCTTGGGAAGATCCTTGGTGTCTTGGGCTTCAAAGAAGCAAAATTCCGTAGCTCTTTCTACCGCCGAAGCCGAGTACATTGCCGCAGGTCACTGTTGCGCGCAACTACTTTGGATGAGGCAAACCCTTAGGGACTATGGTTACAAATTAACCAAAGTTCCTCTTCTATGTGATAATGAGAGTGCAATCCGCATGGCGGATAATCCCGTTGAACATAGCCGCACTAAACACATAGTCATTCGGTATCATTTTCTAAGGGATCACCAACAAAATGGAGATATCGAGATTGCATACATTAATACTAAAGATCAATTAGTCGATATCTTTACCAAGCTACTTGATGAACAAACCATTAACAAACTTAGGCATGAGCTAAATATTCTTGATTCTAGGAACTTCTTTTGTTGATTTGCACACATAGCTCATTCATATACCTTTGATCATGTCTCTTTTATATATGCTATGACTAATGTGTTTTCAAGTGAATTTCAAACCAAGTCATAGGTGTATTAAAAGGGAATTGGAGTCTTCGGCGAAGACAAAGGCTTCCACTCCGTAACTCATCCTTCGCCGTCGCTCCGAGCAACTCTCCGTCTTTGGTATAATCTTCACTCATGGTTTATTTGCCAAAGGGGAGAAAGTAGTTTTAAAAGGGCTTATATCTCACTCAAAGTATCCGTTTTTGGCGATTCATGCCAAAGGGGGAGAAAGTGTAAGCCCAAAGCAAAAGGACCGCACCGCCACCTAATTTTAAAAACTAATGATTTTTCAATTGGTAAATTTCAAATTGGTATCTTATTGTGTTCAAAAGGGGGAGAAAGTAGTATTTCAAAATTGATATATCAAAACCCTCTTGAACACTAAGAGGAGGATTTCATTGAGAGGGAGTTTTGTTTAGTCAAAGGAAAAGCATTTGAAACAGGGGGAGAAAATTTCAAATCTTGAAAATGCTTCGCAAAATCTTATTCATTTACCTTTGACTATTTGCAAAAGGACTTTGAAAAGGATTTCAAAAGAATTTGCAAAAACAAAACAAGTGGTGCAAGCGTGGTCCAAAATGTCAAAAATTAAAGAAACAATCCATGCATATCTTATAAGTATTTATATTGGCTCAATTCCAAGCAACATTTGCACTTACATTATGCAAACTAGTTCAATTATGTATTTCTATACTTGCTTTGGTTTGTGTTGGCATCAATCACCAAAAAGGGGGAGATTGAAAGGGAATTAGGCTTACACCTATTTCCTAATTGATTTTGGTGGTTGAATTGCCCAACACAAATTATTGGACTAACTAGTTTGTTCTAGTCTATAAGTTATATAGGTGCCAAAGGTTCACATTTAGCCAATAAAAAGACCAAGAAATGGGTTCAACAAAGAGAGCAAGGGATAACCGAAGGCTGCCCTGGTCTGGCGCACCGGACTGTCCGGTGTGCCACCGGACAGTGTCCGGTGCACTACCGGACAGTGTCCGGTGCACCAGGGAACTCCAAGCCAAACTCTTCACCTTCGGGAATTCTCAAAGGCGCTTCGCTATAATTCACCGGACTGTCCGGTGTACCACCGAACAGTGTCCGGTGCCCCAGAGGAGAGCGACTCTGAACTCGCCAGCTTCGGGATTCCGCTCCGCTATAATTCACCGGACATGTCCGGTGCACACCGGACTGTCCGGTGAGCCAGCGGAGCAACGGCTACTTCGCGCCAACGGTCGACTGCAACGCATTAAATGCGCGCCAGCGCGCGCAGAGGAGCAGAGCACGCGCGGGTGGCACACCGGACAGTCTACAGGACTTGTCCGGTGCACCACCGGACAGCCAGGCGGGCCCACAAGTCAGAGCTCCAACGGTCGGAACTCAACGGCCTGGTGACATGGCTGGCGCACCGGACACTGTCCGGTGGCGCACCGGACACTGTCCGGTGGCGCACCGGACTGTCCGGTGCGCCATGCGACAGCAGCCTCCACCAAACGGCTAGTTTGGTGGTTGGGGCTATAAATACCCCCAACCACCCCACATTCAAGTCATCCAAGTTTTCCACCTTCCAACTACTTACAAGAGCTCTAGCATTCAATTCTAGACACACCCAAGTGATCAAATCCTCTCCTAATTCCACAAAAGCTTTAGTGTTAAGTGAGAGAGATTTATTGTGTTCTTTTGAGCTCTTGCGCTTGGATTGCTTCTTTTTCTCATTCGTTCTTACGATCATCTCAATTGTAAACAAGGCAAGAGACACCAATTGTGTGGTGGTCCTTGCGGGAAGTTTGGTTCCCAATTGATTTGAGAAGAGAAGCTCACTCGGTCCGAGGGACCGTTTGAGAGAGGGAAAGGGTTGAAAGAGACTCGGTCTTTGTGACCACCTCAACGGGGAGTAGGTTTGCGAGAACCGAACCTCGGTAAAACAAATCCGCGTGTCACACCTTTTATTCGCTTGCGATTTGTTTTGCACCCTCTCTCGTGGACTCGTTTTATATTTCTAACGCTAACCCGGCTTGTAGTTGTGATTTAAGTTTGTAAATTTCAGATTCGCCCTATTCACCCCCCCCCCCTCTAGGTGACTTTCAGTTGTCGACCTGCTTGGATATGCACATACAGTTCGATGCCCCTTTTTGCTCTATGAAACCTCACTACGTGATCGTTAAACTCTACTCAATAGTTTGACTCCCTATGAACAATTGAGGTGAACAATATGACCGCATAGCCCGACTCTCTCGTGGCTGAGGATTCAATGATAACATATGATGCTCATTCTTCGATTGTTCACGATTTGCTGCTACGGTACAGTCTGATGCCTTGGCCCGACGCTCCTCAAACCATTTTCTTGCTTCATTCCTTTGTAGTCTTTGCATTTGGCTTGGTTCCATCTTAGGTTTTGGACTCTTACATGTTATTGTAGATCTTCAATAAGTTTTCTAATACCTTTGTTGAGGTGTTGATCTTCTATATCATCATCTTGCCTTCGTTAAAGTCCATGTTGCATCATTTGAACTATGACCAAAGTTGCTAGCAGATAATATTAGTCTAAATGGTTATGTTGATCATTAAACATCAAAACTTAACTATAAAATGAGTTTTGATCCATTTTCCTTATAGATTCAATACAACCAATTCTAGTACTTATTGGCTTTGAAGACGTTAGAATTCAATCATTGATGTCATTGCATTCTAAGACATCAAACATTGTTGACATATTTGTAGGCGTGTGTAGCACCAACCTAACCAAGTAATAATGAGCAATGACCCAACATAGATGCTTATATTTGTTTTTCTTGAGTTATTAAAAAGTTACATAACACGTTATGGTGCATCCAATGATCAGCATGTGCTTTGTGTGGTGTATGTACACCCGACATTTTACTTTAAGAAAAGGGACCGTTTAGATGTCTTATGATGGATTTTTGTTGGGAAAAATATGTTGATTGTTTAACCGTTGGATATTAAATTTACGATCCTGATCTCCTTCTCCAACATTGATTCTTTTTCCCTTTTTCTTCCTTAGCCACAAAGTCATCCCATCCACTATTGCTAGTTCTTTCTCTATTTGTTGTGTGCCTCAGCCTCCTTCGTCTTCGTCCCTGGCGGCGCCAAGCCGCCGAAGCCCCTACCCCACAACCACTCTCAAACAAATCCATAGAGAGGTAGTTGTTTCATGCTACACTCCACCACCTCCTCTACCACCTTGTTCGCCCTAGAAACACTGTTGTTTTCTTCACCACCACAAACCCTAACCACTCAAGAACAACGACAACCTAGGCGTCGGCTTCGCCCAACTATCTTCCACCACATCCTTGGTGGTAGGCGGGCGCATCACCATCCCTTTCGTGAACCGCCACACCAACGTTGGGCTGATAGCCTCCCCTTGGTTACACTCTAGTCAGGAATCCACTAAATTCCCCAACCTCTAGTTATATCTCAAAACCCTAACGCCCCTAACCGGAACCAAGTCCGCCGGAGTTGGCCCTCGGTCGAGGAGAAGGATAGCTCATATCGCACGAAGGAATGATGCAACAATCTACTATTGTTGAATTCTTTGGTAAGGAATTTGTGAGATTTCTCCCCATAAATTTATTTCAGCGGATATTTAGCATTTTTCCAATTCTAGATAAGTAACAGTTTTCAATTCGATTTCCTAGAATGCGAACCATCAGGACCGATATAGTAGTCATAATCTAATAACTAAAATGTGCTAAAATGGAACCACCGAACCATGATACTGTCAAATCCCGTAATTAAATGTTGCAGCATGGAAATTTTTTATACGCTTTGGGCACTCTCCTAAACTAAATTAGGTGTTTTATACCATTTCTGCTCCCTTGATCACGATGACACCTATTGTTGTTGTAGCGGCTCTTGTATAGTATTGTTCACTGTATAGCGAATGCGTAATAGGAGTTCGAGATATAAACTATGTTCTTGATTTATTGATGAAGCTCGCAGTTGCAACAAGATCATCATTGGACTTGGACCTCAATCTGTGTGACAATCTCAATCTTCTGTGCGGTCGTTTCCTCTGCCTCTGTCTGATCAATTGATGGCCAGAATGCCCTTTTTGGCTGCTGTTGCGGTTGCGGCAGGAGGACGCCGGCATCTCGTCGACCTGTCGGCGATCGCGCCCTCAGCGGGCAACTGGCCTCAGGAACAGGACTCCAACATCCCACCATGGTCGTCATGGTCGCGTGAGACCAAAAACCAGGTGATGTTCGTCGCCTCTGTCCTGGTATTCCTCTTCATTTGCTGGTGTGTCTACCGCCTCTTCTGCCGCGACGACGAGGACGAGGCGCAGGATACCAGCAGGTTTGTTCGTGGACCGTGGATCAACGACGACACCGCCGAAGGTATCAGTACTCCGCCGTCGCCGCCACCGCCACCGCAGACGGACGTGGACTTGGCGGCGATGCCAGCAGCCGACGTGGAGCTGGCGCTGGCCGCCATGGAGCTGGCGCTGGCAGGCGTGGAGCTGGCACCAGCTCCAGACGTGGAGATGACGCCACCAGTGCCAGAGCCGGCGCCGACGCTGAAGTGCACGTTCAGCACGACGGATGGGTGGGCAGAGGGGACGTGCTCGGTGTGCCTGTCGGAGCTGGTCGACGGCGAGAAGGTGAGGGTGCTGACGGCGTGCATGCACTGCTTCCACGCCAGGTGCGTCGAGAAGTGGCTGCGCGAGAACGCCACCTGTCCGCTCTGTCGCGCCCCCGCCATTGCCACCGCGGCCAGAGGTCGACGTCGCCGGCGGCGGAGGGTGGACCCAAACCTCAGCTCAGCCTAGCTAGGAATAATTAGGTGGCTCTTGGAGTGAATTTTGTCTCTCGCGAAGATGGAACCGATCATGTATGTACTTTGGTTAAGATTATACCGGCCCGTGCGACTGAGGTTTTAGTAATTCGACAGTCTATCTAATTAATAACAAAAAAAGAAATGCATGAACCTTGATAACTATAATTGTGCCATTGTGAGATCTGCATCGATCGAGGAGGAGGAGGAGGAGACCTTCGAACATATGTTTGTATTTGTGTGATTTTGCAAAATGTTGTTGGAATGCTGCAAAGTTTCATCTCTTATCTCCTTTATTATTGAAATGGCACTACACCGGCTGATGCTTCTCATCCGTGTTTTATCCTTGTTCTTCAAGAATCATCGTCTTATAATTACGTACGTAGATAAGTATTTATTCGTACTCGATGGATGCAAGTTCGTCTCAATATGAGTGGCCGTTTCCTGTTCTACCGATGCCCGTAATGTCCGCGGCAGGAGGACGCCGGCCACCCGGCGACCCCGCCCTCAGCGGGCACGCCGCAGGCCTCACAGGGGCAGGACTCCGGCGGCCTCTCACCGTTGGACGTCTCGACAACGAACGTGGCGTTTCTCGTCGTCTCCTTGATCGCCATCTTTCGCTACATACATCCGCCTCAAATTCTGCCGCGACGGGGAGACGTGGAAGGGGACCGGTCACCGGCGGCAGGAATAATGGCGACCGTGCAAGGCGGAGCAACCGCGGCGGGCCGACGTGGCGGCGGCACCGCCTGCGCGCAGTGGACAACGTGGATTTTCGACAAATAATTGTAGAGAGATAGAGAACAGTGAACATTCTATAGAATCCTTCAATGAGAAGAAGTCTTGTTAAGATCCTACAACAACGTTGTGGTAGTCATGTTTTAAACATCTATGATTATATCGTAAACATATACTAGAATAAACATAGATATATCATTCTTATCGCAATAAAATAAAAAGATATCCAATGAAATCAAGAGCATAAAGTTTCTTACTCAACCCGGCATACCATGCACGAGAAGATTGTTTGCTTGTTTCAGTGCCTGTCTAGCTTATAGACATAATCAAGACATGATTGATATTCAACTTCTAGACCTTTTCATGGATAAAAGTATTCTGCACATCTGTAAGCTTTGGCGATGAATTTGCAAAATCCAGTCCAAATTCATCGCTCCCTCCCCGTGTACGTCGAGCACAGCATTGTCATCTGTCAGTACTATCTGTAGATCACACCCTCACAACAGCGACTGAAACACGACCAGAATGCACTCCATGGCATCGGAACTTGGGAACAGAACGCACGGCCTAGTGCATGGTGTTAAATATATTATTATATGTACAATGGACAGAATGCCAAACACTCTGCAACTCAGATACGAAAAAGAAGATTGCCATAATAAATGGCTATATTTTTATGGTACAAAACTACAAACAAAGCGTGTGGATATGTTTTGTTAGGCTCCAGCCAGTGATCACATCTTCCTGAGGTTATCGAGCCGCGCCTGCAGGTCATCATCTATGCCGCCATCTGGCCCACCTGCGGCTTCAGCCTGAGCAGGAACTTTCCCCGCTGCGACGGGCTTCGCAACTGCAGTTGCAGGAGCCTTGACAAGCTGTGTAATTGAGAAGATCAATCAACATTGCACATCAGTATCATCCATCTATAAGGCAGCGCATTCTACATCAGGATCAAAATGCGACGATATTTTTACCTCTGAGTTGATATCGATGCCAATTTCGTCAAGGACTTGACTAACCAGCTCCTCTGTCTCTTCCTCCTCCTCATCGCCCTCCAAGGCATCATCGATGGCGTCGTTCATCACTTCACTAACCATCTCCATCTTCTCGTTTTGCATCTCAAACTCCCGCATGATCTTCTGCAGGGCAGGCAGATTCATCTGTCGGTTCATCTGCCCCATGGCTTTTGTCACACCCTTCATGGCTTCACCCATGGCTTGTGTTGATTTCAGAGTCTACAAAATTGGACACCAGCCAATACAAGATTTTAAAGAGGGCTATCATGAATAGCAGTAACATCAGGGTCTTTTTTCAGTCTATGGAAGATTGAGTCAACTAAGTCTGTAGTCATCAATGTCATCACAAATTGCACAAAGTTACCCCAACTGAGTGTCTCAAAATAAATACAATTCTTCAAGTTGTGTAGTTACCTGAATACGTAGAGATACACCTTGTAGCTGGGACTTGAGTGCATAGAATTTTGTGATTTGGTGTCTTGTGCGGATAAGATCCTTTGCCATAATTTTTACAGCTCCCTGTGAACAATTTACGTCATATCAAAATATATTCCATGAGCATGGAAGGAAAGCAATTGCTGCCAAAAAAACAGTGTTCTTTTCACCATGTAAAGCAAAATATATTATACGTGTTCGAATCTGAACTAAGGGCAATTGCAGCCAAAAAGACAGAGCATACCATAGGTCCATTGGACAAAAAGAACACAAAAAATTGAACAAACTAAATCAGCCAGCCTATCCTGTCAGGAGGTATAACCAGCTCCATTTACACTGAATTGAATTCATGGCACCAATCGTGTGTTAAGACAAATAACCACCGAAACCGAACACACCGACCATCAGAGACAAATGCAATGCCATACCCCCCCCCCCCAAATACACACACACACACAAATATTTCCAAAACTTTGTCAGATCAAACAGTGAAGCAGATACACAAGGTAAAAAACTGACACTGGCAATAGGCTACCCTGGGAAGAATGGTATTCGTTATTCTCTGCATTTTTAAGACATTTGTACGAACCTTAACAAATGCACGGTGCTAAATTAGCGACAGCTCCCAAAGAAATTGCCATCAAATCGGATCAAACAAGAGAGAAGGTGCCGTGACATTATTTCGCACGTACCATCTGACCCTGCTTGGCCACCTTCTTGATCTCGTTGATGAGCTTCTTCTCCTGGGCCTGCAGGCCCTGCCTCTCCCTCTCAATCTCCCGGATGGACTTGTCCAGCATCCGCTTATTCTCCCGCAGCAGCTCTGTTGTCAACCAGAAATGGTTATGGAAATCCGGTGGAACAAATTAAACCAAGAGCAGGACATGCCCGAACGGGCAACAGCAGCATCGCAGTAGCGTTACTGATTAGTATGTGGTTTCTTAAGCAAGACAAATGGGCAGGCTTAGATTCCATGGTCGATTTCAACTTTTCAGAACAACAGGGCTAGAGGGGGAAGCAAAGCAATAACTTCCAATCCAAATTAGAGCAGAGTGATGCCTAAAAAGCCGAAAAATCCTGGGGTTCTCCTAGTGCATGAATAAAACTGGGAAACAACAGTATTATGATTTCCACGTTTCCTGTAATAACAGGGGCCGAAGAAACCCGGGACAACGAGATCAGCACAGTAATTCAAGTAGTACTAGTAATTAAAGTAAACAGAGAATGGCCCGTGGACTTTGGCTCTCTCGTCGGCGGGGGGACCGAGAAAGGCGAGGAATTTGTCGATCGGGTAACAAGAGCTACCAGGAATATGCCCAGTTTCTCCCGGGGCTGCCCATCAGCGGGAGGGGACGGTCGGGGAGCGGGTGGGACCGAACGAATCGCCACAAGGAGGGAGAGGTACCAGCAGGAGTCTTCTTCTTGCCGAAGATGAAGCTCATGGCGGCGGGCGGACGGTGGAGCAAGACGACGACTTGTTTCCTCGGATCCGGGCGGCGACTGCGATTCGGGGCCGGCAAGCGAGACGCTGAAGAATCCTCCTTCCTTTGAGGGATTGGGAATTTAGGATTGGGCTCTCTTTTGGAGACGGAGGGTTTGTTTCGATGCGAAGGAAGGGGGCAGAACGAGCTTTTTCTGAAGTTGGGTTCGTTGGCGTGAACCGTGAACGCGGTTTCGCCAGCGACAGCCGCGACGCGTTCCGGAGCACCGAACCGAATACTGTTCCTCTTTTCCCCTGTGGGTGGGTCCCGGTCAACGCTCTTTTTTTTTTTTGCCTGATATCTTCCTTGGTCAAGGTTGGGGAAAAAATGTCATCTTTCCCCCTCTAGCTAGTGCAACCCCAACGATGGCCCAACTCCTACTTTTGAAGGCCTTGTTTTCAAATCATTGTAGGTTCCAAAACAAACTTTTACTTTATGTTTTCTAGATTCTCTACATATTCTACCTATTTGACCTATCATATAAATTTTGATAATAATGTAACGGAGTCCATGTAAACGATAGGCATTCAAATACACTGATCAAAATTGCTTATAAAAATCTAAAGTGACTTTTAGAAGAACTATATCTTGATACAACCAAATCAATCCTAATATTGTTTGCGACAAGAATCATGGGCCAGCTTTATTAGAACATAAATTAACCATCACATTTATGTTCATAGGCCGATTGCCAGCAATAAAGACACCAAAGCAGGTACATCATGGCTCGGGGAGAAGGAAGGCTACAACAACTGTTAAACTGGCATCAACGATGTTGTAGCATTCAACTGGAATAACTCAAACCATACGAGTTTTTGCTCACACATAGATGAATGTGTTGTAGTGGTAGTTGGGTCATGGAGATACCATAAACTTATTGGTAAAATCCACTTGAAAGTCGCCTAGAGGGGGGGTGGATAGGCGAAACCTGAAAATTAAAACTTTATCCCCCAACTAGATCCCTTGATTAGTGGTTAGAACAAGATATATAATTATCGGAGTATAAAAACTAAGTCCTTGCTTGCAAAGAGTATTACTTTCAAATAATGCGGAATTGATAAATCAATACTACTAATAAGTCTATGAGATTAAAGCAAGAAGGCTTAGGCAAGAAGAGTAATAACACAAGTTTTCTCTTGCAATGTGTTGCTTCACAAAATGAGAGTTTAACTTAAAGCAACACCAAATAGAGTTAGCAAAGAGTAGTGCAAGAGAAACTTAGAAAGGGAAAGCACAAACAAATCACAAGCAATAAGCACACGAGACACGGGTGATTTGTTTTACCGAGGTTCAGCCCTCGAAGGCCTAGTCCCCGTTGAGGAGTCCACTTAAGGACGGGTCTTTTTCAACCCTTTCCCTCTCTCCACCGATCACCCAAGGATCGGCGAGCTCTTCTTCTTCTCAAGGATCACTCTCGATCCCACAAGGATCACCACACTCTTTGGTGTCTCTTGCTAGCTTTTACAAGCCTCCAAAACTTTGGAGGAAGTTCGATGGGAGTCAAAACTCCACGCACAAATGAACACAAAGATGAGGCACACACTATCTCTCAATGAATCTCACAAGGCACTAGTGCTAAACTCAAATGAGTAGCTCTCTATTGCTAGTTCTCTCTTTTGTGGCACTTGTGTTTGTTGTAGTGGTCTAAATCTTGTGTATAGGATGGATCAATGAATATATGTGGTTGGGAGGGCTTGAGTATGTCAACTAGATGACTTGGAATGTTGCTTGGGCTCCCACCACTTTGAAGTGGCCGGTTGGGGTGGTATTTATAGCCATCAACCACCCATATAGCCGTTGGGGCGCATCTGCCAGAAATTGCACTGGCGGACGGTCCGCGGCTAGGGCCCGGACGGTCCGCGACCCTCCAACGGTCGATTCTGACATCTTCAACGGATACTTCTGACAGATCAACGGTTAGATCAACGGCTATCTGCCTCGGTGACACCACACGGACGGTCCGCCCTTGGTCCCGGACGGTCCGTGCCAGCTATATAATTCCTTTTGCTCAACTTGTCACCTTCGGGCTGAACCAGGTCTTCACCTGCGGACTGTCCGTGAATTATAGCCGGACGGTCCGCGCGTTGTAGCTGGACGGTCCGTGGTTTATTCGGACTGTCCCTGATTTATAGTTCCTGGTCGAAGTCAAAGCGGTGTCGCGGACGGTCCGCCGCAAGGGCCCGGACGGTCCGCGCGTGGTCTCAGACGGTGCTTGCTCTTCCATCGGACGGTCCGCAGTAGAGACACATGTTTTTGCATTGGTTCTGTCCGAGGTTTATTTAGGTGTCGCGGACGGTCTGCCGCAAAGACCCGGACGGTCCGCGCTTGGCCTGATTTTCCAAAAAGCTTCTCCTGTCCGGAATAATCTACGGTATTCCGGACAGTCGATTTAGTATAGTTGTTGATGAACCTTTGGCACCTGTAGAGCATATAATCTAGAGCAAACTAGTTAGTCCAATTATTTGTGTTGGGCAATTCAACCACCAAAATCATTTAGGAAAAGGTTTGAGCCTGTTTCCCTTTCAATCTCCCCCTTTTTGGTGATTGATGCCAACACAAACCAAAGCAAATATATAAGTGCAGAATTGAACTAGTTTGCATAAGGTAAGTGCAAAGGTTACTTGGAATTAGACCAATTTACATTTAATATTTTAGACCATGCTTGAACCAATTGTTTTGTTTTTGCAAACTCTTTTGGAAATTCTTTTCAAAGTGTTTTGCAAAATAGTCAAAGGATAAATAAATAAGATTTTGAGAAGCATTTTCAAGATTTGAAATTTTTCCCCCTGTTTCAAATGCTTTTCCTTTGACTAAACAAAACTCCCCCTCAATGAAATCCTCCTCTTAGTGTTCAAGAGGGTTTTAAGATATCAATTTTGAAAATACTACTTTCTCCCCCTTTTGAACACAATAAGATACCAATTTGAAATTTACCAATTGAAAATCATTAGTTTTGAAATTAGGAGGTGGTGGTGCGGTCCTTTTGCTTTGGGCCTAATACTTTCTCCCCCTTTGGCATGAATCGCCAAAAACGGATACTTAGAGTGAAATGTAGGCCCTTCTTAAACTACTTTCTCCCCTTTGGCAAATAAAACATGAGTGAAGATTATACCAAAGACGGAGAGATAGCGGGATACCGGCAAAGAGTGGATAAAATCAATGGAGTTGAGTGGAAGCGATGTCTTTGCCGAATACTCCATTTCCCTTTCAATCTAAGACTTAACACATGAGATGCTCATGAAAACATATTAGTCTTAGCCTTGGCACACAATAGAGATAAGAAATATGCAAATGTACCAAAGGAAAGAGATATGATTAAAAGGATATGTCAATTAAGAATAAACAATTCTATAATATAGATTGCTCCCCCTAAATATGTGTTTTGAGAGGAATACAAGTTTTTGGTCTTAAACGCCAAGTGCACATAATTCGGTTAATGAGATCATGTCTATATCATAGAGAATGTGAAGTGCATTGTGTCATAGTATAGGTGTGATGCTCAAATGCTCATGACAATTGATGCACTTATGAAAGCATGTTATAAATATCTCAAGCATTTACCCTTAAGGATTTCAAAGAGACTTAAGGACCATCCACCTTTGGAACAGAGGCAGCTTATCCTCGTTACAAGGTTAAGCTTTAAGCTCTTTGACAATAAAATTACTTCACCTAGTTTTAACAAAGATGCAAGAATGAATGTTTGAGAAGTTAAACTAGGTATGAAGCAGGGATTAATGCATGATCATGCTTTCTCTTCCTTTTATACAAGATATGCATGGAATGCAGGAAGATTTTGGTACATGTATGAATAAGATTGAATAGTTTTACCCTTTTGTACCTTCACATAGAGATGCTCTCTTCATTGTGCTTTGTCCTTAGTCTTAGTCGCTTAAGACCTATACTCAAGACGATGTATGAGAATATTTTGCACAAGAGAGTTCTACAACTTGTGATCCTTTTCTAAGTCATGTTATTATATATCAAGAAGATCACAAATTGCATAAATATATCATGAATTCTCCTTTTAACTTAGTGCATATCAAGATAGATGTCGATTGAAATTATCAATTGAAATCAAATTGAAATTGCATGAAGCACTAAGAAGCATAAGTGCTAATTGAAGTTATTCAATGATCATACAACAGATGTGATCAAAAGAACAACATAGGCATTAGATTTTCAAACATGCTCATAAATAGGAGAATCCGATAAATATGCTACTTTAACATTGAAAGCTACAATCCTTGATAAAGGTGACATTATTTTACCAAGATGGATTGAAATGTAGTAGCATGCCTTATGAGAAACTTGTTCTCATACAAGAGACTATATGAGATTACTAAGGTAGCGTGCTAGTCTCAATATAACAAAGATATAGAAATAGGCTCCCCCTAAAGATATGCATCAAGAATGAAAGAATTTGGTGGATGCACTCATTTTTAAAGGCAAATAGGGTGAAGCACTATTTATCTTGATCAAGGCTTAAAAGATTTGCAATAAACAATTTTTGCCTAGTATTCTCATAATGAAAAGTTTTTGAATGCTTACAACCACACCATTGAATGTTTTGAAGATCTCATATCCAAGTAGGTGTTGTTGCTCTTGATGTCTTCTTTTTCATTTGAGTGTCCTCACTTTATAGTTGACTCTTTTTCCTTCCAAACTTATTGAAAATACTCAAGAGAGATGTTAATAGCACAAGGGAGTAAAAGATGAATGATGATTTCTTTAGATAGAAAATAAAGGTAATTCATCATCCATAGATTACACAAACATGAAGTAAAATCCTTGACATTAGTGCACATTACTTGAAAAGAGGAACATGCACTATTTAAACATTTGATCAAGCTTAGGAATTTACTTCTTCATATTGAATTTATTAATCATTACTTAAAAGCAAGTCAATATGAGAACATATATAGCAAAGGTATGAAATAGATTCTAATGGATAAGTGTATTAATGAAAATGAGATTGGATGCATATCTTAGCCAATCTAAATTCAATAAAGAATCTATTTCTTCACAAAGATAGAATATGATAATTTAGAGTGAATAACTATTGATGGGAACTAAATCTGATAAATAAGGTGAGTTCCCATACCTTTGCTTTTACCTTTCTTCCTTAGGGTGAAGATCAACCCTTTGAGGCTTGTGGCATTAAACTTGCACTTACTTTCTTGTAGATTTTCATAAGTAAGCTCAATAGAAATGTTAGTAGCAACACAAGCACTAGTTTCCCTTTTTGTAATCATTTTGATAAGGAATGAAAAACTAGATTACTAAAAGCATGGAAACTTCATAGCATGAACTAGATTATCCATAGAAGATGTTATGCTTAATTTTAACTCATAAGACAAGCATAACTAATCCTTTAAGATTATGGGAATAAATCTAATTCATGATATGGAAAGCGATAAATGTAGAAGAATCATATCCAATTTAAGCAATAAGACATACAACATAAATCATTGGTTTGATTTTTCTTGGCATGATGGATTACGCTTTTCCATAGAGAAACTTATTCTCTACATGTGAGACTACTTTGGTTATGTAGATAAAAACATTAGTCTCACTATTCTAGACATAAAGAAAGATTCCCTTTTAAAAGTGTCCTTAGGATTTGAATTCCTTACATGACACCTTATTCTTTTAAGAACATGGAATCCTTTTCTCTATCTAGATCATGGCAATAATAGGATAATTAAAGTAAGACATGCCATGGGAACTTGCAACAAATTAAAGCATGTAGATTGCCATAATATAGAAATGAGGAATATGCAATCTACCATATGAGAGGAATTTCTTTCAAAGAATGGTGACATAAATTTAAAAACAACTTAAGTGCTTCCTTTTTCTATGTGACTACACAAGACACATAAGAAATGATAATTTAAGATACTTGCACTTAAAAGCATAAGTGTTACCATCCTTTGACAGTCCTCCATGTTGTAGGCCTTGATTTTCCGCACATGATGATTTTTCAATTCCTACAACATCAATATCTTCCCCGAGATGATATGTGTTTTTGATAGTCGCCTAGAGGGGGGGTGAATAGGGCGAAACTGAAATTTACAAATATAAACACAACTACAAGCCGGGTTAGCGTTAGAAATAAAGAATGAGTCCGCGAGAGAGGGCGCAAAACAAATCTCAAGCGAATGAGCAAGTGAGACACGGAGATTTGTTTTACCGAGGTTCGGTTCTTGCAAACCTACTCCCCGTTGAGGAGGCCACAAAGGCCGGGTCTCTTTCAACCCTTCCCTCTCTCAAACGATCCACGGATCGAGTGAGCTTTCTCTTCTCAATCACTTGGAACACAAAGTTCCCGCAAGGACCACCACAAGATTGATGTCTCTTGCCTCAATTACAAGTGAGTTTGATTGCAAAGAAAGGATCAAGAAAGAAGAAAGCAATCCAAGCGCAAGAGCTCGAAAGAACACAAGCAAATCTCTCTCTCTAATCACTAAAGCGTTGTGTGGAATTTGGAGAGGATTTTATCTCTTTGGTGTATCTAGAATTGAATGCTAGAGCTCTTGTAGTAGTTGGGAAGTGGAAAACTTGGATGCAATGAATGGTGGGGTGGTTGGGGTATTTATAGCCCCAACCACCAAAAGTGGCCGTTGGAAGGCTGTCTGTTCGATGGCGCACCGGACAGTCCGGTGCACACCGGACAGTCCGGTGCCCCCTGCCACGTCATCACTGCCGTTGGATTCTGACCGTTGGAGCTTCTGACTTGTGGGCCCGCCTGGATGTCCGGTGCACACCGGACAGGTACTGTTTGCTGTCCGGTGTGCCAGTATGGGCTCGCCTGACTTCTGCGCGCGCTGCGCGCGCATTTATTGCTCTGCAGGTAGCCGTTGGCGCGGAGATAGCCGTTGCTCTGGAGACGCACCGGACAGTCCGGTGCACACCGGACAGTCCGGTGAATTATAGTGGACGAGCCATTGGCTTTTCCCGAAGCTGGCGAGTTCCTGAGGCCGACCTCCCTTGGCGCACCGGACACTGTCCGGTGTACACCGGACAGTCCGGTGAATTATAGCGGAGTCGCCTCTGGAAATTCCCGAAGGCAGCAAGTTCGCGTTGGAGTCCTCTGGTGCACCGGACATGTCCGGTGGTGCACCGGACACTGTCCGGTGGCACACCGGACAGTCCGGTGTGCCAGACCTGAGGTGCCTTCGGTTGGCCCTGTGCTCTTTTGTTGAATCCAAAACTTGGTCTTTTTATTGGCTGAGTGTGAACCTTTAGCACCTGTATAGCTTATGCACTAGAGCAAACTAGTTAGTCCAAGGATTTGTGTTGGACAATTCAACCACCAAAATTATATAGGAACTAGGTGTAAGCCTAATTCCCTTTCAATCTCCCCCTTTTTGGTGATTGATGCCAACACAAACCAAAGCAAATATAGAGGTGCATAATCGAACTGGTTTGCATAATGTAATTGTAAAGGTTGCTTGGAATTGAGCCAATATAACTACTTACAAGATATGCATGGAATGTTTCTTTCTTATATAACATTTTGGACCACGTTTGCACCACATGTTTTGTTTTTGCAAACTTTTTGTAAATCAAGGTTCTTTTGCAAGTAGTCAAAGGTGAATGAATAAGATTTTGCAAAGCATTTTCAAGATTTGAAGTTTTCTCTCCTTGTTTTAAATGCTTCTCCTTTGACTAAACAAAACTCCCCCTAAAAGAGATTCACCTCTTAGTGTTCAAGAGGGTTTTGATAAACTTTTTGAAATACTACTTTCTCCCCCTTTTGAACACGATAAGATACCAATTGAAAATAAGATACTAATTGAAAGATATCCAACTCTAAGTTTTTGAAATAGGTGGTGGTGCGGTCCTTTTGCTTTGGGCTCATTTCTCCCCCTTTTTGGCATGAATCGCCAAAAACGGAATCATTAGAGCCCTTGAAGTGCTATCTTCACCTTTGGTCATAAATAAATGAGTTAAGATTATACCAAAGACGAAGTCCGGTCCTTTTGCCTTGGGCTCATTTCTCCCCCAAGGATGAAGTCCGGTCCTTTTGTTTGATGCTCATTTCTCCCCAAAGAATAGAGAGTTGCTTGGAGTGATGACGAAGTATGAGTTACGGAGTGGAAGCCTTTGTCTTCGCCGAAGACTCCAATTCCCTTTCAATATACCTATGACTTGATTTGAAATAGACTTGAAAACACATTAGTCATAGCATATAAAAGAGATATGATCAAAAGTATATGAATGAGCTATGAGTGCAAGTTAACAAAAGAAATTTCTAGAATCAAGAATATTTAGCTCATGCCTAAGTTTGTTAAAAGATTGTTCATCAAGAGGCTTGGTAAAGATATCGGCTAATTGATCTTTAGTATTAATGTAAGAAATCTCGATATCTCCCTTTTGTTGGTGATCCCTTAAAAAGTGATACCGAATGGCTATGTGCTTAGTGCGGCTATGCTCGACGGGATTGTCGGCCATTTTGATTGCACTCTCATTATCACATAGCAAAGGGACTTTGGTTAATTTGTAACCGTAGTCCCGCAGGGTTTGCTTCATCCAAAGTAATTGCGCGCAACAATGGCCTGCGGCAATGTACTCGGCTTCGGCGGTGGAAAGAGCGACCGAATTTTGCTTCTTTGAAGCCCAAGACACCAAGGATCTTCCCAAGAACTGGCAAGTCCCCGATGTGCTCTTCCTATTGATTTTGCACCCCGCCCAATCGGCATCCGAATAACCAATCAAATCAAATGTGGATCCCCTAGGATACCAAAGCCCAAACTTAGGAGTATAAGCCAAATATCTCAAGATTCGTTTCACGGCCGTAAGGTGAGCTTCCTTAGGGTCGGCTTGGAATCTTGCACACATGCATACGGAAAGCATAATATCCGGTCGAGATGCACAAAGATAAAGTAATGAACCTATCATCGACCGGTATACCTTTTGATCTACGGATTTACCTCCCGTGTCGAGGTCGAGATGCCCATTGGTTCCCATGGGTGTCTTGATGGGTTTGGCATCCTTCATTCCAAACTTGCTTAGAATATCTTGAGTGTACTTTGTTTGGCTAATGAAGGTGCCCTCTTGGAGTTGCTTGACTTGAAATCCTAGAAAATACTTCAACTCCCCCATCATAGACATCTCGAATTTCTGTGTCATAATCCTACTAAATTCTTCACATGTAGACTCGTTAGTAGACCCAAATATAATATCATCAACATAAATTTGGCATACAAACAAGTCATTCTCAAGTGTTTTAGTAAAGAGTGTAGGATCGGCTTTACCGACTTTGAAGCCATTAGCAATAAGAAAATCTCTAAGGCATTCATACCATGCTCTTGGGGCTTGCTTGAGCCCATAAAGCGCCTTAGAGAGCTTATAGACATGGTTAGGATACTCACTGTCTTCAAAGCCTGGAGGTTGCTCAACATAGACCTCTTCCTTGATTGGTCCATTGAGGAAGGCACTTTTCACGTCCATTTGATAAAGCTTAAAGCCATGGTAAGTAGCATAGGCTAATAATATGCGAATTGACTCAAGCCTAGCTACGGGTGCATAGGTTTCACCGAAATCCAAACCTTCGACTTGGGAGTATCCTTTGGCCACAAGTCGAGCTTTGTTCCTTGTCACCACACCATGCTCATCTTGCTTGTTGCGGAAGACCCATTTGGTTCCTACAACATTTTGGTTAGGACGTGGAACTAAATGCCATACCTCATTCCGCGTGAAGTTGTTGAGCTCCTCTTGCATCGCCATCACCCAATCGGAATCTTGTAGTGCTTCCTCTACCCTGTGTGGCTCAATAGAGGAAACAAAAGAGTAATGTTCACAAAAATGAGCAACACGAGATCTAGTGGTTACCCCCTTATGAATATCGCCGAGGATGGTGTCGACGGGGTGATCTCGTTGGATTGCTTGGTGGACTCTTGGGTGTGGCGGTCTTTGCTCTTCATCCTCCTTGTCTTGATCATTTGCATCTCCCCCTTGATCTATGCCGTCATCTTGAGGTGGCTCATTTGCTTGATCTTCTACTTCATCAATTTGAGCTTCATCCTTATTTTGAGTTGGTGGAGATGCTTGCGTGGAGGAGGACGGTTGATCTTGTGCACTTGGAGGCTCTTCGGATTCCTTAGGACACACATCCCCAATGGACATGTTCCTTAGCGCTATGCATGGAGCCTGTTCTTCACCTATCTCATCAAGATCAACTTGCTCTACTTGAGAGCCGTTAGTTTCATCAAACACAACGTCACATGAGACTTCAACTAGTCCAGTGGACTTGTTAAAGACCCTATATGCCCTTGTGTTTGAGTCATAACCAAGTAAAAAGCCTTCTACAGTTTTAGGAGCAAATTTTGATTTTCTACCTCTTTTAACAAGAATAAAGCATTTGCTACCAAAAACTCTAAAGTATGAAATGTTGGGCTTTTTACCGGTTAGGAGTTCATATGATGTCTTCTTGAGGATTCGGTGAAGATATAACCGGTTGATGGCGTAGCAGGCGGTGTTGACCGCTTCGGCCCAAAACCGGTCCGGTGTCTTGTACTCATCAAGCATGGTTCTTGCCATGTCCAATAGAGTTCGATTCTTTCTCTCCACTACACCATTTTGTTGTGGCGTGTAGGGAGAGGAGAACTCATGCTTGATGCCCTCCTCCTCAAGGAAGCCTTCAATTTGTGAGTTCTTGAACTCCGTCCCGATGTCGCTTCTTATCTTCTTGATCCTTAAGCCGAACTCATTTTGAGCCCGTCTCAAGAATCTCTTTAAGGTCTCTTGGGCTTGAGATTTTTCCTGTAAAAAGAATACCCAAGTGAAGCGAGAATAATCATCCACAATTACAAGACAATACTTACTCCCGCCGATGCTTATGTAAGCAATCGGGCCGAATAGATCCATGTGGAGTAGCTCAAGCGGCCTGTCGGTCGTCATGATGTTCTTGTGTGGATGATGGACTCCAACTTGCTTTCCCGCCTGGCATGCGCTACAAACCCTGTCTTTCTCAAAATGAACATTTGTTAATCCTAAAATGTGTTCTCCCTTTAGAAGCTTGTGAAGATTCTTCATCCCAACATGGGCTAGTCGGCGGTGCCAAAGCCAACCCATGTTAGTCTTAGCGATTAAGCATGTGTCGAGTTCAGCTCTATCAAAATCTACTAAGTATAGCTGACCCTCTAACACACCCTTAAATGCTATTGAATCATCACTTCTTCTAAAGACAGTGACACCTATATCAGTAAAAAGACAGTTGTAGCCCATTTGACATAATTGGGAAACAGAAAGCAAGTTGTAGTCTAAGGAATCAACAAGAAAAACATTGGAAATAGAATGGTCAGGAGATATAGCAATTTTACCAAGTCCTTTGACCAAACCTTGATTTCCATCCCCGAATGTGATAGCTCGTTGGGGATCTTGGTTTTTCTCATATGAGGAGAACATCCTTTTCTCCCCGGTCATGTGGTTTGTGCACCCGCTGTCGAGTATCCAACTTGAGCCCCCGGATGCATAAACCTACAAAACAAATTTAGTTCTTGACTTTAGGTACCCAAACTGTTTTGGGTCCTTTGGCATTAGATACAAGAACTTTGGGTACCCAAACACAAGTCTTGGAGCCCTTGTGTTTACCCCCAACAAACTTGGCAACGACCTTGCCGGATTTGTTAGTAAGCACATAAGAAGCATCAAAAGTTTTAAAAGAAATGGCATGATCATTTGATGCATTAGGAGTTTTCTTTCTAGGCAACTTGGCACGGGTTGGTTGCCTAGAGCTAGATGTCTCACCCTTATACATAAAAGCATGATTAGGGCCAGAGTGAGACTTCCTAGAATGAATTTTCCTAATTTTGTCCTCGGGATAACCGGCAGGGTATAAAATGTAACCCTCGTTATCCTGAGGCATGGGAGCTTTGCCCTTAACAAAATTTGACAATCTTTTAGGAGGGGCACTAATTTTGACATTGTCTCCCCTTTGGAAGCCAATGCCATCCTTAATGCCAGGGCGTCTCCCATTATAAAGCATGCTACGAGCAAATTTAAATTTCTCATTTTCTAAGTTGTGCTCGGCAATTTTAGCATCAAGTTTAGCTATATGATCATTTTGTTGCTTAATTAAGATCATGTGATCATGAATAGCATTAACATCAATATCTCTGCATCTAGCACAAATAGTGACATGCTCAATGGTAGATGTAGAGGGTTTGCAAGCATCAAGTTCCACAATCTTAGCATGAAGAATATCATTTTTATCTTTAAGATTGGAAATTGTAACTTTGCAAACATCAAAATCTTTAGCCTTAGCAATTAAATTTTCATTCTCTAATCTAAGACTAGCAAGAGATACATTCAATTCATCAATCTTAGCAAGCAAGTCAACATTATCATCTCTAAGATTGGGATTTGAAACATTACAAACATGTGAATCAACCTTAGCATTTAAAATAGCATTTTCATTCCTAAGGTTGTCAATCATCTCACGGCAAGTGCTTAGCTCACTAGATAATTTTTCACATTTTTCTACTTCTAGAGCATAAGCCTTTTTAACCTTAACATGTTTTTTGTTTTCTTTAATTAGACAATCCTCTTGGGAATCCAAAAGGTCATCCTTTTCATGAATAGCACTAACCAATTCATTTAATTTTTCCTTTTGAGCTATGTTAAGGTTGGCAAAAAGGGAACGCAAATTATCCTCCTCATCACTAGCATTATCATCACTAGAGGACTCATATTTAGTGGAGGAGTTGGATTTAACCTTCTTCCGTTTGCCGTCCTTTGCCATGAGACACTTGTGGCCGACGTTGGGGAAGAGGAGTCCCTTGGTGACGGCGATGTTGGCGGCGTCCTCGTCGTCGGAGGAGTCGCTTGAGCTTTCGTCGGAGTTCCACTCGCGACAAACATGGGCATCGCCGCCCTTCTTCTTGTAATACCTCTTCTTCTCCTTTCTTCTCCCCTTCTTGTCGTCGCCTCGGTCACTGTCACTAGATATAGGACATTTAGCAATAAAATGACCGGGCTTACCACACTTGTAGCAAACTTTCTTGGAGCGGGACTTGTAATCCTTCCCCCTCCTTTGCTTGAGGATTTGGCGGAAGCTCTTGATGACGAGCGCCATTTCCTCATTGTCGAGCTTGGAGGCGTCTATTGGTTGTCGACTTGGTGTAGCCTCCTCCTTCTTTTCCTCCGTTGCCTTGAATGCGACGGGTTGAGCTTCGGATGTGGTGGGTTCGTCAAGCTCGTTGATCTTTCTCGAGCCTTCGATCATGCACTCAAAACTTACAAAATGCCCGATAACTTCCTCGGGGGTCATTTTAGTATATCTAGGATTACCACGAATTAATTGAACTTGAGTAGGGTTAAGGAAAATAAGAGATCTTAGAATAACCTTAACCATTTCATGGTCATCCCATTTTACGCTCCCGAGGTTGCGCACTTGGTTTACCAAGGTCTTGAGCCGGTTGTACATGTGTTGTGGCTCCTCCCCTTTGCGAAGCTGGAACCGACCGAGCTCCCCCTCGATCGTTTCCCGCTTGGTGATCTTTGTGAGCTCGTCTCCCTCGTGCGCAGTTTTGAGCACATCCCAAACCTCTTTGGCGCTCTTCAACCCTTGAACTTTGTTATACTCCTCTCTACTTAAAGAGGCGAGGAGTATTGTTGTCGCTTGAGAGTTGAAGTGCTCGATTTGGGCCACCTCATCCTCATCATAATCCTTGTCCCCTACGGACGGTACCTGTGCACCAAACTCAACAACATCCCATATACTTTTGTGGAGTGAGGTTAGATGAAATCTCATTAAATCACTCCACCTAGCATAATCTTCACCATCAAAAGTTGGTGGTTTGCCTAATGGGACGGAAAGTAAAGGTGCATGTTTAGAAATGCGAGGGTAGTGTAGGGGGATCTTACTAAACTTCTTACGCTCTTGGCGTTTAGAAGTTACGGAGGGCGCGTCGGAGCCGGAGGTAGATGTTGATGAAGTGTCGGTCTCGTAGTAGACCACTTTCCTCATCCTCTTTTGCTTGTCCCCACTCCGATGCGGCTTGTGGGAAGAAGATTTTTCCTTCTTCTCTTTGTGGTGAGAAGAAGATTTCTTCTCCTTCCCTTTGTTGGAGGAGATCTTCTTCTTCTCCCTCCTCTTGGTGCGGGACTCTTCCGATGAAGTGCTCCCTTGGCTTGTAGTGGGCTTTTCGCCGGTCTCCATCTCCTTCTTGGCGTGATCTCCGGACATCACTTCGAGCGGTTAGGCTCTAATGAAGCACCGGGCTCTGATACCAATTGATAGTCGCCTAGAGGGGGGGGTGAATAGGGCGAAACTGAAATTTACAAATATAAACACAACTACAAGCCGGGTTAGCGTTAGAAATAAAGAATGAGTCCGCGAGAGAGGGCGCAAAACAAATCCCAAGCGAATGAGCAAGTGAGACACGGAGATTTGTTTTACCGAGGTTCGGTTCTTGCAAACCTACTCCCCGTTGAGGAGGCCACAAAGGCCGGGTCTCTTTCAACCCTTCCCTCTCTCAAACGATCCACGGATCGAGTGAGCTTTCTCTTCTCAATCACTTGGAACACAAAGTTCCCGCAAGGACCACCACAAGATTGATGTCTCTTGCCTCAATTACAAGTGAGTTTGATTGCAAAGAAAGGATCAAGAAAGAAGAAAGCAATCCAAGCGCAAGAGCTCGAAAGAACACAAGCAAATCTCTCTCTCTAATCACTAAAGCGTTGTGTGGAATTTGGAGAGGATTTTATCTCTTTGGTGTATCTAGAATTGAATGCTAGAGCTCTTGTAGTAGTTGGGAAGTGGAAAACTTGGATGCAATGAATGGTGGGGTGGTTGGGGTATTTATAGCCCCAACCACCAAAAGTGGCCGTTGGAAGGCTGTCTGTTCGATGGCACACCGGACAGTCCGGTGCCCCCTGCCACGTCATCACTGTCGTTGGATTCTGACCGTTGGAGCTTTTGACTTGTGGGCCCGCCTGGATGTCCGGTGCACACCGGACAGGTATTGTTTGCTGTCCGGTGTGCCAGTATGGGCTCGCCTGACTTCTGCGCGCGCTGCGCGCGCATTTATTGCTCTGCAGGTAGCCGTTGGCGCGGAGATAGCCGTTGCTCTGGAGACGCACCGGACAGTCCGGTGCACACCGGACAGTCCGGTGAATTATAGTGGACGAGCCATTGGCTTTTCCCGAAGCTGGCGAGTTCCTGAGGCCGACCTCCCTTGGCGCACCGGACACTGTCCGGTGTACACCGGACAGTCCGGTGAATTATAGCGGAGTCGCCTCTGGAAATTCCCGAAGGCAGCAAGTTCGCGTTGGAGTCCTCTGGTGCACCGGACATGTCCGGTGGTGCACCGGACACTGTCCGGTGGCACACCGGACAGTCCGGTGTGCCAGACCTGAGGTGCCTTCGGTTGGCCCTGTGCTCTTTTGTTGAATCCAAAACTTGGTCTTTTTATTGGCTGAGTGTGAACCTTTAGCACCTGTATAGCTTATGCACTAGAGCAAACTAGTTAGTCCAAGGATTTGTGTTGGACAATTCAACCACCAAAATTATATAGGAACTAGGTGTAAGCCTAATTCCCTTTCAGTTTTGAATAAATTGGAGTAACCTTGGGTCAATCTTGAATATGTAGATCATTTGAAGATTGATAGCTTGAGTTGATAAGAATTGAATTAACTCCCTCAAGCACCCCAAGGCTTCATACCATCTCCTTCTCCCACAAAGCTTGTCAAGCACATTTTGGTACCCATCGCTTGATGGGTCCGTTAAGGTTAGTAAACAAAGATCTAGGAACCCAAGTGTTCTTTGTGCTAGCGCTTGGTAAACTCGTTACCTTTCTAGCACAAGTTACAATCTTGGGTTGCCTAGTTATATATGAATCAAATGACAAGTTAGGAGTGGGATTTTTACCAATGGGACAATCTTTGCATTGATGTCCCTTCTTCCGGCATGTGTAGCATAGGCGTTTTCCAAGTTTTGAAGATTTTTTCTTTCCTTGTTTGTCGCTTGCTACATGGTTAGTAAAAACTTTCTTTTCTAACCCTATGCCTTTTTGTTTCAAATGGGGACAAGATTTGATTAAGTGTCCCTTCTTTGAGCATTTAAAACAAAGTCTATCATCCTTGTTAATAATCAAGCAATTTTTAATGTAGGGACATGACCTAATCAAGTGTCCCTCTTCAAAGCATTCACTACACTTCTTATTTTTCTTAGTGTGAAGTGTGGCTTGATTATTACTTTGGATGTTACCTTTTGTGGAGGCGAGGTTGATGCTTTTGGAGGAGGTATTGAATTTCATCTTTTGTTTCTTCCTCTTGGCAATCCTCAAGTCCTTGACATTTTCTTCAAGGGATGTAGTGCATGCCACCGTTGTTCCCATCTCAAGCTTCTTCACCATGTGATCACGGTTATCTTGAGAAGGTCGAGCAATGCACTTCCCTTTAAGTTGTGTCAAGTTCATCTTTAGCCTCTCATTTTCTTCTTTGAGCTTTTGATAGGTATCATCATTTGTTCCTGCAAATTCTAGCTCAAAGGAAGATTTGCTTGTCGACGGACAACAAGCATTAGCACATGGTAATATAGTTTCTATTTGAATACATGTGCATGAGTGAGGTTGTTGGGATTTTAAGTTTTCTATTACAACCTCATGAGCAATGTTTAATATGATATGATCATCTCTAAGATTTTCATGAGAACATAGAAGCATATCATATTTTTGTTGAAAAGCTAGATTTTCAACTTTTAGCTTTTCTACTTGGTCCTTAAGCAAGGTATTCCTATTTACTAATTGAGCGATACAATGTAAAGCGTTATCTTGCTCAATTGAAATAGTTTCATACCTTTGGACCAAATCAACATGAGAGCACTTTAGCTCCTCATGTTCTTTAGTCAACTCGTCAAAGTGTAGCATTTTTATGGAGAGAATATCTTCTAGCCTTTGACAAGCTTCGCTTTGCTCTCTCGCTCTTTCTAGAAGTTTGAGCATGACCGCCTTATCTTCTTGGCTTAGGCGAGCGTAGAGATGCACAAAGCTTCTTTCTTCCTCCTCATCCTCATTTGTGCTTTCGCTATCATTTTCATTAGCCACACAACACATGTGGGAATCAAAATGGGAAGACAAACCTTTTGGAGAGGTGGATTCATCGTTTGGTCTCCATCGTTCATTTTCTTCTTCTTCCTTGCAAGGGTTAGTATCACAAATACCAAAGGAAGTAGAAGCACAAAATGGACTATCATAATAGGACTCATCAAATTTGCTTCTAATTCTAGTCCAAATATCATGCGCATCATGGATTGATTCGTCATAATTTGATATGAAGGCACGATAATCTTCTTTACTAAGAGAATTAGTTAAGATGTCAAAAGCTAGATAGTTTAAGCGATAACATCTTTGATCTTCCTCGGAATTAATTTTTCCATTGAAATTAGAGAGAAAAATACTCTTGTCTATAATTTGTTCTAATCGTGGATCTATGGTTCTAAAAGCATTTATCACACTAGAGGACCATGAGTCATAATTAGAACAATCATCAAATAATATTTCAAGAGTTACCTCCTTTTGAGTTGCGTTTGATGGAGGAGTCTTCTTGTTCTTTTGGGATCTTCTATGAGCCATCACTTCGAGTTGTTAGACTCAAGATGAAGTGCCTAGCTCTGATACCAATTGAAAGTCGCCTAGAGGGGGGGTGGATAGGCGAAACCTGAAAATTAAAACTTTATCCCCCAACTAGATCCCTTGATTAGTGGTTAGAACAAGATATATAATTATCGGAGTATAAAAACTAAGTCCTTGCTTGCAAAGAGTATTACTTTCAAATAATGCGGAATTGATAAATCAATACTACTAATAAGTCTATGAGATTAAAGCAAGAAGGCTTAGGCAAGAAGAGTAATAACACAAGTTTTCTCTTGCAATGTGTTGCTTCACAAAATGAGAGTTTAACTTAAAGCAACACCAAATAGAGTTAGCAAAGAGTAGTGCAAGAGAAACTTAGAAAGGGAAAGCACAAACAAATCACAAGCAATAAGCACACGAGACACGGGTGATTTGTTTTACCGAGGTTCAGCCCTCGAAGGCCTAGTCCCCGTTGAGGAGTCCACTTAAGGACGGGTCTTTTTCAACCCTTTCCCTCTCTCCACCGATCACCCAAGGATCGGCGAGCTCTTCTTCTTCTCAAGGATCACTCTCGATCCCACAAGGATCACCACACTCTTTGGTGTCTCTTGCTAGCTTTTACAAGCCTCCAAAACTTTGGAGGAAGTTCGATGGGAGTCAAAACTCCACGCACAAATGAACATAAAGATGAGGCACACACTATCTCTCAATGAATCTCACAAGGCACTAGTGCTAAACTCAAATGAGTAGCTCTCTATTGCTAGTTCTCTCTTTTGTGGCACTTGTGTTTGTTGTAGTGGTCTAAATCTTGTGTATAGGATGGATCAATGAATATATGTGGTTGGGAGGGCTTGAGTATGTCAACTAGATGACTTGGAATGTTGCTTGGGCTCCCACCACTTTGAAGTGGCCGGTTGGGGTGGTATTTATAGCCATCAACCACCCATATAGCCGTTGGGCGCATCTGCCAGAAATTGCACTGGCGGACGGTCCGCGGCTAGGGCCCGGACGGTCCGCGACCCTCCAACGGTCGATTCTGACATCTTCAACGGATACTTCTGATAGATCAACGGTTAGATCAACGGCTATCTGCCTCGGTGACACCACACGGACGGTCCGCCCTTGGTCCCGGACGGTCCGTGCCAGCTATATAATTCCTTTTGCTCAACTTGTCACCTTCGGGCTGAACCAGGTCTTCACCTACGGACTGTCCGTGAATTATAGCCGGACGGTCCGCGCGTTGTAGCTGGACGGTCCGTGGTTTATTCGGACTGTCCCTGATTTATAGTTCCTGGTCGAAGTCAAAGCGGTGTCGCGGACGGTCCGCCGCAAGGGCCCGGACGGTCCGCGCGTGGTCTCGGACGGTGCTTGCTCTTCCATCGGACGGTCCGCAGTAGAGACACATGTTTTTGCATTGGTTCTGTCCGAGGTTTATTTAGGTGTCGCGGACGGTCTGCCGCAAAGACCCGGACGGTCCGCGCTTGGCCTGATTTTCCAAAAAGCTTCTCCTGTCCGGAATAATCTACGGTATTCCGGACAGTCGATTTAGTATAGTTGTTGATGAACCTTTGGCACCTGTAGAGCATATAATCTAGAGCAAACTAGTTAGTCCAATTATTTGTGTTGGGCAATTCAACCACCAAAATCATTTAGGAAAAGGTTTGAGCTTGTTTCCCTTTCACCACTCCTACATATTTGCTTTGAAGCAATGAGACTTATTTTTTCGTAGAGGCAACTCAATCAACAGCTGCCTCTACAATGACCCCCAAAAGCAAACCCTCTCAATCCATGTTTTTAGAGGTGGTTCAATAAAAAATTGCTTCTGCAAATGATAATATATGTAAGTAACAGAAGTACTGACTTTCTGTGAAAGTTGGTGGCAGCGACAATGGTATGGCTGCTAAGGACGAAGATGGTATCAATGATGGTCGATGATGTGGGCAGACAAAGTTGGTGGTGATGACGATGGCGAACGTGAGGAGATGAGGTTGATGGAGATTGTTTGGATTAAATGCTTTGGGGCATTGATCAGAGATGATATTAAAGAGCGCTAAAGGTCTCGAAAATTTGGAAACGGTAAAAAACAAAGGATAGACCATATTTTGTTGAGAAAGACCGTCCCACACACTAAATGGTGCTCTGTGCTTGAGATGCTCGTCCTTAAGGCTAATTATGATTGGTCTGACTATAGTTTCAATTCCTTATATTTCTTCTCTTGTAATGGTTGTGTTCAAAATCAAACTCCCAACACATATAAGGCGAAGAAGGTTATAAGCCCATCAACAACGGGGTTGAAAAAGATCCATCCATGACCAAACCATTTATTGTTCAAGTCATTAGATAAGTGTCCCATATACGATGCCATTTGCTATAAGAATAATAACCTTTATGTGAGGACGAACCATATGGTCGTTTCTTCAGTGGGAATAAGAGGGAAAATAAGGGTGCAAAAAAGGTGGTTCATGATTATAAACCATACATTGACATGCTTTAGTCAACAATACGAAGTAGAAATGAATTCCAAACTTGGTAATGTGGTACCTACTAGTCATTGATCATTTGAGGCATATGTTCCTAAAACCTAAGAAAGTTTCACTCATGATATGGTAAAGGATACAAAAAACATCAACCAGCTCCGAAGGATCGAAAATCACTTCGACGTGACTTGGTTATGATATCATCTACATAGACCTTAATTGTTTTGCATATATGATCACTTAAAGCAGCATGGGTTGGACGCATATACTTAAGCAAGACATTTTTAGCCTATTATGTCTATTTACATAACAATGTAACACATAGGTAGTTAAGAAAATAAGTGAAGCTATTTCTTTATCTTCTCTAGCCATGCTAATACGGTAAAAACTAGAATATGCGTCTAGAAAAGATTGAAGCTCACATAAGAGGTGAAGATATAGGGGTTGTTTGGTTTGGTGCCTAAGACGCCACAATGTGCCAAACTTTTCTGCCTAACCTTAGTTCTTCAATTCGAGCGCCTAAGGTTAGGCAGATTGTGGCGCCTTAGGTAGGAAACCAAACATGCCCATAGATCCTTGGCATATGGTTTATTGAGGCTGGTGTAGCCAATGTACATCCACAATTTTTTTGAAGGACATAGGTGGCTTGCTTTTGTGTGGGATATACTATGTATAATTTACGAAGAGGAACTCGGTGAAAATGAAATTAGTTGTAAGTCATATAGTGGTTTCTAGGTAAGTAGAAGTTGGTAAATGTAGTGTTTCAAGTGTAGGGAAAATATATATAAGATTTGTTCTTAGACTTAGGGTCTGTTTTGGAATCACTCAAATTTTAAAACTTGGTTTATGAAATTGATGTGGTTTCAAACATATCAATTTATAACTCAGTTTATCTAGTTTCTTAGAAATCAAGAAGCTAACCACTCTTAGCTAAAAAAATAAAAGTAGATTGAGTTGCTTTCAAATAAGACCTTAGTTATGTAGTATTTCACGTGTAAGAAAAATATATATAAGAGCTGATTTGGTGAGGATCCATGGGAGAAATCCCATTGCTATTTAAATGGGATCCCTGACCATCAAATCAGTCCTAATAGTTGTCCTTTGTTTTACAATATTATCGTTAACACCAATGCTATTAATTTTTGCCGGTAAGTCTGAGTTGATCAGTACGAACAAGTGGATGTAAAAGGCATGATTCTAACACTAAATATATTGTAGAGCAGCGTGATGTTTGAAACAGGATCGACCAGACCACCCGAGAAATTGTTGTCTGTTGCATCGCTGTATGTCAGCCTGTCCGTTCCTCCCCTCTGGTGAGAAGTTTTTGTGGTCTTCATCATTCAGCTAGCCTCTGAAAAGCTTTGAATCTGACACCACCATCTCACTCCATCAATACTGATGATCATACAGTTTTCAACTCAACAACAGCTGGTTTCTGGATGATATTTCCTCTCTCTCCCTCTCTATTTCTTAAAAAAAATGAATGCAAAAAAGCATCAGTCAACAAAAAAAAAATGAAGGTTTTGGTATACTGAACTGTCAAGGACCACTAAATGTGTATGTATGCGCTCGTGTACACATCTGCATTTACACGGTTGGTGAGAAACTGCTGAAGAAGAATGAGCTGAAGGTATTGTTCGGTTGCGCAGCATTTCAGTTCTCAGCGTATGAAGCTAGCTAGGTGCTCTCGAATGGAGGTTTGGGTCGGACAAATCAACCCCATTTCTTTTCCTGGACATTTGAAAATGCCAATGGATGAGTCTGTGGATTCTAGGAGGAGCAAAGCATTTAGCAAGCCTGCTGTAAGTTTTGGAGAAGGAGAGTGGGTTGATTTTAGGACATTTGAGTCACCATACTTAATGTCACCAGTGGTGTAATTGTATACTTTAGCCCTTGCAGACTCATCTTCTTTTTAATATAACAGGCAACTCTCTTGCCGGTTTTTTAAAAAAATGGCAATGGATCTTGTGGAATATTGCTTACTTAAATAGTTAAGGGTTGGCCAGTGCATGCAATCAATCGACAGATTTGAGCCTGCATTACTGCTAGTCTAGTCCCCTAGCATATGTAATGCTGCTAGTGCAATGGATCATGCCTAGCATATGTTGTTTAATTGGAGCATATATAGCCCTTGTCTCGAGGTGATTAGAGCTGTAGATCCTTCTTCAAAAGCTAGGTGACCAGTGCTGGAATTTCATCATAAAATTCATCTGGCTACTGCCTACTGGTGAGGGAGAACCTTGGACCTTCCGGTTTTGTAGTTGCGACGATAAAAAATTCAGTCAAGCAAGGCCACCAACATGCCACACCCCCACCCAAAAAAATATATTCGGAGAATCGATCGAGTTGGATGTTCTAGAACGAACTAATAAGCTCTGATGGATTCCTGAACCCTGATTAGGTCACCTAAGCTAATGCTAATCATTCGTGGTAATCAGCATCCGCAAATCCAATCCAATACTTGTTCCAAATCCAGACACACACACATCCATTTGTTTTTTTATTCAGCTTTTTCCTCCCTCTCTGTGTGTTGTGTGTCAAAGACAATCTTTTTTTTTTTGCTTGGCTTTTGCAGAAGCAAGCAGCACTCACACTCATCTCTGTGTCACTCTCACTCAGCACCACATCCCCCCAGCCCCATGTGATGTGAAGCCGCGTGCCCGCGTCCCCAACCTCTCTCTCTCTCCTCTTCTCCGTTGGACGCAGAGCCATCGCCTTATCACCTCCAACTCACCTACTGCCGCATCTGTTTTAGTGCACTCTGTCCCTCCCTCCCTGCCTGCTTTGGATGAATGCCTTGAGGGTTCAGTCCTCTGTCTCCCTCCTCCTTCCCTGAACTGAGCTGCAAGCTGCAGCCGCAGGCTTGGCTGGTTGGGTCAACTGTGCCGCGCCCTTCCTCTTGTTCCTGCTCAATCTCACCTCTTTGATGGCTTCATCCCACTGCTGCCAGTGCAGCCTCTTCTTCACTGGCAGGCAGGTTCCTCTAGTCTGTAGTCTCTTCTGACCGGTGGTTGTTGCAGTTTTTAACCGTTCTTCCCTCTGACAGCCAGGCATAGGTGGCAAAATCCAGCGCCCTGTAGATTCAGCTCCATTCCCTGCTGCCTGCAGCTCCCTGTCAATCTTTGGAAGCCGGCCGCAGAGCTTTCAGTTCTTGCCGCTCTCCTCTGCTCTCTCGCTCGCTCTTCCGCTCACCTCTGCATTCCCCCCTCCCTCTGTCTCTAGTTTCCTTGCTGGCAAACGGACGAAGGAAACGGGCCAAGATGGGAGCTTTAAGCAGCATCGGCGTCGGGCTGGCCGTGGTGTCCTCGCTACTCCTGCTGGCGCTCACCGCGGAGCTCTACTACATCTTCGTGCACAAGCGCCGGCAGCGGCGGCGCGCCGCGGCCGTCTCCGACGCGGCCTCGTCTCCGTCCTCCTCCTCCCGCGAGCTGCTCCAGCTCTTTTGCTTCAAGAAGCCGCCGCCGGAGCTCGCGTCCACCTACGCCGTCCCGGAGCCGGCGTCCGCCGTGG
This sequence comes from Zea mays, assembly GCF_902167145.1. Classification (NCBI taxonomy): domain Eukaryota; kingdom Viridiplantae; phylum Streptophyta; class Magnoliopsida; order Poales; family Poaceae; genus Zea; species Zea mays. The sequence goes on along the minus strand of NC_050099.1, from coordinate 1,674,005 downwards.
CCGTGTCAGTCGGCGACGACGACGACGACGACGGCGAGACGGTGGAGGCGCAACTGATGCGGCTCGGCAGCGTCGTCGGGCCCACGCGGCTGCTGTTCACCATCAAGGAGGAGACCCGGGAGGACCTCGAGTCCGAGGACGGAGGGCGAGGCCGGAGCCGGAGCCGGAGCCGCAGCCTCGGTGAGCTGCTGCATTGCGCCGAGACACCGCCGTTCTTCACGCCCAGGGCCTCGCCATCGCCCGTGCCGACGGCCTCGATGGACAACTCCTACAACCCGCTCTTCGAATCCCCGGCGGCCAGCCCGGTCCCTACCCATGCCCCGACGGTGTCGCCGCCGCCAAAGTTCCAGTTCCTCAGGGACGCCGAGGACAAGCTCTACCGCCGCGCGCTGGCCCAGGAGGAGGCGATGAGGGCGCGGAGGTCGCCGGCGGCCGCTGCCGAGGAGGATGGCGGGTACATCACCATCGTGGTGGATAAGAACAACCGCGTCATCCCCATGCCGTCGCCGTCGCCGTCGCCACCCACCGCCGCCGCCGGCCATCAGTGAGCGCGAAACTGATTAGCAGATCTGTTCAGATGGACAGGAGGCATTCTTCAGTGTTGTGCTAGTGTAGTAGCTCTTGTGATGTAGTGAAACTTTCTTCTTTTTTTGTTTGGCCTATGGTCCTGTGACCATGCCAAATTTGAGTCAGTGATTGGATGTATATAACATCAAAGCGATGAGGAATCGACAATTTCAGTTCAGACCAATATGTTTCTCTTCATATTATCTTTTATTTAGTATCCTTAGAAGCCAATATGCGACCCTGTGAGGTGTCAAATTATTGTTGTAGAAATGTTTAAGCCAACTTGATGTAGTGCCCAGTGGAGCTTTTTTGGTGGATCATTTTCCCTTGGTGTTTGATTGTACTTGTATACATGTATGGAAGGGTGAGTATAGTTAGCTGTTCGTGCACATGATATGAGGATGACCCTGTGAAAGTGCATCCTTACACTTTCTGATAATCAATTTGTCAGAGGTACATGTCCTAATACAACCCCCTTGCAATAAACCTTGTAAACATGAGTCTGTTTCAGAATGTAATTTTCTCCGGGTCCGCTTCTCAAGTCCCTTTGGGGCACATCTTGATATATTCAGACTGCCTTTAGAAGAAACATGGAGAACATGAACATGCGTCAAGAAATAAACATTGCCATCATCACTTATCTGATGATAGCAGACATTTTTCCAGGCCTTTGCCTTTTTTCCACTGAAGTCCAAAGCATGGAACTTTTTTTTATTAATTTCTACAGTGAAAGCATTCAGAAAAGTTCTTGCAGAAAAAGGAGGGCAGGATTCAGAAAAAAAAAAGAAGGCTCGATGGTGCCTTCATGTGCAGTGGCAGTTGCGCCTTCAAGCCTGCTCCTTTATCCACTTTAGAATTTACCTTGGTATTCCCTTCCAGCTCTTTAAGTTCCCTTTTTTAAAAAAGAAAAACTGAATAACCTCAATAAACAAATAATCTCTTTGAGTTTTGTGACCAGAGAGTGCACACGCCACACACCTGACATCTTTGTTTGCTCCAATGTATTCTTCTCTGATTATATTGCTGTGCACAGTCAAAGTATATTTGGAGGATTCAGAGAAAAGATTCCTGGACCAATATCAGACACATGCAGTATTCTTTAACCTTACCCAATAGGCTGTTTCCACTGAAATATGATTGCATAGTGGACTAGTAAATACCAACAAGCAGTAGCAGTGCACATTGCAAGGTTACATCAGCCTCCGTCCTCCTGACGACGGTAGTGGTTGGGGCTATCAGGCTGAGCGACATGATCCACAAGTCAGGAACTGTCAAGTCTTGTTTGGAGTTTTCAGAAGCGCCTAAATGGACAGATGCAGGCTGCAGCTGGCGTTTTGGCGGTTATTAACCACCTTTTGTCCGAATGCTTATCTGATAACAATCTTTTTTTTCCACTTTTTATAGCTGAGTAATGGCTTCAGTCTATCAGTCACTGAGCCGGTAGTAATTCAGTCCAGTGACTGAAGGCTGGGAACACACCAAAACTAACACTGCGTCGATGATACGAAGGATGCTAACTTTTCCGAGTAGACGAGTGGCGAGGAAGGCAACAGGAACATGGTACTGCATCCTCAGCTGTTCCTTTCCTCTACAGTAACCGAATATTAGCAGCAACAAGGCAGCAAGTCAATCATGTTTTTTTCGTAATCTTGGCGACACCAACACGCAGTTTGGTGACAAATAATCTGCAGACAGACAGACAGTACCTTGGATTTGCAGTGTGCTATGCATTCTGCAACAGCATATGGAAAGATACCGGTCGAGGGTGCATGAAATGGACTGGTTGCCCTGCCCCTTTCTGTAGGCTTCAAGCGAACGTAAGATTCGTCGTCTGGTAGCCTAGCAAGGGCTGGGAAGGGGATGGCAATGCCATGCTATGCTACTCCCGGAGCTGCCTGCTGGCGCCAATCCAACGCAGATGAAGATGACGACGTGTCGATGTCCAAGCAAAAGCTTCTTCTCTTCTCACCCGAGTACCCGAAACAGATTGCCATCTGGGAATCATGCATGCATGCAAGTGGATGCTCATGTGAAGCCGGCCTCTTGTGTATTCTGAGACTAACAGGCAGCAAAAACTCGCAGCACATTAAGGTTGTGTTGGATCCACCTCAGTTTCTTAAAAACTGGTTTCTACAAACTGGTTTTAAAAAGAAAGAAAAAATTGGAAGGTGTTTGGATCCACCTAGTTTCTTAGAAACTGGTTTTAGCTAGAAGAGGGCAGCTTCTTGATTTTTAAAAAACTGAGAAACCGGTTTTAAAAAACTGAATAAAAAATTGACATGTTTGGGGACTTTTCAGGTTTTAAAAACCAGTTTCTAAGAAACTAGGTTAAACTAAGTAAAGGTCTCTGTACTAGTATGCAGAAAGCTGACCATTATATTGGGTTGCGTCCATGTGTTGCTGCCCCTGTCTTTCTTATCCACCATGGGAACTTGACGTATCTTAACTTTCAGTGAAAGGAGTCGTCAGGGATTCGTATAGGTGATGTACCTACTACAACGTCCAACTAAAGAATCCACGCACTCTGCTTAAACCAGTCTTTTGCAGAAAGCACTAGATCGATCCATCACAGGCCTAACTGTATGTCATCACTGACCTGAGAGAATAATGGCTTATGAGATACTACTCTGAAAGTCTGAATTTTACATTTCTCCAAGCCACATCTCATTATCATACATCGCTAAATTAACGACAGTGACTGATTTGAAATGGGTGTCCTGTCAATTTAAGCATGCACGTCCTACTATGCTATCCTACTAACAGTAGGCCTTCATAAATCTAAGCTGCGTGATGGTATGTAGGTCACTGCTCCCTGCCTCTAGATGAAGGGCGCCTCATCTCATCTCATTATTAGTGATGACTGATGATGAAGGAAGGGTCCTTTCATTTCGGTTCATGGGACCATGCATCTGATTTGGGCAAGAAAAAAAAGAGTCTGTGACAGCTGAACCATTTCTCTGAAGGCAGCTGATTCATGCCTTGCATAAACACTACACGTCACATGTGTTGCAAAAAGTCAAATCTTTTATCTGATCTCCTGCCATGTGTGCAAGGTTTAGGTGGTACTGATGCAGACATGCCTAGCTATGTACTAACTCACCTCACAAGTTATTGACACTATCTTAATTCAGTAGCCCAGGTCTGTTACTGTTAACTGCATAACTATAATGGCGTGTGCAGAGGCGGATTCAGGCAAGAATTGTGTGATATATTCAAACCTGGACACTATTATTGCAAGCAAGAATTGTGTGGTTTTCTTGCCAATCTCACCATTCGTTAAAAAACTATGTACCTTTTTCATTAATAATAATGGAAGGGAGAATCAAAACCTAAGGCCCTGATTTAATAGCATGAGGTGTGTGCTCTTGGACGCCGCTCAAGTAGTCTGAACTCTAAAGCGCTGTTTTCTGAATCCGGCAAGTGAAAAAAAAAAGACATATCTGTTCCTGTCTCCTTAAGGTCATCATGGAGATGGTGAGGCTTGCAAACATACTATTTTGAAAGGCCCAACAAGATGTCGAGATTCAAGGTGCATCTCTTGTTCCCATATAAGAAAAAAAGATACACTATCCTAAGCAAGTTGCATAGAATAGAACTCATCTTTGTGTTGTATTTTTATGGCGTTGGCACAGGCTATACAAATTCCAGTAGGAATGCAGGATGGGGTGCGTTCAACTCATGCAGGTGGCAGGTTCATCTTGCTCCTCGATATCTCAGCAACAACTGTTGTATTCTGCATCTTTCGTATGTTTTGTCACGCGAGGTCGTTCATGGCGTATTAGGTAAGGTAACGAGTATAGGTGTACATTTGGGCCGCCCCAGCCCGGCCCGGTCCAAGCCCAAAAGAGCCCGTATTGTTTGCATTTCGGGTCGGCTCGGTCCGTTTGAATTTCGGACCGTGCCGGACCGGCCTACGGGTCTAGTCCTCGGCCCACGGTCCGGCCCGTAATTTCTTAAACATGGCGGACTCATTTCGGGCGGCCCGAAATTATAAAAGCCCGAAATTCACATTAGTGTTTGGCCCGAAATTCAGTTTTTTTGCCCGAAATTCACATCAGAGCCCGAAATTCAAAACAAATTTAATAAAACAAATTGTCGGTGTTTCGAAACCCGGGGGGTCCCTGGACCGACGAGTGAATCGTCGCCGCGTGCCCCAGCCCAGATGGGTCGACGCGAGGCGGAACGCGAAGGGGGGGAAAGAAAGCAGCCGGAGGGAGGCAGGCGTGAGAGAGCGGATCCCGCGGCCTTCGTGTTAGCCCCGCGCCTGAGTCGGGTGCGCTTGCAGTAGGGGGATACAAGCGTCCACGCGGGAGTGAGAGCGAGCGGCCTTGCGCGAGCGCCGTCCCGTCCTTCTCCGCGCGGGCCAACCCTCTGTAAGAGGGCCCTGGTCCTTCCTTTTATAGGCGTAAGGAGAGGATCCAGGTGTACAATGGGGTGTGTAGCAATGTGCTAACGTGTCTAGCGGTGGTGAGCTAGCGCCCTAAGTACATGCCATCGTGGCAGTCGGAGAGGTCTTGGCACCTGGTTCGTGTGGTGTCGTGGCCGTCGGAGGAGCGCTGGAGCCTGGCGGAAGGACAGCTGTCGGGGCTGTCGAGTCCTCGCTGACGTCCTCTTGCTTCCGTAAGGGGGCCGAGAGCCGCCGTCGTCACAGAGCGTGCGGGGCGCCATCATTGCCTATCTGGCGGAGCGAGCCAGATGGGACGCTGGTCTTGTTCCCCGTAGCTTGAGTCAGCTTGGGGTAGGGTAATGATGGCGCCTCCTGTCGACGTGGTCGGTCCGCGCCCTAGGTTGGGCGATGTGGAGGCTCCTCCGAGGTTGAGGTCGAGTCTGTCTTCCGTGGCCGTGGTCGAGTCCGAGCCCCTGGGTCGGGCGAGGCGGAGACCGTCGGCTGAGGCCAGGGCTGAGTCCGAGCCCTGGGGTCGGGCGAAGCGGAGTCTGTCGTCTCCTGGGGTCGAGCCCATGTCCGAGCCCTGGGGTCGGGCGAGGCGGAGTTCGTTGTCTTCCGGGGCTGAGCCCGAGTCCGAGCCCTAGGTCGGGCGGAGCGGAGTTCGCCGTCTTCCGGGGCGGAGCCCGAGTCCGAGCCCTGGGTCGGGCGGAGCGGAGTTCGCCGTCTTCCGGAGCTGAGCCCGAGTCCGAGCCCTGGGTCGGGCGGAGCGGAGTTCGCCGTCTTCCGGGGCTGAGCCCGAGTCCGAGCCCTAGGTCGGTGTAACACCCGGCTTTAAGGAACAAAGCCAGGTGCATCTCATACATGCGCCAAGAAGACAACATATATAATAACAGAGTGTATAGAGATAAATGTCATAAAACATCAGAGAATTTATTACATAGCGGAAGACTTATTACAAAATAACATAATAAAGATAAAACGAACTAAGGATCGTTGGCGCCAATGTCGACTGGGAAACGCCACCTAGATCAGATCGAACTCCTCAGTGTTAGGCGGCTCCTCCTGAACCACCTGATCATCTCCTGTGGGGGGGGTGTGAGACAGCAAGGGTGAGCTCACACATGATCATCGCTCAACAAGTTGTGGGGAATAATGTGACATGAACTCACCAAAGGTGGGAGCTCATGTGAAGTGTAAGGCTGATCAATGATAGGGGTTAAAGCTGAGCATTGCTTTTAAGTAGTTGGTCAAAATTTTATTAGCAGTTACTAAGTGTAAGTAAATACCAAACCATAAGTAAAGTAATAGAACAAAATTAATAACAAACCCATGCAATGCAAATGACAAAATTGAATTTAAGTTCCATAATTTAAACATCAGAGAGTCCTGAGCTGCTCATGACCGTGAGTTCGGCTAGTATACCAGTTTTACACTCTGCAGAGGTTGTACCCTTTACCCACAAGTCATGTTACCCATCTGCCAAGGGGTCATGAATCCCATACACCTCTACCTAGGAAGCGCGGCAGGGCAACACTACGAGGCCTTTACAAAGTTCCACTAGCTTCCGAAAACCCGCTACAGTTTATGGGAAGATCCAGTACAGGGTTCCTGGCTGACCGCCATCGCAGCAAAATCAACCAGGGACCTCCCCGCACTGACCTCTCCCCTACTGCCCTTGCCCCTTTCGGGTAAGGTAGTCTTCCACTAGATTTCCTAATTAGTCAGCCAAGGGCGTCCCATTAAACCCTTGTGGTGGCACGTGGTTCTCAAGTTAAGCTCTATGTTCCAATTAACATTAATGATCTCAACATGAACATAAATAGAATAACAAAAATAACTGGAACATAGAGGTAATAAATGATTATCCCAAAACCATGTAAAGCAATAGCAAACTACCCAAGTGATTCAGGGGTGAACAAGGTAATGAGATAAACAATCTAGGGTAACCTATTGGGTCCCATCAAAATTAACCTATGCATGGATAAGTGATATTAAAGAACATTATTGGGTAAAAAGTGGTCAAGGGCACAACTTGCCTTCAATGAGCTCCTGCTCAGCTACTTCAATCTGCTGCTCACCAGGATCCTCAGCAACGGGCTCTTCTACTCGCCACAATACAAACAAGCACAGGATACGGGGAAAATTAACATTACACCAAACATATAAACAAAATACACAGAGATAATCTACATATTAAAATAAAATTCTAGGAACAGGAATCATCGTTTTTGGAGTTATAGAATTTAAGTTATGGATTTTCAAAGGTTTTATGTGCTTTAAATAGGATTAAGTGGTAAATAAATTCCTTACTGTTTTCATGACATAACAGAGGCTCTAGGTGATAGATAATAAAATTACAAAATTTTAGGAACTGGAATGGACTAATTTGGAGTTAGTATGAATTTTCTATGAATTTACAAAGTTCTAGTAATTATTTTCATATTAAATATTCAATTTCTAATTCATTTATACACTTTATCCTGCCACTGGACTAGGCCTCAATTAATGTAAATGTCAGGGGCCTCGGGGTAAGAATCCGCAGACACAGGGCACAGTTACAATGGACCGCGGGTTGGTTTCTAAAAACAGAGGGGCTTATTCGCGAAACGGCCAAGCCGAAGGGGTACGCGGCAATCTGAGCCGTCCAGAATAGATTCCGCGGCCCAGATTAAAACATTTCAACAACGAAACGGTACGCATTTCAGACCGTGCGATCAGAGATCCACGACCCGGGTTTCACCCTGCCGCGAGATCGTCCTATCCCCCGGGTCATCGACCGACGGCCAAGATTAAAAACAATAGCAGATCGACTCCTACACGTCCGATCAAAGTTCTGCGGCAGGGATTAAATACGACGAAGAGGTATCCGGCTTCTAATCCCAGCCGTCGAATCCGAATCCAACGGTGTATGCCCACACCTATTCCTAGCCGCCCATCAAAGATCGAACGGCCACCGGCTTTCTCCCTCACCCAGCACAAGTCACGGCGGCGAGCCATCCGAACCGCGGTGGGAGCTCGCCGGCGCGCACGATTCTCCACCCAAGCGCCCCCAATACTAAAATTGATCGCAACTACGCGACGAGGAGGGCGAGGCGAGTTGATTGGATGGGTTTCTTACCGACGGAACGAGGCGCAGGAGCGTGGCCACGGTGATGGGCGGAAGTTCGACGGTGGCGGCAAATTGGGCGCGCACCGGTCCCCTTCCAGTCCCGTAATCGCCACTGACGCGAACCAGAGCCCCGGGCGAAGCCTTCGGGCCGCACACGGGGATCCAATTGGGGCCGAGCACGCGGGACGACGGTAGCTGTGTTATGGCAATGGCGACTTCGACGATGGGTGTCCACGGTGCGAGTGGGATGAAGGGGAGAAGAGGAGATATGCCCGGGCTCCGATGACTCGGTACTTAAGTACCCGTGAGCCGGTCCACGCGCACGAACGAGCTACCCCGAGATCTCCGGCCGAGGAGCCCGCGCCGCGCCGATCGTGCAAGAAACGCGGATGAGTTTGTTGGGGAAGAATCCGACATGTGGGTCCCACGTGGAAGCGAGACAATGCGCGCAGAACGGTGGGGTCCACCAGTCAGTGAAGGGCAAGGCGCGCGACGCGATGGTGTGACTGACAGGTTGAGCCCACCCGTCGGCGCCAGCAGGGTGGAAGCGTGGGCTGGCGCGGTTGTTAAAGGTAAGTTGGGCCGAATCCCAGATTGTCGGCCCATCAGGTATAGTATTCCTTTTCTTTTTTTTTCTTTTATTTTCTCCTTTCTCCATTCTTTCACAAATTCATATTTAAATCCTAATTTGAATTCAAACTTGTGTCAAGTTTATTCTTAATTTATAATGTGACTTTAAAAGTATTAAATTTTGGAAATATATTAATTTTCTTTACACTTATATTCTTTCCTCTTCCCATTTTCATTTCCAAACCCTAATTACCATTTGGGTTTCAATTTCATTTATCTCTTGTTATGCCTTGATTAGTAGTGTTGAGATGGTTGTTAGTATTTAAATGCATAACAAACAAAACTCCAACGAGATGCACTTCTTTTATTTTTTTAGTGTCTTTGGTTTGATATAATCACTCTTCAATTTATATATGCTCTGTTCATGATGCAAATAAGGCACATAAAATGAGGAAATCTCCATATAATGCTTTTATATCATTTTGAATATTACAAATCCTACCCCCCTTAAAAATAATCTCGTCCTCGAGATTTAGGAAGATCTAGGGAAAAGGTGGGGAAAATCTATGCGAAGCTCTTCTTCTCTTTCCCAAGTTGCTTCATCTTCACCGTGGTGACTCCATTGTACTTTACACATCTTTATCACCTTATTTCTTGTAACTCGAGTCAATGTATCTAAAATCTTGATCGGGTACTCCGTGTAAGTCAAATCACCTTGAACACTGAGCTCTTCCATTGGTAACTGTTCCTCGGGAACACGGAGACACTTCTTAAGTTGAGACACGTGGAACACATTATGCACATCTGATAGACTAGCAGGTAACTCAAGTTGGTATGCCATCTCTCCAACTCTCCTAAAGATCAAGAATGGTCCAATATAGCGAGGGGACAATTTGCCCTTAACTTTGAATCTCCTCATTCCACGCAGTGGTGACACCTTGAGGTACACATAATCTCCTTCTTCAAATTCCAGTGGCCTCCTTCTATTATCAGCGTAGCTCTTTTGCCTGGTTTGAGCCACCCTCAAATTCTCTCGAATTATACGAACTTGTTCTTCTGCTTCTTGAATCAATTCAGGTCCAAAGAATTGTCTTTCTCCAGTCTGATCCCAATACAAAGGAGTCCTGCACTTCCTCCCATATAAAGCTTCAAAAGGTGACATCTTCAGACTGGTCTGATAGCTATTGTTATAAGAGAACTCAGCATAAGGTAGACTTTTATCCCAACTTCCTCCATGCTGAAGGGCACAAGCTCTCAACATGTCTTCCAATACTTGATTAGTCCTTTCGGTCTGTCCATCAGTCTGAGGGTGATAAGCTGTACTGAAATTCAACTTCGTGCTCATGTTCTCATGAAAGCTTCTCCAAAATCTTGAGGTAAACTGCGAACCTCGATCAGACACGATCTTCTTTGGTACTCCATGTAAACACACAATCCGGGCCATATATAACTCTGCTAACTGAGAACCTTTATAAGTAGTCTTCACAGGAATAAAGTGAGCCACTTTAGTCAAGCTATCCACAATCACCCATATAGCATCATATCCTTTTTGGGTGCGAGGCAATCCAGTAATGAAATCCATACCAATCTCTTCCCATTTCCACTCGGGTATCTTCAGTGGATGCAATAATCCAGCTGGCCTCTGGTGTTCAGCCTTAACTCTTTGACATACATCGCACATAGCCACATGTGCAGCCACATCTCTCTTTAGTCCATACCACCAATACTTTTGCTTCAAATCTTGATACATCTTGGTACTACCAGGATGAATAGAATAATCCGAGTCATGGGCCTCCTTTAAGATAGTCTCCCGAAGGCTTTTAATATCAGGGACACACATCCTGTCCTTGAACCATACAGTGCCCTGCTCATCTTCCGTGAACTCCGGAGCTCGACCTTCAGTAATCAGATCCTTAATCTCTTTTATTTTAGCATCACCAATTTGTCCTTTGCGGATCACTTGCTCCAAAGTGGGTTCCACATCAATAGTGACTCCTTCAGTATGAGCAACTATCCCCAGGTTAAGTCTCCTGAAGTCCTCAACAATCTCATCGGGTAGCTGGGCAACAATAGCTGAATGAACATGCTCTTTGCGACTCAAGGCATCTGCAACCAAATTTGCCTTGCCCGGGTGATAGTGAATCTCCAAATCATAATCCTTAATAAGCTCCAACCAACGGCGTTGCCTAAGATTGAGATCCTTCTGAGTGAATATATACTTCAAACTCTTATGATCCGTATACACTTGGCACTTGGTCCCCATGATATAATGTCTCCAAATCTTAAGTGCATGCACAACGGCTGCCAATTCCAAGTCATGAGTAGGGTAGTTCAATTCATGCTTGCGTAACTGACGAGAAGCATAAGCAATCACATGTCCTTCTTGCATGAGCACACATCCTAAGCCTTGGCCACATGCATCACAATAGATATCAAATCCTTTCTGTAGATCTGGCATAACCAATACTGGTGGCGACATCAACTTCTTCTTCAATAGATCAAAGCTGTTTTGACACTTCTCGTCCCACTTAAATTCTTTTCCTTTCTCCAAAAGCGAAGTCATAGGCTTAGCAATTTTAGAAAATCCTTCAATAAATCTCCGATAATAACCTGCTAATCCCAAGAAACTCCGAATCTCGGTAACTGTAGTGGGTACTCTCCACTCCATTATCTCCTTAACCTTAGCAGGATCCACTGCTATTCCTCCATTAGAAATGATATGACCAAGAAATGGCACCTCGCCAATCCAAAACTCGCACTTGCTGAACTTGGCATATAGTTGATTATCTCGTAGCTTCTGTAGCACCATCCTCAGATGTTCCTCGTGATCACTATCACTCTGAGAATAAATAAGAATATCGTCGATGAATACCACGACGAATCTGTCCAAATACTCCATAAACACCTTGTTCATCAAGTTCATAAAATAAGCTGGTGCATTGGTTAATCCAAATGACATAACAGTAAACTCATATAATCCATATCTCGTCGAGAAAGCTGGCTTAGGAATATCCGATGGTCTAATCCTCATCTGATGGTAACCGGAGCGGAGATCAATCTTCGAGAATACTCTAGCACCTCGCATCTGATCAAATAAATCCTCAATACGGGGCAACGGATACTTGTTCTTCACTGTAACATCATTAAGAGATCTATAATCCACACACATCCGCTGCGATCCATCCTTCTTCTGTACAAACAAGACCGGTGCTCCCCAAGGTGAGGAACTCGGACGAATGTACCCAGCATCTTGTAACTCAGTTAACTGCTTCTTGAGTTCCTTCAATTCCTCTACGGACATCCTATATGGCCGTTTAGAAATAGGGGCAGTTCCAGGTAAGAGATCAATAACAAACTCAACTTCTCTATCAGGTGGCATTCCTGGTAACTCCTCTGGAAAGACATCCGGAAAATCTCTAACCACCCGTATGTTGTTACCAACAAACTCCTCAGGTATAAAGAACATTGCACGCATGGGTGAGGAGGTTACTGCAATATTAACTTGAAACCTTTCTCCTTTAGTGGTAGTGAGTTCTACGGTACCTCTACCACATGCTATAACGGCCTTTGCCTTTCTTAGCCATGACATACCAAGGATCAAACCTATACTGCTTGACTCTAATATTATAGCAGTGGCTCCAAATTCTCTACCCATAATGGTTAATGTCAATCTACGTGTCATTTGGTTCGCCTCAACAGGCCCTTTAGGTGTAATTACTATCAGGGGTTTTCTCATGTTTAGCAGTGGTATTTCATTTGTGTTGGCATATCTAGCAGACATGAATGAATGTGTAGCACCAGAATCAAATAATATGGTTGCAGGAATTGCATTAACATAAAACATACCAAGTACGAGGTCCCCTCCATCCGGAGTAGCATCAACGCTGACTTGATTAACTTTGGCAATAGAATATCCCTTGCCAGTTCCTGGAGTTTGCTGCCTGTTCTGAACTGGAGTAGTAGCAATCCTCTGTGGGCAGACATTTGCATAATGACCCATCTTCCCACACTTGAAACATTGAGTGCCCGGACTCTGTCCTGCAAACTTCGTCGGGGTGCCAGTAGGGGTAGCCTGCCGAGGAGGTGGAGTCCTCAGTGGTGACTGCTGAACTGGGCGTGGTCCTCCTGGTCGAGTCGGTGTACCCTGTGGTGAACTGTAGCGAGGACGAACACTGCTGCTTCCTTGTCCTTGAGATATTGCCTTTCTCTTCAAATCTCCCAGTTGAACACGCTTGTGTTCAATAGCCAGTGCCTTATCAAGCAGCCTCTGAAATGATGGAAATGTGTGTGCCACTAGAGCATACTGCAATGGTCCATTGAGTCCTTCAATGAAATGCTCCTGCTTTCTCTCGTCTTCAGTAACTTCTTCAGGGGCATATCTGGATAACTGAATAAACTTGTCGCGGTACTCGCTGACTGACATACTTCCTTGCTTCAGCGACAGAAATTCCTTCTTCTTGATCTTTATCATACCAGCGGGAATATGGTAGTTCCTGAATTGTGTACTGAATTCTGCCCAGGTAATAGTATCCGCAGCATCATGGGCAGCAGTATAAGAATCCCACCAGTCAGCAGCAGGACCAGTCAGACGTCCAGAAGCATATAAAACCTTCTCCCGGTCCGTGCACTGTGCAATATTCAGCATCTTTTCAACGGATTTCAGCCAATCATCCGCGTCCAGTGGATCAGGTGAGCTTGCAAATGTAGGTGGCTTATGACTCATGAATTCCCGATGCTTATCACGGGGTGGAACTGGTGGTGGTGGTGGAGGCAATGGCACTTGTTGCTGTTGTTGCTGTTGCATTCGTTGTTGCAGTTGCTGTTGTTGCGCCCTCCTTTCTTGGCGTATCTCATCTCTCTCCTGGCGCAGCTCCTGGCGTATATCTTCTCTTTCCTGACGCATCTCTTGGCGTTCTTGCTGCATCTGGGCACGCATATCAGCCATGGTATCCGCCATTTGCTGCATCACCGCCATCTGAGCAGCAACCAGTGGGTCAACTCCGCCTGGTGGAGGATTGGGGGGATTCATCTCTGCAGGCTGTGGCTGGGGTTGTCTGTATATCCTCCGAGTATGTCGATTAGGAGGCAAATCAATTCCACCACCCCGCCTGGTATTGACCATCTGAGTTAGATACTTATGGTAAGAAAGAGCAGTAGACAAGGCAGTAATTACAATCATGTTACTTTGGGGGATTTATTAGCTAAGCAGATTAATATTTCACCTACTATAACTAATTCAATACCTTATGTTGGTACATGCTAAGATGTCCATCTATAATAATTCAATCAATCAATGAAGCAAATCAGACATTTAGCATCAGCACAATCAACCAACATTTTTTTTTAAGAAAATAGTTTTAGTTTGGTCTTAGGCCTCCTATCTCTTAAAAATGTCATAGGGGTAAGGATTCCAAGGTTTGAAATCCATCTTGTCTCAGAGTAGAGAAGGGAAGAATGATCAGAGTAGAACAGTAGAAGGTGAGACAGGATCAGGATAAGGTAAGTATGGAATGAATCAGAGTAAGATAAGTAGGTAAGGGTTTTGTCCATTTCTATCTAGGTTTCGTCCTACAGTCAACATTTCCTCTGATACCACTTCTGTAACACCCGGCTTTAAGGAACAAAGCCAGGTGCATCTCATACATGCGCCAAGAAGACAACATATATAATAACAGAGTGTATAGAGATAAATGTCATAAAACATCAGAGAATTTATTACATAGCGGAAGACTTATTACAAAATAACATAATAAAGATAAAACGAACTAAGGATCGTTGGCGCCAATGTCGACTGGGAAACGCCACCTAGATCAGATCGAACTCCTCAGTGTTAGGCGGCTCCTCCTGAACCACCTGATCATCTCCTGTGGGGGGGGTGTGAGACAGCAAGGGTGAGCTCACACATGATCATCGCTCAACAAGTTGTGGGGAATAATGTGACATGAACTCACCAAAGGTGGGAGCTCATGTGAAGTGTAAGGCTGATCAATGATAGGGGTTAAAGCTGAGCATTGCTTTTAAGTAGTTGGTCAAAATTTTATTAGCAGTTACTAAGTGTAAGTAAATACCAAACCATAAGTAAAGTAATAGAACAAAATTAATAACAAACCCATGCAATGCAAATGACAAAATTGAATTTAAGTTCCATAATTTAAACATCAGAGAGTCCTGAGCTGCTCATGACCGTGAGCTCGGCTAGTATACCAGTTTTACACTCTGCAGAGGTTGTACCCTTTACCCACAAGTCATGTTACCCATCTGCCAAGGGGTCATGAATCCCATACACCTCTACCTAGGAAGCGCGGCAGGGCAACACTACGAGGCCTTTACAAAGTTCCACTAGCTTCCGAAAACCCGCTACAGTTTATGGGAAGATCCAGTACAGGGTTCCTGGCTGACCGCCATCGCAGCAAAATCAACCAGGGACCTCCCCGCACTGACCTCTCCCCTACTGCCCTTGCCCCTTTCGGGTAAGGTAGTCTTCCACTAGATTTCCTAATTAGTCAGCCAAGGGCGTCCCATTAAACCCTTGTGGTGGCACGTGGTTCTCAAGTTAAGCTCTATGTTCCAATTAACATTAATGATCTCAACATGAACATAAATAGAATAACAAAAATAACTGGAACATAGAGGTAATAAATGATTATCCCAAAACCATGTAAAGCAATAGCAAACTACCCAAGTGATTCAGGGGTGAACAAGGTAATGAGATAAACAATCTAGGGTAACCTATTGGGTCCCATCAAAATTAACCTATGCATGGATAAGTGATATTAAAGAACATTATTGGGTAAAAAGTGGTCAAGGGCACAACTTGCCTTCAATGAGCTCATGCTCAGCTACTTCAATCTGCTGCTCACCAGGATCCTCAGCAACGGGCTCTTCTACTCGCCACAATACAAACAAGCACAGGATACGGGGAAAATTAACATTACACCAAACATATAAACAAAATACACAGAGATAATCTACATATTAAAATAAAATTCTAGGAACAGGAATCATCGTTTTTGGAGTTATAGAATTTAAGTTATGGATTTTCAAAGGTTTTATGTGCTTTAAATAGGATTAAGTGGTAAATAAATTCCTTACTGTTTTCATGACATAACAGAGGCTCTAGGTGATAGATAATAAAATTACAAAATTTTAGGAACTGGAATGGACTAATTTGGAGTTAGTATGAATTTTCTATGAATTTACAAAGTTCTAGTAATTATTTTCATATTAAATATTCAATTTCTAATTCATTTATACACTTTATCCTGCCACTGGACTAGGCCTCAATTAATGTAAATGTCAGGGGCCTCGGGGTAAGAATCCGCAGACACAGGGCACAGTTACAATGGACCGCGGGTTGGTTTCTAAAAACAGAGGGGCTTATTCGCGAAACGGCCAAGCCGAAGGGGTACGCGGCAATCTGAGCCGTCCAGAATAGATTCCGCGGCCCAGATTAAAACATTTCAACAACGAAACGGTACGCATTTCAGACCGTGCGATCAGAGATCCACGACCCGGGTTTCACCCTGCCGCGAGATCGTCCTATCCCCCGGGTCATCGACCGACGGCCAAGATTAAAAACAATAGCAGATCGACTCCTACACGTCCGATCAAAGTTCTGCGGCAGGGATTAAATACGACGAAGAGGTATCCGGCTTCTAATCCCAGCCGTCGAATCCGAATCCAACGGTGTATGCCCACACCTATTCCTAGCCGCCCATCAAAGATCGAACGGCCACCGGCTTTCTCCCTCACCCAGCACAAGTCACGGCGGCGAGCCATCCGAACCGCGGTGGGAGCTCGCCGGCGCGCACGATTCTCCACCCAAGCGCCCCCAATACTAAAATTGATCGCAACTACGCGACGAGGAGGGCGAGGCGAGTTGATTGGATGGGTTTCTTACCGACGGAACGAGGCGCAGGAGCGTGGCCACGGCGATGGGCGGAAGTTCGACGGTGGCGGCAAATTGGGCGCGCACCGGTCCCCTTCCAGTCCCGTAATCGCCACTGACGCGAACCAGAGCCCCGGGCGAAGCCTTCGGGCCGCACACGGGGATCCAATTGGGGCCGAGCACGCGGGACGACGGTAGCTGTGTTATGGCAATGGCGACTTCGACGATGGGTGTCCACGGTGCGAGTGGGATGAAGGGGAGAAGAGGAGATATGCCCGGGCTCCGATGACTCGGTACTTAAGTACCCGTGAGCCGGTCCACGCGCACGAACGAGCTACCCCGAGATCTCCGGCCGAGGAGCCCGCGCCACGCCGATCGTGCAAGAAACGCGGATGAGTTTGTTGGGGAAGAATCCGACATGTGGGTCCCACGTGGAAGCGAGACAATGCGCGCAGAACGGTGGGGTCCACCAGTCAGTGAAGGGCAAGGCGCGCGACGCGATGGTGTGACTGACAGGTTGAGCCCACCCGTCGGCGCCAGCAGGGTGGAAGCGTGGGCTGGCGCGGTTGTTAAAGGTAAGTTGGGCCGAATCCCAGATTGTCGGCCCATCAGGTATAGTATTCCTTTTCTTTTTTTTTCTTTTATTTTCTCCTTTCTCCATTCTTTCACAAATTCATATTTAAATCCTAATTTGAATTCAAACTTGTGTCAAGTTTATTCTTAATTTATAATGTGACTTTAAAAGTATTAAATTTTGGAAATATATTAATTTTCTTTACACTTATATTCTTTCCTCTTCCCATTTTCATTTCCAAACCCTAATTACCATTTGGGTTTCAATTTCATTTATCTCTTGTTATGCCTTGATTAGTAGTGTTGAGATGGTTGTTAGTATTTAAATGCATAACAAACAAAACTCCAACGAGATGCACTTCTTTTATTTTTTTAGTGTCTTTGGTTTGATATAATCACTCTTCAATTTATATATGCTCTGTTCATGATGCAAATAAGGCACATAAAATGAGGAAATCTCCATATAATGCTTTTATATCATTTTGAGTATTACAAATCCTACCCCCCTTAAAAATAATCTCGTCCTCGAGATTTAGGAAGATCTAGGGAAAAGGTGGGGAAAATCTATGCGAAGCTCTTCTTCTCTTTCCCAAGTTGCTTCATCTTCACCGTGGTGACTCCATTGTACTTTACACATCTTTATCACCTTATTTCTTGTAACTCGAGTCAATGTATCTAAAATCTTGATCGGGTACTCCGTGTAAGTCAAATCACCTTGAACACTGAGCTCTTCCATTGGTAACTGTTCCTCGGGAACACGGAGACACTTCTTAAGTTGAGACACGTGGAACACATTATGCACATCTGATAGACTAGCAGGTAACTCAAGTTGGTATGCCATCTCTCCAACTCTCCTAAAGATCAAGAATGGTCCAATATAGCGAGGGGACAATTTGCCCTTAACTTTGAATCTCCTCATTCCACGCAGTGGTGACACCTTGAGGTACACATAATCTCCTTCTTCAAATTCCAGTGGCCTCCTTCTATTATCAGCGTAGCTCTTTTGCCTGGTTTGAGCCACCCTCAAATTCTCTCGAATTATACGAACTTGTTCTTCTGCTTCTTGAATCAATTCAGGTCCAAAGAATTGTCTTTCTCCAGTCTGATCCCAATACAAAGGAGTCCTGCACTTCCTCCCATATAAAGCTTCAAAAGGTGACATCTTCAGACTGGTCTGATAGCTATTGTTATAAGAGAACTCAGCATAAGGTAGACTTTTATCCCAACTTCCTCCATGCTGAAGGGCACAAGCTCTCAACATGTCTTCCAATACTTGATTAGTCCTTTCGGTCTGTCCATCAGTCTGAGGGTGATAAGCTGTACTGAAATTCAACTTCGTGCTCATGTTCTCATGAAAGCTTCTCCAAAATCTTGAGGTAAACTGCGAACCTCGATCAGACACGATCTTCTTTGGTACTCCATGTAAACACACAATCCGGGCCATATATAACTCTGCTAACTGAGAACCTTTATAAGTAGTCTTCACAGGAATAAAGTGAGCCACTTTAGTCAAGCTATCCACAATCACCCATATAGCATCATATCCTTTTTGGGTGCGAGGCAATCCAGTAATGAAATCCATACCAATCTCTTCCCATTTCCACTCGGGTATCTTCAGTGGATGCAATAATCCAGCTGGCCTCTGGTGTTCAGCCTTAACTCTTTGACATACATCGCACATAGCCACATGTGCAGCCACATCTCTCTTTAGTCCATACCACCAATACTTTTGCTTCAAATCTTGATACATCTTGGTACTACCAGGATGAATAGAATAATCCGAGTCATGGGCCTCCTTTAAGATAGTCTCCCGAAGGCTTTTAATATCAGGGACACACATCCTGTCCTTGAACCATACAGTGCCCTGCTCATCTTCCGTGAACTCCGGAGCTCGACCTTCAGTAATCAGATCCTTAATCTCTTTTATTTTAGCATCACCAATTTGTCCTTTGCGGATCACTTGCTCCAAAGTGGGTTCCACATCAATAGTGACTCCTTCAGTATGAGCAACTATCCCCAGGTTAAGTCTCCTGAAGTCCTCAACAATCTCATCGGGTAGCTGGGCAACAATAGCTGAATGAACATGCTCTTTGCGACTCAAGGCATCTGCAACCAAATTTGCCTTGCCCGGGTGATAGTGAATCTCCAAATCATAATCCTTAATAAGCTCCAACCAACGGCGTTGCCTAAGATTGAGATCCTTCTGAGTGAATATATACTTCAAACTCTTATGATCCGTATACACTTGGCACTTGGTCCCCATGATATAATGTCTCCAAATCTTAAGTGCATGCACAACGGCTGCCAATTCCAAGTCATGAGTAGGGTAGTTCAATTCATGCTTGCGTAACTGACGAGAAGCATAAGCAATCACATGTCCTTCTTGCATGAGCACACATCCTAAGCCTTGGCCACATGCATCACAATAGATATCAAATCCTTTCTGTAGATCTGGCATAACCAATACTGGTGGCGACATCAACTTCTTCTTCAATAGATCAAAGCTGTTTTGACACTTCTCGTCCCACTTAAATTCTTTTCCTTTCTCCAAAAGCGAAGTCATAGGCTTAGCAATTTTAGAAAATCCTTCAATAAATCTCCGATAATAACCTGCTAATCCCAAGAAACTCCGAATCTCGGTAACTGTAGTGGGTACTCTCCACTCCATTATCTCCTTAACCTTAGCAGGATCCACTGCTATTCCTCCATTAGAAATGATATGACCAAGAAATGGCACCTCGCCAATCCAAAACTCGCACTTGCTGAACTTGGCATATAGTTGATTATCTCGTAGCTTCTGTAGCACCATCCTCAGATGTTCCTCGTGATCACTATCACTCTGAGAATAAATAAGAATATCGTCGATGAATACCACGACGAATCTGTCCAAATACTCCATAAACACCTTGTTCATCAAGTTCATAAAATAAGCTGGTGCATTGGTTAATCCAAATGACATAACAGTAAACTCATATAATCCATATCTCGTCGAGAAAGCTGGCTTAGGAATATCCGATGGTCTAATCCTCATCTGATGGTAACCGGAGCGGAGATCAATCTTCGAGAATACTCTAGCACCTCGCATCTGATCAAATAAATCCTCAATACGGGGCAACGGATACTTGTTCTTCACTGTAACATCATTAAGAGATCTATAATCCACACACATCCGCTGCGATCCATCCTTCTTCTGTACAAACAAGACCGGTGCTCCCCAAGGTGAGGAACTCGGACGAATGTACCCAGCATCTTGTAACTCAGTTAACTGCTTCTTGAGTTCCTTCAATTCCTCTACGGACATCCTATATGGCCGTTTAGAAATAGGGGCAGTTCCAGGTAAGAGATCAATAACAAACTCAACTTCTCTATCAGGTGGCATTCCTGGTAACTCCTCTGGAAAGACATCCGGAAAATCTCTAACCACCCGTATGTTGTTACCAACAAACTCCTCAGGTATAAAGAACATTGCACGCATGGGTGAGGAGGTTACTGCAATATTAACTTGAAACCTTTCTCCTTTAGTGGTAGTGAGTTCTACGGTACCTCTACCACATGCTATAACGGCCTTTGCCTTTCTTAGCCATGACATACCAAGGATCAAATCTATACTGCTTGACTCTAATATTATAGCAGTGGCTCCAAATTCTCTACCCATAATGGTTAATGTCAATCTACGTGTCATTTGGTTCGCCTCAACAGGCCCTTTAGGTGTAATTACTATCAGGGGTTTTCTCATGTTTAGCAGTGGTATTTCATTTGTGTTGGCATATCTAGCAGACATGAATGAATGTGTAGCACCAGAATCAAATAATATGGTTGCAGGAATTGCATTAACATAAAACATACCAAGTACGAGGTCCCCTCCATCCGGAGTAGCATCAACGCTGACTTGATTAACTTTGGCAATAGAATATCCCTTGCCAGTTCCTGGAGTTTGCTGCCTGTTCTGAACTGGAGTAGTAGCAATCCTCTGTGGGCAGACATTTGCATAATGACCCATCTTCCCACACTTGAAACATTGAGTGCCCGGACTCTGTCCTGCAAACTTCGTCGGGGTGCCAGTAGGGGTAGCCTGCCGAGGAGGTGGAGTCCTCAGTGGTGACTGCTGAACTGGGCGTGGTCCTCCTGGTCGAGTCGGTGTACCCTGTGGTGAACTGTAGCGAGGACGAACACTGCTGCTTCCTTGTCCTTGAGATATTGCCTTTCTCTTCAAATCTCCCAGTTGAACACGCTTGTGTTCAATAGCCAGTGCCTTATCAAGCAGCCTCTGAAATGATGGAAATGTGTGTGCCACTAGAGCATACTGCAATGGTCCATTGAGTCCTTCAATGAAATGCTCCTGCTTTCTCTCGTCTTCAGTAACTTCTTCAGGGGCATATCTGGATAACTGAATAAACTTGTCGCGGTACTCGCTGACTGACATACTTCCTTGCTTCAGCGACAGAAATTCCTTCTTCTTGATCTTTATCATACCAGCGGGAATATGGTAGTTCCTGAATTGTGTACTGAATTCTGCCCAGGTAATAGTATCCGCAGCATCATGGGCAGCAGTATAAGAATCCCACCAGTCAGCAGCAGGACCAGTCAGACGTCCAGAAGCATATAAAACCTTCTCCCGGTCCGTGCACTGTGCAATATTCAGCATCTTTTCAACGGATTTCAGCCAATCATCCGCGTCCAGTGGATCAGGTGAGCTTGCAAATGTAGGTGGCTTATGACTCATGAATTCCCGATGCTTATCACGGGGTGGAACTGGTGGTGGTGGTGGAGGCAATGGCACTTGTTGCTGTTGTTGCTGTTGCATTCGTTGTTGCAGTTGCTGTTGTTGCGCCCTCCTTTCTTGGCGTATCTCATCTCTCTCCTGGCGCAGCTCCTGGCGTATATCTTCTCTTTCCTGACGCATCTCTTGGCGTTCTTGCTGCATCTGGGCACGCATATCAGCCATGGTATCCGCCATTTGCTGCATCACCGCCATCTGAGCAGCAACCAGTGGGTCAACTCCGCCTGGTGGAGGATTGGGGGGATTCATCTCTACAGGCTGTGGCTGGGGTTGTCTGTATATCCTCCGAGTATGTCGATTAGGAGGCAAATCAATTCCACCACCCCGCCTGGTATTGACCATCTGAGTTAGATACTTATGGTAAGAAAGAGCAGTAGACAAGGCAGTAATTACAATCATGTTACTTTGGGGGATTTATTAGCTAAGCAGATTAATATTTCACCTACTATAACTAATTCAATACCTTATGTTGGTACATGCTAAGATGTCCATCTATAATAATTCAATCAATTAATGAAGCAAATCAGACATTTAGCATCAGCACAATCAACCAACATTTTTTTTAAGAAAATAGTTTTAGTTTGGTCTTAGGCCTCCTATCTCTTAAAAATGTCATAGGGGTAAGGATTCCAAGGTTTGAAATCCATCTTGTCTCAGAGTAGAGAAGGGAAGAATGATCAGAGTAGAACAGTAGAAGGTGAGACAGGATCAGGATAAGGTAAGTATGGAATGAATCAGAGTAAGATAAGTAGGTAAGGGTTTTGTCCATTTCTATCTAGGTTTCGTCCTACAGTCAACATTTCCTCTGATACCACTTCTGTAACACCCGGCTTTAAGGAACAAAGCCAGGTGCATCTCATACATGCGCCAAGAAGACAACATATATAATAACAGAGTGTATAGAGATAAATGTCATAAAACATCAGAGAATTTATTACATAGCGGAAGACTTATTACAAAATAACATAATAAAGATAAAACGAACTAAGGATCGTTGGCGCCAATGTCGACTGGGAAACGCCACCTAGATCAGATCGAACTCCTCAGTGTTAGGCGGCTCCTCCTGAACCACCTGATCATCTCCTGTGGGGGGGGGGTGTGAGACAGCAAGGGTGAGCTCACACATGATCATCGCTCAACAAGTTGTGGGGAATAATGTGACATGAACTCACCAAAGGTGGGAGCTCATGTGAAGTGTAAGGCTGATCAATGATAGGGGTTAAAGCTGAGCATTGCTTTTAAGTAGTTGGTCAAAATTTTATTAGCAGTTACTAAGTGTAAGTAAATACCAAACCATAAGTAAAGTAATAGAACAAAATTAATAACAAACCCATGCAATGCAAATGACAAAATTGAATTTAAGTTCCATAATTTAAACATCAGAGAGTCCTGAGCTGCTCATGACCGTGAGCTCGGCTAGTATACCAGTTTTACACTCTGCAGAGGTTGTACCCTTTACCCACAAGTCATGTTACCCATCTGCCAAGGGGTCATGAATCCCATACACCTCTACCTAGGAAGCGCGGCAGGGCAACACTACGAGGCCTTTACAAAGTTCCACTAGCTTCCGAAAACCCGCTACAGTTTATGGGAAGATCCAGTACAGGGTTCCTGGCTGACCGCCATCGCAGCAAAATCAACCAGGGACCTCCCCGCACTGACCTCTCCCCTACTGCCCTTGCCCCTTTCGGGTAAGGTAGTCTTCCACTAGATTTCCTAATTAGTCAGCCAAGGGCGTCCCATTAAACCCTTGTGGTGGCACGTGGTTCTCAAGTTAAGCTCTATGTTCCAATTAACATTAATGATCTCAACATGAACATAAATAGAATAACAAAAATAACTGGAACATAGAGGTAATAAATGATTATCCCAAAACCATGTAAAGCAATAGCAAACTACCCAAGTGATTCAGGGGTGAACAAGGTAATGAGATAAACAATCTAGGGTAACCTATTGGGTCCCATCAAAATTAACCTATGCATGGATAAGTGATATTAAAGAACATTATTGGGTAAAAAGTGGTCAAGGGCACAACTTGCCTTCAATGAGCTCCTGCTCAGCTACTTCAATCTGCTGCTCACCAGGATCCTCAGCAACGGGCTCTTCTACTCGCCACAATACAAACAAGCACAGGATACGGGGAAAATTAACATTACACCAAACATATAAACAAAATACACAGAGATAATCTACATATTAAAATAAAATTCTAGGAACAGGAATCATCGTTTTTGGAGTTATAGAATTTAAGTTATGGATTTTCAAAGGTTTTATGTGCTTTAAATAGGATTAAGTGGTAAATAAATTCCTTACTGTTTTCATGACATAACAGAGGCTCTAGGTGATAGATAATAAAATTACAAAATTTTAGGAACTGGAATGGACTAATTTGGAGTTAGTATGAATTTTCTATGAATTTACAAAGTTCTAGTAATTATTTTCATATTAAATATTCAATTTCTAATTCATTTATACACTTTATCCTGCCACTGGACTAGGCCTCAATTAATGTAAATGTCAGGGGCCTCGGGGTAAGAATCCGCAGACACAGGGCACAGTTACAATGGACCGCGGGTTGGTTTCTAAAAACAGAGGGGCTTATTCGCGAAACGGCCAAGCCGAAGGGGTACGCGGCAATCTGAGCCGTCCAGAATAGAGTCCGCGGCCCAGATTAAAACATTTCAACAACGAAACGGTACGCATTTCAGACCGTGCGATCAGAGATCCACGACCCGGGTTTCACCCTGCCGCGAGATCGTCCTATCCCCCGGGTCATCGACCGACGGCCAAGATTAAAAACAATAGCAGATCGACTCCTACACGTCCGATCAAAGTTCTGCGGCAGGGATTAAATACGACGAAGAGGTATCCGGCTTCTAATCCCAGCCGTCGAATCCGAATCCAACGGTGTATGCCCACACCTATTCCTAGTCGCCCATCAAAGATCGAACGGCCACCGGCTTTCTCCCTCACCCAGCACAAGTCACGGCGGCGAGCCATCCGAACCGCGGTGGGAGCTCGCCGGCGCGCACGATTCTCCACCCAAGCGCCCCCAATACTAAAATTGATCGCAACTACGCGACGAGGAGGGCGAGGCGAGTTGATTGGATGGGTTTCTTACCGACGGAACGAGGCGCAGGAGCGTGGCCACGGCGATGGGCGGAAGTTCGACGGTGGCGGCAAATTGGGCGCGCACCGGTCCCCTTCCAGTCCCGTAATCGCCACTGACGCGAACCAGAGCCCCGGGCGAAGCCTTCGGGCCGCACACGGGGATCCAATTGGGGCCGAGCACGCGGGACGACGGTAGCTGTGTTATGGCAATGGCGACTTCGACGATGGGTGTCCACGGTGCGAGTGGGATGAAGGGGAGAAGAGGAGATATGCCCGGGCTCCGATGACTCGGTACTTAAGTACCCGTGAGCCGGTCCACGCGCACGAACGAGCTACCCCGAGATCTCCGGCCGAGGAGCCCGCGCCGCGCCGATCGTGCAAGAAACGCGGATGAGTTTGTTGGGGAAGAATCCGACATGTGGGTCCCACGTGGAAGCGAGACAATGCGCGCAGAACGGTGGGGTCCACCAGTCAGTGAAGGGCAAGGCGCGCGACGCGATGGTGTGACTGACAGGTTGAGCCCACCCGTCGGCGCCAGCAGGGTGGAAGCGTGGGCTGGCGCGGTTGTTAAAGGTAAGTTGGGCCGAATCCCAGATTGTCGGCCCATCAGGTATAGTATTTCTTTTCTTTTTTTTCTTTTATTTTCTCCTTTCTCCATTCTTTCACAAATTCATATTTAAATCCTAATTTGAATTCAAACTTGTGTCAAGTTTATTCTTAATTTATAATGTGACTTTAAAAGTATTAAATTTTGGAAATATATTAATTTTCTTTACACTTATATTCTTTCCTCTTCCCATTTTCATTTCCAAACCCTAATTACCATTTGGGTTTCAATTTCATTTATCTCTTGTTATGCCTTGATTAGTAGTGTTGAGATGGTTGTTAGTATTTAAATGCATAACAAACAAAACTCCAACGAGATGCACTTCTTTTATTTTTTTAGTGTCTTTGGTTTGATATAATCACTCTTCAATTTATATATGCTCTGTTCATGATGCAAATAAGGCACATAAAATGAGGAAATCTCCATATAATGCTTTTATATCATTTTGAGTATTACAGTCGGGCGGAGCGGAGTTCGCCGTCTTCCGGGGCTGAGCCCGAGTCCGAGCCCTGGGTCGGGCGGAGCGGAGTTCGCCGTCTTCCGGGGCTGAGCCCGAGTCCGAGCCCTAGGTCGGGCGGAGCGGAGTTCGCCGTCTTCCGGGGCTGAGCCCGAGTCCGAGCCCTAGGGTCGGGCGAGGCGGAGTTTCCTATGACGCCCGAGGCCGGCCTTGGCTGCTGTCAGCCTCACTCTGTCGGGTGGCTCAGCAGTCGGAGCGGCGCAGGCGGCGCTGTCCTCTTGTCAGACCAGTCAGTAGAGCGGCGAAGTGACTGCGGTCACTTCGGCTCTATCGACTGGAGGGCGTGCGTCAGGATAAAGGTGTCAGGCCACCTTTGCATTAAATGCCCCTGCGATTTGGTCGGTCGGCGTGGCGATGTGGCCAAGGTTGCTTCTCGGTGAAGACTGGGCCTCGGGCGAGCTGACATTGTGCCCGTTGTTGGAGGGGGGTCCTCGGGCGAGACGTAGGTTCTCCGGGGTTGGCTTCCCTTGCCCGAGGCTAGGCTCGGGCGAGGCACGATCGTGTCCCTTGAATGGACCGATCCTTGATTTAATCGCACCCATCAGGCCTTTGCAGCTTTGTGCTGATGGGGGTTACCAACTGAGATTTAGGGGCCTTGAGGGTACCCCTAATTATGGTCCCCGACAGTAGCCCCCGAGCCTCCAAGGGAGTTCT
Organism: Zea mays; assembly: GCF_902167145.1. Taxonomy (NCBI): domain Eukaryota; kingdom Viridiplantae; phylum Streptophyta; class Magnoliopsida; order Poales; family Poaceae; genus Zea; species Zea mays. The sequence continues at coordinate 1,647,242 of NC_050099.1, read as the reverse complement.
AATACTCGCTTGGAGGCTTTTGCCGCACTTTTTTGCAAGGGGACCAGCCTTTTTCGGTTGCATTCTGTTCCGGTGGGTGCGCGCGAGCGCACCCGCCGGGTGTAGCCCCCGAGGCCTCGGAGGAGTAGTTTTGCTCCTTCGAGGTCTTAGTGCGTTTCGCAACACTTCGGCTAGTCTAGTTGTTCCCTCATGCGAGCTGGACGTAGCCCGAGTGCACGGTCGGGTCCCAAGTTCTCGGGCTGGTATGTTGACGCTGTCAACGGTTTGGCCGGAGCCGGATTTGCGAGAGCAGCCCCCGAGCCTCTGCACAGGGCGAGAGGACGGTCAAGGACAGACTCGTCTTTTTTACATGCGCTCCTACGTCGCCTTTCCGCAAGGAGGAGGGGGGAAAGCGCCATGTTGTCCTCGGAGGGCGCCGAACATGGTGTCTCCGGCGAGCTGCTCGCGGGTAATCCGAGTGGACGTCCGTGCCCTATTTGTTAGGGGTCGGCTAGAGGCCCAGAGGCGTGCCCAAAAGTACCTGCGGGTGATCTGCCGGACCCGGTCCCCTGTCGACGGGGTCTGAGGGCTCGATGCCTCCCTCTGATGGGATTCCGTTACAAGATCGTTTCCGCTGGTCTCGGAAATGTCCTAGGGTACCTCGGGAGCGTAGCCCGAGCCTTGGTCATGTATCGAACGTACCCATGGTCATCCCTCGCTCTGTGTCTGAGGCGACTATGAACCCTTCGAGGGCCAGCCTACGAACCCCTGATCAGTAGTGGGCGCGGAGCCCGAGTGGCCTGAGGCGACCGTTGAACCCTTCGAGGGGCCGGCCATCGAACCTCTGACCAGTAGTGGGCGCAGAACCCAATCGATCTGAGGCGACTGTTGAACCCCTCCGAGGGGCCGGCCTTCGAACCTCTGATCAGTAGGGAGGCTCGGAGCCTGTTTCCTTCACGGAGAAGGGTCCTTTTCGGGGTATCCCCCTTTCCCGGTCCCTGTTGTAAGAGAGAGAAAGAGGAAAAGGAAAAGGGCACGAAATCGAATGACGCGGCGTACCTTTTTTGACGCGATCATTATGGCGAAGGCGAAGCGTTGCTTGCTTCTCCCGCCTGAGGCGCCGCCTGTCCTGCCGTGGAGTTAATGCGACGGGGCGAGTGGTTCGCGAGGCGGTCGTTGCGCGTGTGCGCGTCGTTCGAGGAACGGATCACGGGCGCGCCGTCTTCACGCCGTGGGAGAGGGCTCCCTCGCTGCCCCTGGATGGGACGTGAGCTTGGCTGGCGACGTGACCGCTGCTTCTGCCCGCCTGTCACCGCCATTACTGTCGGCCCAATTTTGACCGCATTTGACCGTCGCGCTTGGCTGGCACTGCAGGGTTGCCTCGAGTCGCGGTATTGACTCCGCAGTTGAGGAGGCGCGGTAGTGGCGTGAGTGGCGGTGCAGTTGCTCACACGTAGCAACCGGCGCACCGGTTGCATGACGCGTGGGCCTGGACCTCCATTCTGGGCTTGTTGGAGTCGAAGGGGCGCGCCCACTTAGCACGGTTGCATGCCGCCTGCATGGCTGTCCGCCCTTTCACCCGCTGGTCTGGGCAAAAGTGGAGGAGTGCTTGTGACCGCCGGGTGGTTGCATGCACCGCGCGCGCGTGGCGGTTTGGCTTCTTCTCCCCTGGACCGGCTTGCATGACGTGTGGGACCCAGCCCCCGCGCCGTGGGGGGGAATCTTGGAGCGTGTCGGAGAAGACTCAACCCGCAACGGTTGAGGACGCAGGTGGGGAGAGTCGCCTTTAAAAGGGGGGCGACCCCCTTGGAGGGCCACCATGTCTTCGCGCTCCCCTCATGCATCGTGTCTTTCCACCTTCCGAGCCCCCCGGGCGGGGGACGCCCGGAACCCTTCCACCTTGTCGTCGGAGGAACGCAACTTCACGGAAGTTGGTACCTTTCAGCCATCGTTCGGCTTCAAGGATTTTCATCGTGCAGCCCGGCTGCATTCCCTCGCCGGCGGTCACCCAAGACGGTGACCTCCAGTTCGATGGCGGGGGAAAGCAAGCCGGGCTGCGGCCTCTGCCCCTCCCTCAGCCTCAAGGATTTTCATCACCAGTGCTGGGGAGGGGAGTGTGCCGAGTTGGGGTCGGTCCCTGTGCGGGCGGCAGCCCGCTCCTTCCCTCAGTGATCGGGGGGAAGGGCGTCCGCCGTTCATGGCATGGGCAGCTGCCGCGTGCCCGGCTCTCTGAGCCGAGCGGCTTCGGAGCCGCTCCCGGTGCCGCCTTCCGCCACGGCAGCTGGAAGAGGTTCCGCCGCCGACGAGCTTGCCGGCGCCACCCACGGACCGACCTCCAACTCTTCGGCCTTCTGCCCGTCCTTGCCTCTCGAGTTGGGGGCATGGGCGAGGGCCTCATGGCAGCAGCATCCGCCCTGAGGTCATCGCTGCTGCTGTTCGGCCCTCCGGGGCAGAAGTCGTCGTCGCTGCCGCTGCCGGGGCGGGCGACGACAAGCCGTTCGTTGGTCTTCTGTTGCTCCGCAGGTCCCCCTAGTCGCGTGGGGTTGTTCGTACCTGCGGAGGTGGAACCGGAGTTCCGTTTGTAATGGCACCTTGAGTGCCGGTGTTTTGTTCATTGTGGCTGTCGAGGCCTGAACATGTATGTATTTTTGGCACTGAGCCGTGTTTTTTCTTCATTTCGAGCACTGAGATTCGCCTTGTCGATTATCTGAGCCGCTTCGCCGAGCGTGAGTTGCCCCGTGCAAAGGTGATGAGTGAGGTATCCGTATCCCGGAGGAGTAGGAGTCCCTCAGCTCGGTCGGCCTTGCTGTCCGAGGCCCCTCTTGCTTAGTTAAAGGAACCCCTCGGTCGCTCTTTGACGAGCTGAAGCCGGAGGTAGCGGTGTCAGCACGGACGGAGGCAGAGTTGGCTTCGAAAAGGAGGTGTAGTTGGCCAGAGCCTGGTCGGGTCGTCCACTGGCGGAGCCGACGCCGGAGTTGAGCTGCCGAGGCCACAAGCCGAGCTGATGTCTTTGGGGGTCAGCTGGCCGAGGCCTCGGGGTGGCCGGCCGAGCTGCCTGCTCGGGCCGGATTCTCGGAGAAGACCCTGGCGGCGATGGCCCGGGTGTGGTGCTGATGTCGTCCTTCAGAGTGGGGGCCCTCCGACCATGGCCGTCCGAGGCTAGGTCAGACCCCGCCGAAGGTGTAGTTGATGCCGAGGGTGCTGCTGCCCCCTTCGGTTGTCGACGTCCGAGCCTGCAGAATCAGGTTGTCTTGTAGTGTGTGTATGTTTTCTGTGGCCGCCGAGGCCTGAACACACCGCCGTCGTGTTGTAAAGCTGCGTTTCTTTTCCTCTTGTTTCGAGTATCCAGACTCATTTGTCGGTAACATAATTGTTTGTGCGGGCGAGAGTTGCTTTTCACGGAAGGCGATGAGTGAGGTATTGTAGGATCTAGGACACCGGCTAGAGGGGGGGTGAATAGACGGTTTTGACTAAAAACAACAATACTAAATAAATTTAATCAATACAACAAGAGAAATAAATTATCTAGTGTCAATAAGTAAACGATGTATGAAAGACAACTACGAAGATTGAATACTTGAAGGACAATAAGCAAAGCACTAATCAATTGCAAGGCAATAAGTAATGCTAGAAGAAATAGACACCGAAATTTATCCCGTGGTATCGGTGATTTGCCGATCACCCCTAATCCACGTTGAGGTGGACTTCAAGCTCTCACTTGCTCCTCTATCAAGACACGACTTGATCTTTGAGCCAAGTGGACAAGAAATCACTCAATACCTCGATTCCACTAATGTCACCTTTGCCGCTCCGGCGAAGTAGGCGCGAACCCCTCACAATCCACACCGCGGCTTCTCCACAATCTTCTTGGAGAGCTCGACGGAGACAATCACCCGAGCCGTCTAGGAGGCGGCAACCTCCAAGAGTAACAAGCCAACGACGCTTGCTCGGTGTACCACCTAGTGCCTCAAGAATCACCAAATGATGCAAATGCACTAGGAACCCTCAATCTCTCACTAGAATGCAATCTCAAGCAAAGAGTGTGAGAGAGTGAGTTGGAGGATCACAAATGAGCTCAATGTGTGCAAGGAATGGCCAAGAGAGTTCTCTCACACGAGCTACCCTTCTATTTATAGTCCCCCATCTAAAACCAACCGTTATGTGCAAAAAGGTGGCAGTCTGCGCACACGTGGACCGTCCGCGCCCTAGGGCCGGACGGTCAGCCGTACATATAACGGCTATAAAGACTGTTTGAAAACATGTCAGAGCTGACTCAAAAGGTGGGTCCGGACAGTCCGCCCCTCAAGGCCGGACCGTCCGCGACCTGACAGAATGAAACACCCGAGTCTCGGATCAAAAGAGGTTAACACATGCGGACCGTCCGGCTATAAATCCCGGACGGTCCGCGACCTGAGACAGTACTGTCCGGACTGGCCCCCCGGACAGTCCGTAGTACAAATCTATAAAAACACACAGTCCCTGTCCAAAAACGAGTTTTACACTTGCGGACCGTCCGCCCCTTACAGGCGGACCGTCCGCCTATAATTCAGGGACAGGCCCGAAGCCACCCTTCTCTGGTCATGACTGCGGACGGTCCGGCCCTAAGGCCCGGACGGTCCGCAGTGCAATAGAACAAAGTGTCCACACAAATGGTCAGACTTCGGACCTCTCTGGAGGATCGCGGACGGTCCGCCCCCAAGGGCCGGACAGTCCGCGCGACCATGACTTCGCAATTTTCAAACATGTTTTTGAATGAACTTTTAACTCACGAAATGAGAAGCGCTGTTAGTCCTCATGCAAATGCAACTACTTGATGCTCTATGAGGCACTAAGTTTTACACAGATCTGAGTCATTGACCCCTCTTAATAGTACGGCTATCTAGCCTACTAATCCGGTCAGGTATCTTCTCTAAGCTCCTCAAGACCGGCAAAAGTGAAACCTATATTATACCTTTCCCTTCATTTGATCCACAACCAATGCGTATGATTCTTCAACATTTCCTGTTCTATGTGGTCCAACCCTGCATTCTTATTTCTCCAAGAATCGTTAGTCCACAAGCAGTTGTCATTAATTACCAAAACATTACCAAAGGGGCCTAGATGATTCACAATCTCCCCCTTTTTGGTAATTGATGACAACACCGCATAGTATATTAAAGAGAAGTTTAGTTTCTCCAAATCTCTCTCATACCTAAGGTATAAGATAGATCTTGGAGATGAGTTTCATAAGACTTATCTTGATTTGAAGTTCTGTCCGAGAGATAGATAAATCCCAATGAAAACTCAATATGTAAGAAGGGCTCCCCCTAAGTGTGTGCAGGATTATTTGAAGCTGAAGATATAACACACATAATATATTGGAGTTTGATGGAGACTTTCCTACAATCATGGTTATCGAGGTATACAAGAGATGATCCGTAGAGTGAGCGCAGCAATTATAATCACACCTCGATTAACCACACACAGAGTAATTCGAACTAAAACATAGTTCATCCCACAGAATATTACAGATAATAGTCCACAGACATACGACATAGAGTTAACAGATCATACCAGGGCGTAAGACATAAACTAATGCAAGCGTCATGAAAAGGTAAAATGTCATGAAAAGGTAAAATGTCATGAAAAGGTAAAATGCATATGCATGGTCTTAATGTCCACATAAAACCACCAACTCCCCCTGAAGGAGACGCCAGACAACTTCTCTTCCACTTCTCTCCCCCTTTGGCATCGATTGCCATAAAGGAGAAGCCTCACTGATCACTCGGCGGAGGATGCATGTTGTAATAATGAGTGCTGAAGGTGTCAAACAGGGAGGAGAACTGGCTAAAATCCTGCTGGAGCTGCTGCTGCCTCTGACTTATATCATGCATGTTGTCATTTGTAGAAAGATTGTCAAATTGACTGGAGAGAGCACCCATGTTATCTTGAAAACTCTGTTGCATATTATTCAGCCTGGACATGATGGGATCAGTGACATTAGTGTGAATTTGATCGCGAAATTCAGAAAATTCAGAGTTGAGTGCATCCCAGTTACTGTCAAATCGAGACTGCATGTCATCGAGGCGGTGATCCACATGTGTCATTAGGCCATCAAAGCGAGTATCAATGTGAGTCTCAAGCCCTTGCTGCAGATTGTGAAAATAAGGATCAAAGTATCCTGGAGCAGGCTCCCAATAGTGCTGAGGCTGAGGAGGAGGTGGAGGAGGAGGCATCTGCTGGCCCTCAACATTAGGAGCGGCTCCACCCTCATAGCCAGGGTCTTCCTCATCATCTGGAAAGGGAGTGAGTGACCTGGTGAGAAACCCTATCTCATTCTTAAAAGGCCTGAATGGTGTGTGAACAATCTCACATGGGCCCTCAAATCTTGTCTTGGATTTGATGAGAGCCATAATGTAAGGAGCATATGCTAAATTTTGATTTTTGTCCATTTTCAAATCATTAAGCTGCCTCATCATGAAAAGAACAATATTCATGACTTCACCATTCATGATGTGCTGGATGATGTTCCAGAACTTATCCCGTATTTTACTCTTATCACCACTCTTGGGAAGAATGGTGACTCTGGCAATCTTGTTGATGACAGCAGGATGATGTCTGAGTCCTGCTGTCTCTCCAAACCTCCTGGGTATACCAAGCCTGGATGGCTCATAAAACTGCACAAAATCCTCAAAATTATCTTCAGTATAAAGATCCAGCCCAGCAGAAATGGTGCCATAGTTCAGACTGTTTGCAGCGGCAAAGTCAGCAAAGGAAGCAGAATAGCGCTTGAAGCCAGTCATCCAGGTGATAGATTCTTCTGCAATATCAATCTCTGAGGTAGCCAAGAATTGCTTAACAGCCATTTCATTGAAATCTGTGCGTTGTCCCATAAACTGATATAATCCACATGTTTCAAACTTAGGGATGAGACCCTCCATGACTGATTGACTGAGCAAGAAGGACCAATCAATCACCTGATGCTTGTGAAAATTGGTATCCACCAGGGTGCCCCAAAAGACATCAAATTGCAGCTGAGTGTGGAAAAACTGGATATTTGTATCAGATGGCAGAGTATACTGGTTCACAGTCCGCCTAGAGCAGTACTCAGCCATAGAGAACCTGCGCTTTGGAAAGGTCCATCCAGAAATGTCAATGGGATAGTCAGGATGAACATGGGGAAGGTCCTCAGTATCCATAGAATCAGTGCCCCCAGCTGAGGATTGGGCCTCTGAATCAGTGGTCGGTGTATAATCATCATCACCTCCACGAGGACGCTTTGATTTGAAGCGACCTGCAAGTTTCTTGCGGAGACCACCAAGACCACTGCAATAATGTGACAAACATCCATGACTAAATAGTTGATATCAATCACCATTATAAGAGGAATGGAACTGTAATGCTCTGCCAGGGTCCGGACGGTCCGCGCTAGGGGGCTGGACTGTCCGCGCCAGAGGCCCGGACTGTCCGCGACCGACCAGTGGCGACCCAAGGAACCCTAGCCGCCACGAATGTTGAAGTGAAGATTGTGCAGAGAATACCCATTCAACTGAGTTCAAAATTTTTGCACAACATTCATAGGGAGTAATACTATCAATTCCATCAATTAGATATGAAAAACCACTGCTTAATTTCAGATCAGAGAAGAAACCCAAATAATCTCAAAACTGAAGAGATTTGATGAAATCCACAAGATTTGAAAATACCGTGATGAAGACATGTTGATGGAATGTTGCCACAAGCTATCGGACTGTCCGCGCGCAACTTTACTTCACCGTCCGCGCACACTCGACACAGGAGAGTATTGGGCGAGTGGAGAGCAAGAGAGAACAAGCGAATGAGCGCAACTGACAAGTCTGCTGCCACTGTCCGTTTTTACTGCCCTGTCGCGGACGGTCCGCGCTGGGGCGGCGGACGGTCCGCGCCCTGATGATTTCAGACTGTCTGCGAGGCTGATCGGACTGTCTGGTTCCTGATGCTGCGGACGGTCCGCGGTCCATGGGCGGACGGTCCGCGGCCTGATACTCATTTTTCCAATTCCTGTCCACTTGCTGATTTTGAAGTTCGAATCCGAATTGGTGCTCATATATGGACATTTTGACCAATCCAAGAGTTAGTATGCATGCATATACATATGATGTAATTGAGTAATGCAAAATTTGTGAATTAAACTATCTAGAGCAATTCGGAATGAAAAATGCACCAAAAATACCAAATAAATAGCATAAAGAGCATATTTAGACCCGAGATGCAATACGACACATGTGTGATCAACTTCAAGCCACATTTGAGAGATCGATCACATTCATTTCACTTCTTAGAGAACAAAATCTTGTTTCATCCAAAGGCTTTGTAAAAATGTCTGCTAATTGATCATCCGTGCCGATGGAATAAATAGAGATATCTCCCTTGCCAACATGATCCCTTAAGAAGTGATGCCGTATATCAATATGCTTGGTTCGTGAGTGTTGGACCGGATTGGTAGCCAATTTTACCGCACTCTCATTATCACACATGAGAGGCACATTCTTGAAAATAATTCCATAATCCAATAAGGTTTGTTTCATCCATAATAGTTGAGCACAACAATTTCCGGCCGATATATATTCCGCCTCGGCGGTAGATAGAGCAACCGAATTTTGTTTCTTAGAAGACCATGAAACAAGAGATCTACCAAGAAATTGACAACAACCGGAGGTGCTTTTTCTATCAACTTTGCACCCCGCATAGTCCGAATCCGAATATCCAATTAATTCAAAGTGAGCACCTTTGGGATACCATAGACCAATATTGGGAGTATACTTCAAATATCTTAGAATTCTTTTAGCGGCCTTCAAGTGAATCTCTCTAGGTGAAGCTTGGAATCGAGCACACATGCATACACTAAACATAACATCGGGCCTAGATGCGGTAATATAAAGCAAACTACCAATTATTGAACGATAAAGTTTTTGATCAACCATAGTACCTCCTTCATCTAAGTCTAGATGACCATTTGTTGCCATTGGAGTCTTGATAGGCTTAGCATTTTCTAAACCAAACTTCTTGAGCATGTCCTTCAAATATTTTGATTGACTTATAAAAATTCCATCTTTCAATTGTTTGATTTGAAGGCCAAGAAAGAAGCTCAATTCTCCTATCATAGACATTTCAAATTCTTTTGACATCATTTTTCCAAACTCCTCACAAAATAATTCATTAGTAGATCCAAAAATAATATCATCAACGTAGATTTGACAAACAAATAAGTCTTTGCCAATTCTTTTAGTGAATAGAGTAGTGTCAACCTTCCCAATTTTGAAGTCTTTGGAAAGCAAGAAATCCCTAAGCCTTTCATACCAAGCACGTGGAGCTTGCTTAAGCCCATAGAGAGCTTTAGAAAGCTTGAACACATGGTTAGGTCTTTTGGGGTCCTCAAAACCGGGAGGTTGTTCAACATACACTAGTTCACTAATCTTACCATTTAGGAAAGCACTCTTTACATCCATTTGGTAGAGCTTGATATTATGTGCACAAGCATAAGCAAGTAGAATCCGGATTGCTTCTAATCTTGCTACGGGAGCGAATGTCTCCCCAAAATCCAATCCTTCAATTTGAGTATATCCTTGTGCAACTAATCTTGCCTTGTTTCTTACTACCACACCATCTTCATTGTGCTTGTTGCGAAACACCCATTTTGTACCAATAACATTGTGGTTCTTTGGTCTCTCAACAAGCTCCCAAACTTCATTTCGAGCGAAGTTATTTAATTCTTCATGCATTGCATTCACCCAATCAACATCAAGTAGAGCTTCATCTACACGGTTAGGTTCCATACAAGATACAAAAGAGAAATGTTCACAAAACGAAGCTATGCGAGAGCGAGTTTGAACACCCTTACTAATATCACCCACAATTTGATCAACCGGGTGATCCTTCACAATGGAATGATGAATTCTTGATACTGTTTGATAATTGCTTGATGAAGCATTAGGAGGAACCGAAGGTCTTGAAGTACTTTGATCATGAGTATCCATGGTTTCATTAAGTTGTTGGCTTTGGTGATCTTCCTCATTTATAGTTGAGGATGAAGGAATGACAACCACACTATCTTCATCATCATCTTCCTTTGGTTTTATTTCACCAATGGCCATTGTTTTCATTGCATTTATCAATTGAGTTCCCCCAACATCATCGAGATTATCACTCTCATCTTGAGACCCATTTGTTTCATCAAACTCAACATCATATGCTTCCTCAATAATACCATAAGTTTTGTTGAAGACTCTATAAGCCTTACTATTTGATGAATATCCAAGAAGAAAACCCTCATCACATTTCTTCTCAAATTTAGAAAGCCGGCTCCCCTTTCTCAAAATATAACATTTGCAACCGAATACCCTAAAATATGAGATATTTGGCTTTCTACCAATGAGCAATTCATATGGAGTTTTCTTCAAGAGCTTGTGACAATATAGTCTATTTGATGAATGACAAGCGGTATTTATTGCCTCGGCCCAATAAGAATCCGATATATTATATTCCGCTAACATAGACCTTGCCATATCAATAAGAGTTCTATTCTTTCTTTCAACAATACCATTTTGTTCCGGGGTATATTTGGAAGAGAATTCATGTTTGATACCCTTGTCATCACAATATTGATCAATTCTTGCATTTTTGAATTCCGACCCATTATCACTTCTAACCTTTTTGATGTCGAAATCAAATTGATTTTGAGCCAATATAGCAAATGACTTGAATGTTTCAAACACATTGGATTTGTCTCGTAGAAAATAAACCCAAGTAAATCTTGAATAGTCATCCACAATCACAAGACAATAAGAATTACCACCAATACTTACAAAAGATGTGGGCCCAAATAAATCCATGTGAAGTAATTCCAAAGGTCGATGAGTGGACATTTGACTTTTATTTGGATGAGTGTTTGCCACTTGCTTACCGGCTTGACAAGAGCTACACAATTTGTTCTTTTCAAACTTCACATCTTTTAAGCCTCGAACTAAGTCATGCTTGGTTAACCGATTGAGTTGCTTCATCCTAACATGACCAAGTCTTCTATGCCATAACCAACCTAGTGAAGCTTTTGAAAATAGGCAAGTTGTGAGCTTTGCCTCATTAGATGAGAAATCAACAAGATAAAGATTTTCATGTCTAAAACCTTTAAACTTAAGATTGCTACCATCAACACTAGAGATAATAACATCTTCAACCGTGAAATTGCAACAAAATCCTAAATCACATAATTGAGCTACGGAAAGTAGATTAAAATTCAAAGACTCAACCAATAGCACATTTGATATAGAATGATCATTTGAGATAGCAATTTTACCCAAACCTTTAACCTTTCCTTTACGATTATCTCCAAATGTGATACTATCATAATTTGAGCAATCTTCCTCACTCATTTGGGTAAACATTTTCATATCCCCGGTCATGTGTTGAGTACATCCACTATCCAACACCCAATGATTCCCTCCCGCCTTGTAGTTTACCTACAAAAGGAAATCAATCTCTTTTAGGTACCCAAACTTGCTTGGGTCCTTGGATGTTAGTGACCAAGGTCTTTGGTACCCAAATAGCTTTCTTTTTGTTTCCAACAATTGAAGTACCAACAAATTTAGCATGAACACCTTTTGCATTATGAGAAAGAACATAACAATGCTCAAAACAAGTGGAGGATACATGTTTGAACTTGGGACAATTTTTCTTAACATGTCCCTTTTGTGACACTTGTGACACACTTTGTCACATTCTTTCACAAACAATGTCTTGTGCTTTACAAAAGCATTCTTTCCTTTCTTGGGAACATATCCAAGACCTTCACGGTTAAGAGAGCATCGTTGACTTCCCAATATGAAATCCAATTTAGTCTTACCACCATATGCCTTTTCTAGGTCATGAGTTAGAGTATTTATTCTATCTACTAACACTTAATTCTCAACAATAATTTTTGATTCATCAAGAGCAATGTTATCATTGAGAGAAATTTTGCATTTATCACAAATAGAGTTAGTAGGTAGTGGTTCACTTGAAAGACTATCAAGTAAGTCACAAGTGACTCCAACATCCTTAGTGACCACCTCAACTTCATGCACAATAGATGATTTTTGAGCATCCGCAAGCTTCTCACAATTTTCTTTGAGGTCATTGTGAGAGGTCTTGAGCTCCTCAAAAGACACTTGGAGGTTTTTATACAATTCCTTCAAGGTCTTAAATTTTTCTTTTTCTTTGTGCATGTAGTCATCGGCCTCACCTAACATTCTAACAAGATCATCATATGAATAGCCATCATCATCAACATCATCGATATCATCATCATCTTTTATATCATTTAAATCGGTGATGATTTTTACCTTAGCATCTCCCTTTGCCATGAGACAATGGGGGGATGAGAAGAGTGAGGGAGCTTCCTTGATGGCAATTCCGGCATTAAGCTTGGATGAGGTGTCATCATCATCATCATCCGAGCTATCATCCGAGTCCCATTCAACTAAGTAGGCTTTGCCATCTTTCTTCTTGTTATAGTATTTCTTTTTCTTCTTGTCACTTTCATCTTTGCCCTTCTTCTTCTTGCTTGGGCAATTCATGGCAATGTGACCGGGTTCCCCACACTCAAAACATTTTCTATCATTGAAGGCATTTCTTCTAGATGTTTGACCTCTTCTAGGTTGACCTCTTTTCATCTTCATGAATTTATTGAATTTCCTTACAAATAAAGCCATGTCACCATCACTCTCACTTTCATTTTCTTCATCATTGCTATCTTCTTTTTCAATTGCCTTTGATGCCTTGGCTTTGAGAGCAATAGATTCATTTTTCACCTTCTTTGCCAAACTTAAAGCATCGGTTTGTGACTTCTTAAATATATCTTGAGTGAGAATTTCTCCCAATACTTCGGTTGGAGAAGTTGTAGATAGATCACTCCTTACTAGCATTGTCACAATAGTCTCATATTTCTCCGGAAGTGATCTAAGGAACTTGTGTGTGAAATCCACATCTGGTACATTAAAACCAAGTCCTTTGAGTTCATTTACTATCTCATTCAACCGATTGAACATATCGGATACACTCTCATCTTCTTTCATAATAAATTGCTCAAACTTCCCTTTGCACACATATAGTTTGGCACTCTTCACAATTGTAGTTCCTTCATGAATTTCCATTAGTTTTATCCAAATCTCATGAGCGGTTGTGAGATTCTTGATACGATTGAACTCATTTATATCAAGAGCATCATAAAAGACATTCATAGCTTGATCATTTGTGAGAATATTCTCATTATCACTAACGGATGGTTCATCTTCCTTCAACACAACAAATCCATCCCTAACAATTGGCCAAATTTTTCCACCCATTGCTCTAAGATGCATTGACATTCTTATTTTCCAATAATCATAATTGTTTCCATCAAAGTGCGGTGGCTTCCCAATGTGCACATTGTTGTTACTAGCCATTTTGTCCCACTCCGGGATGATTAGATCCACAAACAATGGAGTCCTTGGCTCCGATACCACTTGTAGGATCTAGGACACCGGCTAGAGGGGGGGTGAATAGACGGTTTTGACTAAAAACAACAATACTAAATAAATTTAATCAATACAACAAGAGAAATAAATTATCTAGTGTCAATAAGTAAACAATGTATGAAAGACAACTACGAAGATTGAATACTTGAAGGACAATAAGCAAAGCACTAATCAATTGCAAGGCAATAAGTAATGCTAGAAGAAATAGACACCGAAATTTATCTCGTGGTATCGGTGATTTGCCGATCACCCCTAATCCACGTTGAGGTGGACTTCAAGCTCTCACTTGCTCCTCTATCAAGACACGACTTGATCTTTGAGCCAAGTGGACAAGAAATCACTCAATACCTCGATTCCACTAATGTCACCTTTGCCGCTCCGGCGAAGTAGGCGCGAACCCCTCACAATCCACACCGCGGCTTCTCCACAATCTTCTTGGAGAGCTCGACGGAGACAATCACCCGAGCCGTCTAGGAGGCGGCAACCTCCAAGAGTAACAAGCCAACGACGCTTGCTCGGTGTACCACCTAGTGCCTCAAGAATCACCAAATGATGCAAATGCACTAGGAACCCTCAATCTCTCACTAGAATGCGATCTCAAGCAAAGAGTGTGAGAGAGTGAGTTGGAGGATCACAAATGAGCTCAATGTGTGCAAGGAATGGCCAAGAGAGTTCTCTCACACGAGCTACCCTTCTATTTATAGTCCCCCATCTAAAACCAACCGTTATGTGCAAAAAGGTGGCAGTCTGCGCACACGCGGACCGTCCGCGCCCTAGGGCCGGACGGTCAGCCGTACATATAACGGCTATAAAGACTGTTTGAAAACATGTCAGAGCTGACTCAAAAGGTGGGTCCGGACAGTCCGCCCCTCAAGGCCGGACCGTCCGCGACCTGACAGAATGAAACACCCGAGTCTCGGATCAAAAGAGGTTAACACATGCGGACCGTCCGGCTATAAATCCCGGACGGTCCGCGACCTGAGACAGTACTGTCCGGACTGGCCCCCCGGACAGTCCGTAGTACAAATCTATAAAAACACACAGTCCCTGTCCAAAAACGAGTTTTACACTTGCGGACCGTCCGCCCCTTACAGGCGGACCGTCCGCCTATAATTCAGGGACAGGCCCGAAGCCACCCTTCTCTGGTCATGACTGCGGACGGTCCGGCCCTAAGGCCCAGACGGTTCGCAGTGCAATAGAACAAAGTGTCCACACAAATGGTCAGACTTCGGACCTCTCTGGAGGATCGCGGACGGTCCGCCCCCAAGGGCCGGACAGTCCGCGCGACCATGACTTCGCAATTTTCAAACATGTTTTTGAATGAACTTTTAACTCACGAAATGAGAAGCGCTGTTAGTCCTCATGCAAATGCAACTACTTGATGCTCTATGAGGCACTAAGTTTTACACAGATCTGAGTCATTGACCCCTCTTAATAGTACGGCTATCTAGCCTACTAATCCGGTCAGGTATCTTCTCTAAGCTCCTCAAGACCGGCAAAAGTGAAACCTATATTATACCTTTCCCTTCATTTGATCCACAACCAATGCGTATGATTCTTCAACATTTCCTGTTCTATGTGGTCCAACCCTGCATTCTTATTTCTCCAAGAATCGTTAGTCCACAAGCAGTTGTCATTAATTACCAAAACATTACCAAAGGGGCCTAGATGATTCACAATCTCCCCCTTTTTGGTAATTGATGACAACACCGCATAGTATATTAAAGAGAAGTTTAGTTTCTCCAAATCTCTCTCATACCTAAGGTATAAGATAGATCTTGGAGATGAGTTTCATAAGACTTATCTTGATTTGAAGTTCTGTCCGAGAGATAGATAAATCCCAATGAAAACTCAATATGTAAGAAGGGCTCCCCCTAAGTGTGTGCAGGATTATTTGAAGCTGAAGATATAACACACATAATATATTGGAGTTTGATGGAGACTTTCCTACAATCATGGTTATCGAGGTATACAAGAGATGATCCGTAGAGTGAGCGCAGCAATTATAATCACACCTCGATTAACCACACACAGAGTAATTCGAACTAAAACATAGTTCATCCCACAGAATATTACAGATAATAGTCCACAGACATACGACATAGAGTTAACAGATCATACCAGGGCGTAAGACATAAACTAATGCAAGCGTCATGAAAAGGTAAAATGTCATGAAAAGGTAAAATGTCATGAAAAGGTAAAATGCATATGCATGGTCTTAATGTCCACATAAAACCACCAACTCCCCCTGAAGGAGACGCCAGACAACTTCTCTTCCACTTCTCTCCCCCTTTGGCATCGATTGCCATAAAGGAGAAGCCTCACTGATCACTCGGCGGAGGATGCATGTTGTAATAATGAGTGCTGAAGGTGTCAAACAGGGAGGAGAACTGGCTAAAATCCTGCTGGAGCTGCTGCTGCCTCTGACTTATATCATGCATGTTGTCATTTGTAGAAAGATTGTCAAATTGACTGGAGAGAGCACCCATGTTATCTTGAAAACTCTGTTGCATATTATTCAGCCTGGACATGATGGGATCAGTGACATTAGTGTGAATTTGATCGCGAAATTCAGAAAATTCAGAGTTGAGTGCATCCCAGTTACTGTCAAATCGAGACTGCATGTCATCGAGGCGGTGATCCACATGTGTCATTAGGCCATCAAAGCGAGTATCAATGTGAGTCTCAAGCCCTTGCTGCAGATTGTGAAAATAAGGATCAAAGTATCCTGGAGCAGGCTCCCAATAGTGCTGAGGCTGAGGAGGAGGTGGAGGAGGAGGCATCTGCTGGCCCTCAACATTAGGAGCGGCTCCACCCTCATAGCCAGGGTCTTCCTCATCATCTGGAAAGGGAGTGAGTGACCTGGTGAGAAACCCTATCTCATTCTTAAAAGGCCTGAATGGTGTGTGAACAATCTCACATGGGCCCTCAAATCTTGTCTTGGATTTGATGAGAGCCATAATGTAAGGAGCATATGCTAAATTTTGATTTTTGTCCATTTTCAAATCATTAAGCTGCCTCATCATGAAAAGAACAATATTCATGACTTCACCATTCATGATGTGCTGGATGATGTTCCAGAACTTATCCCGTATTTTACTCTTATCACCACTCTTGGGAAGAATGGTGACTCTGGCAATCTTGTTGATGACAGCAGGATGATGTCTGAGTCCTGCTGTCTCTCCAAACCTCCTGGGTATACCAAGCCTGGATGGCTCATAAAACTGCACAAAATCCTCAAAATTATCTTCAGTATAAAGATCCAGCCCAGCAGAAATGGTGCCATAGTTCAGACTGTTTGCAGCGGCAAAGTCAGCAAAGGAAGCAGAATAGCGCTTGAAGCCAGTCATCCAGGTGATAGATTCTTCTGCAATATCAATCTCTGAGGTAGCCAAGAATTGCTTAACAGCCATTTCATTGAAATCTGTGCGTTGTCCCATAAACTGATATAATCCACATGTTTCAAACTTAGGGATGAGACCCTCCATGACTGATTGACTGAGCAAGAAGGACCAATCAATCACCTGATGCTTGTGAAAATTGGTATCCACCAGGGTGCCCCAAAAGACATCAAATTGCAGCTGAGTGTGGAAAAACTGGATATTTGTATCAGATGGCAGAGTATACTGGTTTACAGTCCGCCTAGAGCAGTACTCAGCCATAGAGAACCTGCGCTTTGGAAAGGTCCATCCAGAAATGTCAATGGGATAGTCAGGATGAACATGGGGAAGGTCCTCAGTATCCATAGAATCAGTGCCCCCAGCTGAGGATTGGGCCTCTGAATCAGTGGTCGGTGTATAATCATCATCACCTCCACGAGGACGCTTTGATTTGAAGCGACCTGCAAGTTTCTTGCGGAGACCACCAAGACCACTGCAATAATGTGACAAACATCCATGACTAAATAGTTGATATCAATCACCATTATAAGAGGAATGGAACTGTAATGCTCTGCCAGGGTCCGGACGGTCCGCGCTAGGGGGCCGGACTGTCCGCGCCAGAGGCCCGGACTGTCCACGACCGACCAGTGGCGACCCAAGGAACCCTAGCCGCCACGAATGTTGAAGTGAAGATTGTGCAGAGAATACCCATTCAACTGAGTTCAAAATTTTTGCACAACATTCATAGGGAGTAATACTATCAATTCCATCAATTAGATATGAAAAACCACTGCTTAATTTCAGATCAGAGAAGAAACCCAAATAATCTCAAAACTGAAGAGATTTGATGAAATCCACAAGATTTGAAAATACCGTGATGAAGACATGTTGATGGAATGTTGCCACAAGCTATCGGACTGTCCGCGCGCAACTTTACTTCACCGTCCGCGCACACTCGACACAGGAGAGTATTGGGCGAGTGGAGAGCAAGAGAGAACAAGCGAATGAGCGCAACTGACAAGTCTGCTGCCACTGTCCGTTTTTACTGCCCTGTCGCGGACGGTCCGCGCTGGGGCGGCGGACGGTCCGCGCCCTGATGATTTCAGACTGTCTGCGAGGCTGATCGGACTGTCTGGTTCCTGATGCTGCGGACGGTCCGCGGTCCATGGGCGGACGGTCCGCGGCCTGATACTCATTTTTCCAATTCCTGTCCACTTGTTGATTTTGAAGTTCGAATCCGAATTGGTGCTCATATATGGACATTTTGACCAATCCAAGAGTTAGTATGCATGCATATACATATGATGTAATTGAGTAATGCAAAATTTGTGAATTAAACTATCTAGAGCAATTCGGAATGAAAAATGCACCAAAAATACCAAATAAATAGCATAAAGAGCATATTTAGACCCGAGATGCAATACGACACATGTGTGATCAACTTCAAGCCACATTTGAGAGATCGATCACATTCATTTCACTTCTTAGAGAACAAAATCTTGTTTCATCCAAAGGCTTTGTAAAAATGTCTGCTAATTGATCATCCGTGCCAATGGAATAAATAGAGATATCTCCCTTGCCAACATGATCCCTTAAGAAGTGATGTCGTATATCAATATGCTTGGTTCGTGAGTGTTGGACCGGATTGGTAGCCAATTTTACCGCACTCTCATTATCACACATGAGAGGCACATTCTTGAAAATAATTCCATAATCCAATAAGGTTTGTTTCATCCATAATAGTTGAGCACAACAATTTCCGGCCGATATATATTCCGCCTCGGCGGTAGATAGAGCAACCGAATTTTGTTTCTTAGAAGACCATGAAACAAGAGATCTACCAAGAAATTGACAACAACCGGAGGTGCTTTTTCTATCAACTTTGCACCCCGCATAGTCCGAATCCGAATATCCAATTAATTCAAAGTGAGCACCTTTGGGATACCATAGACCAATATTGGGAGTATACTTCAAATATCTTAGAATTCTTTTAGCGGCCTTCAAGTGAATCTCTCTAGGTGAAGCTTGGAATCGAGCACACATGCATACACTAAACATAACATCGGGCCTAGATGCGGTAATATAAAGCAAACTACCAATTATTGAACGATAAAGTTTTTGATCAACCATAGTACCTCCTTCATCTAAGTCTAGATGACCATTTGTTGCCATTGGAGTCTTGATAGGCTTAGCATTTTCTAAACCAAACTTCTTGAGCATGTCCTTCAAATATTTTGATTGACTTATAAAAATTCCATCTTTCAATTGTTTGATTTGAAGGCCAAGAAAGAAGCTCAATTCTCCTATCATAGACATTTCAAATTCTTTTGACATCATTTTTCCAAACTCCTCACAAAATAATTCATTAGTAGATCCAAAAATAATATCATCAACGTAGATTTGACAAACAAATAAGTCTTTGCCAATTCTTTTAGTGAATAGAGTAGTGTCAACCTTCCCAATTTTGAAGTCTTTGGAAAGCAAGAAATCCCTAAGCCTTTCATACCAAGCACGTGGAGCTTGCTTAAGCCCATAGAGAGCTTTAGAAAGCTTGAACACATGGTTAGGTCTTTTGGGGTCCTCAAAACCGGGAGGTTGTTCAACATACACTAGTTCACTAATCTTACCATTTAGGAAAGCACTCTTTACATCCATTTGGTAGAGCTTGATATTATGTGCACAAGCATAAGCAAGTAGAATCCGGATTGCTTCTAATCTTGCTACGGGAGCGAATGTCTCCCCAAAATCCAATCCTTCAATTTGAGTATATCCTTGTGCAACTAATCTTGCCTTGTTTCTTACTACCACACCATCTTCATTGTGCTTGTTGCGAAACACCCATTTTGTACCAATAACATTGTGGTTCTTTGGTCTCTCAACAAGCTCCCAAACTTCATTTCGAGCGAAGTTATTTAATTCTTCATGCATTGCATTCACCCAATCAACATCAAGTAGAGCTTCATCTACACGGTTAGGTTCCATACAAGATACAAAAGAGAAATGTTCACAAAACGAAGCTATGCGAGAGCGAGTTTGAACACCCTTACTAATATCACCCACAATTTGATCAACCGGGTGATCCTTCACAATGGAATGATGAATTCTTGATACCGTTTGATAATTGCTTGATGAAGCATTAGGAGGAACCGAAGGTCTTGAAGTACTTTGATCATGAGTATCCATGGTTTCATTAAGTTGTTGGCTTTGGTGATCTTCCTCATTTATAGTTGAGGATGAAGGAATGACAACCACACTATCTTCATCATCATCTTCCTTTGGTTTTATTTCACCAATGGCCATTGTTTTCATTGCATTTATCAATTGAGTTCCCCCAACATCATCGAGATTATCACTCTCATCTTGAGACCCATTTGTTTCATCAAACTCAACATCATATGCTTCCTCAATAATACCATAAGTTTTGTTGAAGACTCTATAAGCCTTACTATTTGATGAATATCCAAGAAGAAAACCCTCATCACATTTCTTCTCAAATTTAGAAAGCCGGCTCCCCTTTCTCAAAATATAACATTTGCAACCGAATACCCTAAAATATGAGATATTTGGCTTTCTACCAATGAGCAATTCATATGGAGTTTTCTTCAAGAGCTTGTGACAATATAGTCTATTTGATGAATGACAAGCGGTATTTATTGCCTCGGCCCAATAAGAATCCGATATATTATATTCCGCTAACATAGACCTTGCCATATCAATAAGAGTTCTATTCTTTCTTTCAACAATACCATTTTGTTCCGGGGTATATTTGGAAGAGAATTCATGTTTGATACCCTTGTCATCACAATATTGATCAATTCTTGCATTTTTGAATTCCGACCCATTATCACTTCTAACCTTTTTGATGTCGAAATCAAATTGATTTTGAGCCAATATAGCAAATGACTTGAATGTTTCAAACACATTGGATTTGTCTCGTAGAAAATAAACCCAAGTAAATCTTGAATAGTCATCCACAATCACAAGACAATAAGAATTACCACCAATACTTACAAAAGATGTGGGCCCAAATAAATCCATGTGAAGTAATTCCAAAGGTCGATGAGTGGACATTTGACTTTTATTTGGATGAGTGTTTGCCACTTGCTTACCGGCTTGACAAGAGCTACACAATTTGTTCTTTTCAAACTTCACATCTTTTAAGCCTCGAACTAAGTCATGCTTGGTTAACCGATTGAGTTGCTTCATCCCAACATGACCAAGTCTTCTATGCCATAACCAACCTAGTGAAGCTTTTGAAAATAGGCAAGTTGTGAGCTTTGCCTCATTAGATGAGAAATCAACAAGATAAAGATTTTCATGTCTAAAACCTTTAAACTTAAGATTGCTACCATCAACACTAGAGATAATAACATCTTCAACCGTGAAATTGCAACAAAATCCTAAATCACATAATTGAGCTACGGAAAGTAGATTAAAATTCAAAGACTCAACCAATAGCACATTTGATATAGAATGATCATTTGAGATAGCAATTTTACCCAAACCTTTAACCTTTCCTTTACGATTATCTCCAAATGTGATACTATCATAATTTGAGCAATCTTCCTCACTCATTTGGGTAAACATTTTCATATCCCCGGTCATGTGTTGAGTACATCCACTATCCAACACCCAATGATTCCCTCCCGCCTTGTAGTTTACCTACAAAAGGAAATCAATCTCTTTTAGGTACCCAAACTTGCTTGGGTCCTTGGATGTTAGTGACCAAGGTCTTTGGTACCCAAATAGCTTTCTTTTTGTTTCCAACAATTGAAGTACCAACAAATTTAGCATGAACACCTTTTGCATTATGAGAAAGAACATAACAATGCTCAAAACAAGTGGAGGATACATGTTTGAACTTGGGACAATTTTTCTTAACATGTCCCTTTTTGTGACACTTGTGACACACTTTGTCACATTCTTTCACAAACAATGTCTTGTGCTTTACAAAAGCATTCTTTCCTTTCTTGGGAACATATCCAAGACCTTCACGGTTAAGAGAGCATCGTTGACTTCCCAATATGAAATCCAATTTAGTCTTACCACCATATGCCTTTTCTAGGTCATGAGTTAGAGTATTTATTCTATCTACTAACACTTAATTCTCAACAATAATTTTTGATTCATCAAGAGCAATGTTATCATTGAGAGAAATTTTGCATTTATCACAAATAGAGTTAGTAGGTAGTGGTTCACTTGAAAGACTATCAAGTAAGTCACAAGTGACTCCAACATCCTTAGTGACCACCTCAACTTCATGCACAATAGATGATTTTTGAGCATCCGCAAGCTTCTCACAATTTTCTTTGAGGTCATTGTGAGAGGTCTTGAGCTCCTCAAAAGACACTTGGAGGTTTTTATACAATTCCTTCAAGGTCTTAAATTTTTCTTTTTCTTTGTGCATGTAGTCATCGGCCTCACCTAACATTCTAACAAGATCATCATATGAATAGCCATCATCATCAACATCATCGATATCATCATCATCTTTTATATCATTTAAATCGGTGATGATTTTTACCTTAGCATCTCCCTTTGCCATGAGACAATGGGGGGATGAGAAGAGTGAGGGAGCTTCCTTGATGGCAATTCCGGCATTAAGCTTGGATGAGGTGTCATCATCATCATCATCCGAGCTATCATCCGAGTCCCATTCAACTAAGTAGGCTTTGCCATCTTTCTTCTTGTTATAGTATTTCTTTTTCTTCTTGTCACTTTCATCTTTGCCCTTCTTCTTCTTGCTTGGGCAATTCATGGCAATGTGACCGGGTTCCCCACACTCAAAACATTTTCTATCATTGAAGGCATTTCTTCTAGATGTTTGACCTCTTCTAGGTTGACCTCTTTTCATCTTCATGAATTTATTGAATTTCCTTACAAATAAAGCCATGTCACCATCACTCTCACTTTCATTTTCTTCATCATTGCTATCTTCTTTTTCAATTGCCTTTGATGCCTTGGCTTTGAGAGCAATAGATTCATTTTTCACCTTCTTTGCCAAACTTAAAGCATCGGCTTGTGACTTCTTAAATATATCTTGAGTGAGAATTTCTCCCAATACTTCGGTTGGAGAAGTTGTAGATAGATCACTCCTTACTAGCATTGTCACAATAGTCTCATATTTCTCTGGAAGTGATCTAAGGAACTTGTGTGTGAAATCCACATCCGGTACATTAAAACCAAGTCCTTTGAGTTCATTTACTATCTCATTCAACCGATTGAACATATCGGATACACTCTCATCTTCTTTCATAATAAATTGCTCAAACTTCCCTTTGCACACATATAGTTTGGCACTCTTCACAATTGTAGTTCCTTCATGAATTTCCATTAGTTTTATCCAAATCTCATGAGCGGTTGTGAGATTCTTGATACGATTGAACTCATTTATATCAAGAGCATCATAAAAGACATTCATAGCTTGATCATTTGTGAGAATATTCTCATTATCACTAACGGATGGTTCATCTTCCTTCAACACAACAAATCCATCCCTAACAATTGGCCAAATTTTTCCACCCATTGCTCTAAGATGCATTGACATTCTTATTTTCCAATAATCATAATTGTTTCCATCAAAGTGCGGTGGCTTCCCAATGTGCACATTGTTGTTACTAGCCATTTTGTCCCACTCCGGGATGATTAGATCCACAAACAATGGAGTCCTTGGCTCCGATACCACTTGTAGGATCTAGGACACCGGCTAGAGGGGGGGTGAATAGACGGTTTTGACTAAAAACAACAATACTAAATAAATTTAATCAATACAACAAGAGAAATAAATTATCTAGTGTCAATAAGTAAACAATATATGAAAGACAACTACGAAGATTGAATACTTGAAGGACAATAAGCAAAGCACTAATCAATTGCAAGGCAATAAGTAATGCTAGAAGAAATAGACACCGAAATTTATCCCGTGGTATCGGTGATTTGCCGATCACCCCTAATCCACGTTGAGGTGGACTTCAAGCTCTCACTTGCTCCTCTATCAAGACACGACTTGATCTTTGAGCCAAGTGGACAAGAAATCACTCAATACCTCGATTCCACTAATGTCACCTTTGTCGCTCCGGCGAGGTAGGCGCGAACCCCTCACAATCCACACCGCGGCTTCTCCACAATCTTCTTGGAGAGCTCGACGGAGACAATCACCCGAGCCGTCTAGGAGGCGGCAACCTCCAAGAGTAACAAGCCAACGACGCTTGCTCGGTGTACCACCTAGTGCCTCAAGAATCACCAAATGATGCAAATGCACTAGGAACCCTCAATCTCTCACTAGAATGCAATCTCAAGCAAAGAGTGTGAGAGAGTGAGTTGGAGGATCACAAATGAGCTCAATGTGTGCAAGGAATGACCAAGAGAGTTCTCTCACACGAGCTACCCTTCTATTTATAGTCCCCCATCTAAAACCAACCGTTATGTGCAAAAAGGTGGCAGCCTGCGCACACGCGGACCGTCCGCGCCCTAGGGCCGGACGGTCCGCCGTACATATAACGGCTATAAAGACCGTTTGAAAACATGTCAGAGCTGACTCAAAAGGTGGGTCCGGACAGTCCGCCCCTCAAGGCCGGACCGTCCGCGACCTGACAGAATGAAACACCCGAGTCTCGGATCAAAAGAGGTTAACACACGCGGACCGTCCGGCTATAAATCCCGGACGGTCCGCGACCTGAGACAGTACTGTCCGGACTGGCCCCCCGGACAGTCCGTAGTACAAATCTATAAAAACACACAGTCCCTGTCCAAAAACGAGTTTTACACTTGCGGACCGTCCGCCCCTTACAGGCGGACCGTCCGCCTATAATTCAGGGACAGGCCCGAAGCCACCCTTCTCTGGTCATGACTGCGGACGGTCCGGCCCTAAGGCCCGGACGGTCCGCAGTGCAATAGAACAAAGTGTCCACACAAATGGTCAGACTTCGGACCTCTCTGGAGGATCGCGGACGGTCCGCCCCCAAGGGCCGGACAGTCCGCGCGACCATGACTTCGCAATTTTCAAACATGTTTTTGAATGAACTTTTAACTCACGAAATGAGAAGCGCTGTTAGTCCTCATGCAAATGCAACTACTTGATGCTCTATGAGGCACTAAGTTTTACACAGATCTGAGTCATTGACCCCTCTTAATAGTACGGCTATCTAGCCTACTAATCCGGTCAGGTATCTTCTCTAAGCTCCTCAAGACCGGCAAAAGTGAAACCTATATTATACCTTTCCCTTCATTTGATCCACAACCAATGCGTATGATTCTTCAACATTTCCTGTTCTATGTGGTCCAACCCTGCATTCTTATTTCTCCAAGAATCGTTAGTCCACAAGCAGTTGTCATTAATTACCAAAACATTACCAAAGGGGGCCTAGATGATTCACAGGTATCCGTATCCCGGAGGCGTAGGAATCCCTCGGCTCGGTCGGCCTTGCCGCTTACGCGCGCTCTTACTCGTCCATAGGGTTCTGTTACCGACGCAGTCGAGAAGGCCCGAAAAATCATTTCGGCAGAGGAGCTCTCGAGCATGAAGACTTGTTCGGTCCGTGGAGTCACTTATCCGAACGCGAGTTACTTATCGCAGAAGGTGATGAGTGAGGTATCCGTATCCCGGAGGCGTAGGAGTCCCTTGGCTCAGTCAGCCTTGGCTGCTTACGTGTACTCCGTCGTTTTCAGGATCCACTTTTGAAGTAGTCAAAGAGCACGAAAGGCATTCTGGCAGAAAAGATTTTTTTTTCTTTTTTTTCGAGGAAAATTTTGACGCAGAGGGGGTTGCCCCCTTCTAGCCCCCGAGGGAGGGTCGGGCTTTGCCGAGGCAAGGCTGACCCTTCCTTGACGACCAGACTTGGTGCGTGAACGAGGTATACGAGCAACTTGAAAGCATCTTAAGGGTAGAAGCGACGTAGCTGTTGGACGTTCCAAGCGTTGCTGTAGACCTCGCCTTGACTGTTGGCCAGCTTGTATGTTCCGGGCTTCAGAACCTTGGCGATGACGAACGACCCTTCCCAGGGAGGCATGAGTTTGTGCCGCCCTCGGGTGTCTTGTCGCAGCCGAAGCACCAGGCCGCCCACCTGGAGGTCTCGGGACCGAACCCCTCGGGCGTGGTAGCATCGCAGGGACTGCTGGTACCGCGCCGAGTGTAGTAAGGCCACGTCCCGAGCCTCCTCCAGCTGGTCCAGTGAGTCTTCTCGGTTGGCTCGGTTGCTTTGGTCGGTGTAGGCCCTCGCCCTCGGGGAACCGTATTCTAGGTCTGTGGGCAAGATGGCCTCGACCCCATAGACTAGAAAGAACGGTGTGAAGCCTGTGTCTCGGCTCGACGTTGTCCTTAGACTCCAGACCACCGAGGGGAGTTCCTTCAGCCACCGCTTGCCAAACTTGTTGAGGTCGTTGTAGATCCGAGGCTTGAGTCCTTGCAGGATCATGTCGTTGGCCCGCTCCACTTGCCCATTCGTCATGGGGTGAGCTACGGCAGCCCAGTCCACCCGGATGTGATGATCCTCGCAGAAGTCCAGGAACTTTCTGCCGGTGAACTGGGTACCATTGTCGGTGATGATGGAGTTCGGGACCCCAAAGCGATGGATGATGTTGGTGAAGAACGCCACCGCCTGTTCGGACCTGATGCTGTTTAGGGGTCGGACCTCGATCCACTTGGAGAATTTGTCGATGGCGACCAATAGGTGCGTGTAGCCCCCGGGTGCCTTCTGCAAGGGGCCAACGAGGTCCAGACCCCACACAGCAAAAGGCCAGGTGATGGGTATGGTCTGCAGAGCCTGAGCGGGCAGGTGGGTCTGCCTCGCGTAGAACTGACACCCTTCGTAGGTGCGGACAATTCTAGTAGCGTCGGCCACCGCCGTCGGCCAGTAGAATCCTTGTCGGAAGGCATTTCCAATGAGGGTTCGAGGTGCTGCGTGATGGCCGCAAGCCCCCAAGTGTATCTCTTGCAAGAGCTCCTGGCCTTCGGCAATGGAAATGCATCGCTGGAGGATGCCTGAGGGGCTGCGGTGGTAGAGCTCCTTCCCATCTCCCAGCAAGACGAAAGACTTGGCGCGCCGCGCCAACCGCCGAGCTTCGGCTTGGTCGAGGGGCAGCTCCCCTCGGTGGAGATATTGCAGGGACGGGGTCTGCCAGCTTTGATTAGGCATTCCTCAAACCAAACGACATTGTAACATAGCAGTACATGCCGAAGGGTGTGATGAATGAAGTCGCGAGCTGGTCGGACTCTTTCATCCTGATCTGGTGATACCCTGAGTAGGCATCGAGGAAAGACAGGGTTTCGCACCCAGCAGTGAAATCCACGATCTGATCGATGCGAGGCAGAGGGTAGGGAACCTTCGGACATGCTTTGTTTAGACCAGTGTAGTCTACACACATCCACCATTTCCCCCCTTTCTTTCTCACAAGCACAGGGTTGGCAAGCCATTCGGGATGGAATAACTCTTTGATGAAGCCTGCCGCCAGTAGCTTGTGGATCTCCTCGCCTATGGCTCTGCGCTTTTCTTCGTCGAATCGACGCAGAGGTTGCTTCACGGGTCGGGCCCCAGCTCGAATATCCAGAGAGTGCTCGGCGACTTCCCTCGGTATGCCGGGCATGTCCGAGGGACTCCACGCGAAAACGTCGGCGTTTGCGCGGAGAAAGTCGACGAGCACTACTTCCTATTTGGGGTCGAGCTCAGAACCGATCCGGATCTGCTTGGAGGCGTCGTTGCAGGGGTCGAGAGGGACGGACTTGACCGTCTCCGCTGGTTCGAAGTTGCCGGCGTGGTGCTTCACGTCGGGCGCCTCCCTAGAGAGGCTCTCCAGGTCAGCGATGAGGGCCTCGGATTCGGCGAGGGCCTCGGCGTACTCCACGCACTCCACATCGCATTCGTATGCGTGTCGGTACGTGGGCCCGACGATGATGACCCCGTTGGGGCCCGGCATCTTGAGCTTGAGATAGGTGTAGTTGGGGACGGCCATGAACTTGGCGTAGCATGGCCTCCCCAGCACTGCGTGGTAGGTTCCTCGAAACCCGACCACTTCGAACGTGAGGGTCTCCTTTCGAAAGTTGGAGGGCGTCCCGAAGCAGACGGGTAGGTCGAGTTGTCCGAGGGGTTGAACGCGCTTCCCAGGGACGATCCCGTGGAAAGGTGCAGCGCCCGTCCGGACCGAGGACAGATCGATCCGCAGAAGCCCGAGGGTCTCGGCGTAGATGATGTTGAGGTTGCTGCCTCCGTCCATGAGGACCTTGGTGAGCCTGACGTTGCCGATGATGGGGTCGACAACGAGTGGGTATCTCCCCGGGCTCGGCACGTGGTCTGGATGGTCGGCCTGGTCGAAGGTGATGGGCTTGTCGGACCAGTCTAGGTAGACTGGCGCCGCCACCTTTACCGAGCAGACCTCCCGACGCTCTTGCTTGCGGTGCCGAGCCGAGGCGTTCGCCACTTGCCCGCCGTAGATCATGAAGCAGTCGCGGACCTCGGGGAACCCTCCTGCCTTGTGATCTTCGTCCTTTGCGTCGTCGAGGGCCTTGCCACCCTCCGCGGGTGGCCCGGCCTTGTGGAAGTGTCGTCGAAGCATGGCACACTCCTCAAGGGTGTGCTTGACGGGCCCCTGATGATAGGGGCACAGCTCCTTGAGTATCTTGTCGAAGAGGTTGGCACCTCCGGGAGGTTTCCGAGGGTTCTTGTACTCGGCAGCGGCGACAAGGTCCGCGTCGGCGGCGTCGCGTTTCGCTTGCGACTTCTTCTTGCCCTTCTTCTTGGCGCCGCGCTGAGTTGACGCCTTGGGAGCATCTTCCGGTGGGCGGCCCTGGGGCTGCTTGTCCTTCCGGAAAATGGCCTCAACCGTCTCCTGGTCAGAGGCGAACTTGGTGGCGATGTCCATCAGCTCGCTCGCCCTGGTGGGGGTCTTGCGACCCAGCTTGCTCACCAGGTCGCGGCAGGTGGTGCCGGCGAGGAACGCGCCGATGACATCTGAATCGGTGATGTTGGGCAGCTCTGTGCGCTGCTTCGAGAATTGCCGGATGTAGTCCCGGAGACTCTCTCGGCTGCTGGCGGCAGCTTCGGAGATCCCAGGAGTTCCCAGGGCGCACGTATGTGCCCTAGAAATTGCCGGCGAAGGCTTGGACCAGGTCGTCCCAGTTGGAGATCTGCCCCGGGGGCAGGTGCTCCAGCCAGGCTCGAGCGGTGTCGGAGAGGAACAGGGGGAGGTTGTGGATGATGAGGTTGTCATCGTCCGTTCCACCCAGTTGGCAGGCCAGCCGATAGTCCGCGAGCCACAGTTCCGGTCTCGTCTCCCCCGAGTACTTTGTGATAGTAGTCGGGGTTCGGAACCGGGTCGGGAACGGTGCCCGTCGTATGGCGCGGCTGAAAGCCTGCGGACCGGGTGGTTCGGGCGAAGGACTCCGATCCTCCCCGCTGTCGTAGCGTCCCCCACGCCTGGGGTGGTAGCCTCGGCGCGCCCTGTCGTCGAGGTGGGCCCGACGGCTGTGATGATGGCGCTCGTTGCCGAGGCGACCCGGGGCCGCAGGCGCTGTGTTGCGCGTGCGCCCGGAGTGGGCCGAGGCTTCCCGCATGAATCGGGAAGTCGCGGCACGATGTTCTGAGGGGAACCCCTGCCTTCGGGAGGCAGAGCTTTCGGCCCGTCGGATCGCGGTGTCCTCCAGGAGATTCTTGAGCTCTCCCTGGATACGCCGCCCCTCGGTGGTTGATGGCTCCGGCATCGCGCGGAGGAGTATTGCCGCTGCGGCCAGGTTTCGGCCGACTCCGCTGGAATCCGGCGGCGGCCTCACCCTGACGTCGTCGGCGATGCAGTGCTGGATGTCCTGGGGGAGATGACGCGCTTCTCCGGCCGGGGGTTAGACCGCCCATTCCTGCCCGATGTCCCGGCGGATCGGCACAAGCATTCCTGCTCCCTCGTCGAGCCTGGCCTGCCTCTCGCGGATTCGCTCGAGCGGTGGGTCAGGACCCCCCGCCGGGACGGGGACCACAGCTAGCTCCCGAAGGATGTCAACGCGAGGCGTGGGCCTAGGGGGATCACCGTTTTCCGGCATACCAAGGTGGTTGCCTTCGTCGGGACCCCCTAGATCGACATGGAAACATTCACGACTTGAGCCGCGGTCCTCGTTGTCGAGGCCGCGGCTGCCGTCGGAACAGTCGGAAAGGCAGTAGTCACATGCGGTCATGAAGTCTCGCACGACACTGGGGTTACCAAGTCCGGAGAAATCCCAACAGAGGTCGGGCTCGCCATCTTCCTCGGACCCCGAGGGCTCGTAGGTCGAGTCGGCCGTCAGTCGGTCCCAGGGTGACCGCACACGATGCCCCAGAGGGTTTGGACTCGCCTCTATGAAAGTGCTCACCGAAGCGTAGTCGCTTGGTGGGTCGAGGCCGAATCCAAAAGACGCGAGATGGGAATCGGTCGGTACCTTTCGGTCGACGGTCGGTGACGAGGTCGCGTCTGGGACTGACTGCACCGTTGTCTCAGGTACGAGGGTGACGCCCAGCAAGTCCTTCGCGAGCGTGCCGGCGTCGTGCGTTTGCTTGAGATTGGCGTGTTGCGGGGAGGCGGCGCTCGTCTTCGTCTCAGACGCGAGATCGATGCCAGACGCGCCCTCCATTGGGGCATCGGCGCCGTCGACTCGCTCGACAGCCAACGAGGTGCCGCTTCCCGCTTGGCCTTGGTTGCCCCGCCTCCTCCTCCGTCGGCGGGGGAGGGGACGGGACAAGCCCGAATGTCGTCCTTCCACCACGTGGGGAAGGCGTCGTCGATTTCCCCGCCGGCGAGCGGGTTGTCGACCGCCATTGTCGCTGTCGCACGGCGGGGGAAGGAGTATCATGTCGTAGCTGCCGTCGAGGGACATGAACTCAAGATTCCCGAAACGGAGCACCGTCCCGGGCTGGAAAGGTTGCTGGAGACTGTCCATCTGGAGCTTAACGGGAAGCTATTCGTCAACACGCAGCAGGCCCCTACCTGGCGCGCCAACTGTCGGTGTTTCGAAACCCGGGGGGTCCCTGGACCGACGAGTGAATCGTCGTTGCGTGCCCTAGCCCAGATGGGTCGACGCGAGGCGGAACGCGAAGGGGGGAAAGGAAGCAGCCGGAGGGAGGCAGGCGTGAGAGAGCGGATCCCGCGGCCTTCGTGTTAGCCCCGCGCCTGAGTCGGGTGCGCTTGCGGTAGGGGGATACAAGCGTCCACGCGGGAGTGAGAGCGAGCGGCCTTGCGCGAGCGCCGTCCCGTCCTTCTCCGCGCGGGCCAACCCTCTGTAAGAGGGCCCTGGTCCTTCCTTTTATAGGCGTAAGGAGAGGATCCAGGTGTACAATGGGGTGTGTAGCAATGTGCTAACATGTCTAGCGGTGGTGAGCTAGCGCCCTAAGTACATGCCATCGTGGCAGCCGGAGAGGTCTTGGCACCCGGTTCGTGTGGTGTCGTGGCCGTCGGAGGAGCGCTGGAGCCTGGCGGAAGGACAGCTGTCGGGGCTGTCGAGTCCTCGTTGACGTCCTCTTGCTTCCGTAAGGGGGCCGAGAGCCGCCGTCGTCACAGAGCGTGCGGGGCGCCATCATTGCCTATCTGGCGGAGCGAGCCAGATGGGACGCCGGTTTTGTTCCCCGTAGCTTGAGTCAGCTTGGGGTAGGGTAATGATGGCGCCTCCTGTCGACGTGGTCGGTCTGCGCCCTAGGTTGGGCGATGTGGAGGCTCCTCCGAGGTTGAGGTCGAGTCTGTCTTCCGTGGCCGTGGTCGAGTCCGAGCCCCTGGGTCGGGCGAGGCGGAGACCGTCGGCTGAGGCCAGGGCTGAGTCCGAGCCCTGGGGTCGGGCGAAGCGGAGTCCGTCGTCTCCTAGGGTCGAGCCCATGTCCGAGCCCTGGGGTCGGGCGAGGCGGAGTTCGTCGTCTTCCAGGGCTGAGCCCGAGTCCGAGCCCTGGGTCGGGCGGAGCGGAGTTCGCCGTCTTCCGGGGCGGAGCCCGAGTCCGAGCCCTGGGTCGAGCGGAGCGGAGTTCGCCGTCTTCCGGGGCTGAGCCCGAGTCCGAGCCCTGGGTCGGGCGGAGCGGAGTTCGCCGTCTTCCGGGGCTGAGCCCGAGTCCGAGCCCTGGGTCGGGCGGAGCGGAGTTCGCCGTCTTCCGGGGCTGAGCCCGAGTCCGAGCCCTGGGTCGGGCGGAGCGGAGTTCGCCGTCTTCCGGGGCTGAGCCCGAGTCCGAGCCCTAGGGTCGGGCGAGGCGGAGTTTCCTATGACGCTCGAGGCCGGCCTTGGCTGCTGTCAGCCTCACTCTGTCGGGTGGTTCAGCAGTCGGAGCGACGCTGGCGGCGCTGTCCTCTTGTCAGACCAGTCAGTAGAGCGGCGAAGTGACTGCGGTCACTTCGGCTCTGTCGACTGGAGGGCGTGCGTCAGGATAAAGGTGTCAGACCACCTTTGCATTAAATGCCCCTGCGATTTGGTCGGTCGGCGTGGCGATGTGGCCAAGGTTGCTTCTCGGTGAAGACTGGGCCTCGGGCGAGCTGACATTGTGCCCGTTGTTGGAGGGGGGTCCTCGGGCGAGACGTAGGTTCTCCGGGGTCGGCTTGCCTTGCCCGAGGCTAGGCTCGGGCGAGGCACGATCATGTCCCTTGAATGGACCGATCCTTGATTTAATCGCACCCATCAGGCATTTGCAGCTTTGTGCTGATGGAGGTTACCAGCTGAGATTTAGGGGCCTTGAGGGTACCCCTAATTATGGTCCCCGACACAAATAAAAAATAAGACAAATAAATTTGACCAAAAGCAAACTTCATATTTGTATTAAGTTACCAGAGCTATGCAATGACTACCTCGTTTACAAGTCATTTTGTTAGAAAGAAAAAAGAGTATAATCTGCTCTATATAAAGTTTCTAAGTTTAGTTCATTATCTAATGTTCATAACAAAAATAAAATTATATCACATACTCTAATCCAAAGCTATAAAAAACATCTAACTAACATCATCTCTAGCTTTGTGTTCTTTATCAAGTACATGAAAGTGTGAAATATAGTGTGATTTTAATAAATATATGGACATTTTCGTGCCTCTATATGGGTCATTTCGTGCCTGCCTTAAACGGACCGTGCTCGTGCCCGCCCATGAGCCACGACCTCGGTTCAAACCTAGTCCGATATATCGGGTCGTGCCGGACCGGCACTAAAATATTTCGGGCCATGCCGTGCCTGGGCCGTGTTTTTTTTCATGCTTCGGGCCGGCCCATCAGGCCCGGCCCAAATGTACACATATAGTAATGAGTTTACTTTTGTCACATTAAATCCGGCTCGGGGCTTTACTAAATTCTGGATCCGTTACTGGGCGTGTGTGTTGTGCTATGTGTAAGGACTAGGAAAGTGAATGGGTGTTCAAAATCAAATCCTAGCCATTAGATGAAAATGCAAAGCTTTAGTTGATCCATGAAAGAAAATTGAGTGTTTAGAGAAAGGATGAAGAGGAGAGTTGGGCCGGCCTTAGGTTCTCTTCTGCTGCATATCATAGCCCAAGACCCAACTCTGAAATACCTTTTGGGCTTAGAGCTCACCGCTGACGCTGAGGGAAGGGAGCCCGTCGTCTCTCGTCTCGGCTGGCCGCCGCCGGAGGTTGAGACACAAGAGGCGCCGGGAGCATTCTCCATTCTTGACCTTCGCCTCCACTAGTCCACTCCCTCGTTGATCAAGTAGGGAGGAGTGCAGTGGATATGTGGCGGCGGCAGCAGACTCTCCTCCGCCGGCTGCCACCGCTGAGGGTGGTGGCGCAGGCTCCGGCATCCTGGCCGGCCTGCCGGCTGGGACGCTTCTGCGGGTCTGTGCCGGAGAAGAGGAAGGGAAAGGCGGCGCCTTTGCAGGTCTCCTACTTCCATATCCGTTTCCCCGAGTCTATTTCCCCCTCCGACTGTTTACTGATGGGTTTGGTGCAGGCGCGGGGCATGGTGGACAGGTTCCGGATGCGCGCCAAGGGTGGCGACGGCGGCAATGGATGCGTCAGCCTCAGGCGCTCTAGGTCCAACCGCCAGGGCATGCCTGACGGTGAGAGACCCCACCCTCTTGTGCCGCCCTTTGTTTTTCATACTAACACTAATATAAATTTGCATTATTTGGACTAATCCGTCCTTATAATGAATTTTAAAATGTACAGGTGGTAGTGGAGGGAAGGGCGGTGATGTAATTCTTGAGTGTTCAAGGTCTATCTGGGATTTCAGTGGCTTGCAGCATCACATGGTATGTCTTCAAATACATCATATGCTTTTACTTGAGCTAGATATGGTTGCTGCACAGGTTGTTATGCTCGATGTAAGATCTTATTTCATAAGTTATAGTGTTCTAATTGAAAGCCAGTGTTGTGAATGTATTGGTATAAGAAAGGTCGCACAACCCTGAATTTTATTTATCTGAACCTATCAACCTAAAGTGTGAAGCTAGACACTGCGGTGTAGCTCGAGTCAATGTGGATCATTTGAACTCTGGGGAAATCATTGATACCTGAAGCTTGTTTAATTTTGGTTTTCAGAGAGGAGGCCGAGGTGGCAATGGAGTTTCTAAGAATCAGATAGGAACAAGAGGTCCTGACAAGGTTACTAGAGTATATATATATATATATATATATATATATATATATATATATATATATATATATATATATATATGCCATAACTTCTTTTTTTTTGGTTTACGTTATATATCACTTTCTCTACTTATATGTAACAGATTGCACAAGTACCTGTAGGCACAGTGATTCATCTTGTCGAAGGCGAGCAACCTTCTCTGACAGTAAATAAACCAACCAGAGCTCTGGATCCCTGGGATATACCTAGTGCTGAAGAACACTCTTCAGATTTGGACCAGATTGTTAATATAGTGGCAGAAGGTTTTGATGGTGGCTTGTCCCATCGGCATATTGCCCCTAAGCATAACACTGATGGAAATGACACTGTAAAGGGAAGCAGCAGTCACTCAGAGGATCCAAAATACTTTCATACATGCTCCAAGCTTCAGTTCTCAAACTCTAATCGTGATGTAAGAATCTATTCATGTCAGGAGGGGACAGATGAAAAAGATCAAACTGAAAGTGAGGATGAAGAATTTTGGGAGGATGAAGACGAGTTTGACATGGATGAGGAGGAAGAAGAGGATGAGAAGGAAGAACAAGATGTGCAATATTGTGTTGCTGAGATGACGAAACCTGGGCAGCGGTTAATCATAGCACGAGGAGGCAAAGGTGGACTGGGGAATGCTTTTGTCATGAAGGAGATGCGGCCATCCAAAGCAAACAGACAAGAGAAGATAGCCCGTTTGAGTACTGGGCAGCCAGGAACTGAGAGCATCCTTATCCTGGAACTGAAGAGCATTGCAGATGTTGGTCTGGTTGGATTGCCCAATGCTGGGAAGAGCACATTGCTCAGTGCTCTATCTAGGGCGCAACCAGAGATAGCTGACTACGAATTCACCACGCTGAGGCCCAACATTGGCAGCCTGACCTACGAGGACTACTTCTCAGTTAAAGTGGCTGATATACCTGGCCTGATCAAAGGAGCACATGAGAACCGTGGCCTGGGCCATGCTTTCCTGAGGCACATAGAGCGCACCAAAGTTATTGCCTATGTGCTTGACCTTGCAGCCACACTTAATGGCAGGAAGGGTATCCCGCCTTGGGAGCAGCTGCACGATTTGGTCACAGAGCTGGAGCATTACCAAAAAGGAATGACTCGGCGGCCATCACTGATTGTGGCAAACAAGATAGATGAAGAGGGAGCTGAAGAGATGTACGAGGAGCTGAAGAGGAGAGTGCAGGGTGTTCCAATATTTCCAGTTTGCGCCATCTTGCAGGAGGGGGTGCCAGATCTGAGAGTGGGTCTAAGGAACCTTATGGATGACTCAGATCCGCAGGGCGTTGATTTTGAGGAAAACGACTGTTAAATGAGGTTCGATCTTTTTTTCTGTCCTCATGACACTGACCCATATGAGTGTGTTGTGGATATTTCTTATGATAATCAGAGGCTTATATGGATAGCGATTAGATCTGCAAATGTTGATGACTCTGTGGCTATTCTTCTTCTTCTTATTGTGTTAATTACAACAATTGAGCATTTGCAATCTTTTTAGTATTCTACTTGTTAACGAGCAGAAATATGGAGTAGCTGTAAGGTTTGTTACTTCGTTTCATGTTGAACAGGGTAGTAGCAGCTGAAACATTGGCGTTGGTCGGTAAATAAACAGAACTGCGTTTTGCACTTGGTAGAACCAACATGACAAGAATTAGGGCCTGTATATGCAGCCACTAAACCAGTGTCCTGGTGCATGCCTCGAAACGCTCCGGTCTCATGTGCGGAGGCATATATATATTCAGCCACTTGGTGATCTGAACCCAGATCTCAAGATGAAGATTCCAGTCCAGCTAGCACACAGCAATTTAAGATTAGCTTGCGCTGTCTCCGCGTGCCTGTCAGGATTCCATTCCCTCCTTTTGCCAAAAGCTGATCTGGAGTATTAGCCAAAAGCAACTCGCTAATCTGACTACATACATATAGAATTAGCTAGTGGCTCTCATCCGTCACTATATCTCATTAGCCAATGGTTTTCATCAGTCCATGGTCTATGCATGTGCAGCCACTAACCTGTGTCCATCAGGTGCATATACATATTCAGTCACTTGGTGATATAAACTCAGTCTTGTCTCCTCTCTCCCCCCCCCCTCTCTCTCTCTCTCTCTCTCTCTCTCTCTTTCTCTCTCATCCTTTTACCCTGTGTACAGACCTCTTAAGGCTTCCAGCTTGGATTGGATGTGCACATTGTACTATAATATAATTTAGAGCATCGAGGTACATTGTAACTCTGTCCAAAATATGATAAACAAGATGTATGCATAGTGTGTGAACATAATGACCAGCTAGCACACAGCCAATTAAGATTAGCTGTGCTGACAGGCAAAGCCCCACTCTGCTTTCCTACAAACCGCTTTATACTCAGACCATTCTCTTCTATCTTATCCACTCCTGCCCCACTCCGCCCAACGCCCTCCTCTTCCTCTGCTGCTGAGTGCTCGCTCCAATGGCTGAACTAGCGGCCAGCCTGGTGGTCACCCCACTGGTGTCCCTGTTGAAGGATAAGGTGTCCAGCTCTCTCCTCGACCAGTACAAGGTGATGGAGGGCATGGAGAAGCACCACAAGACCCTCATGCGCTGGCTGCCTGCCATCCTCGAAGTCATCGGTGACGCCGAGAGGCAGACGCCTCGCCGCGGCGTGGAGAAATGGCTTGAACAGCTCAAGACGGCAGCGTACGAGGCGAACGAGGTCTTCGATGACTTCGAGTATGAGGCGCTCCACCGTCGAGCCAAGAAGAATGGGCACATCACCAAGCTTGGCATTATGGCCAGGGTAAAACTCTTCCCTACCCACAACCGTGCTGCATTCCATATTAGGATGGGCAACAGGCTTCGCGGGATTGTTGACACCTTCAAGGACCTTGTGGAAGAAATGAACACCTTTGGATTCAACAAGCTTCAGCCCAAGGCAACAACGGCATGGAAGGAGTGGCGTGAGACGGATTCCATTATCGTCGATCCTGAAAATATTGTTGCGAGGTCTAGAGATGTTGAGAGGAAGAAAATTATTAATATATTGGTCAATGGTCATGTTGCCGGTGGTGATCTCATGGTCGTTTCCATTGTTGGAATGGGAGGATGTCACACCCGGATTTTAGAGGTCAAAAACCCGGGCGCGAACATAAACACCAGGTGTGCTGGGACCAAGTCTCACACATATGATGCATAGTGGCACAGGATCGAATGTCACATCTTTACTATATAACAGGAGTTCTGTACAAAAATAATTAAATAATTACATCATATGAGGAAACGATCCAGCAACCCAAAGTTGACTGGGAGACGACGGCCTAGACCACTCACGAACTCATCACAGCATCCTCCACGCGCCTCATCCTGCGGTACCTGTTCTTGACCTGTGGGGGGTGTGAGACAGCAAGAGTGAGCTCACATACGTTCATCGCTCAACAAGTTGTGGGGAATAATGTGCATGAACTCGCCAAAGGTGGGAGCTCACGTGAAGTGTAAGGCTTACCAAAGAGGATGGTTAGAGCTGAGCATTGCTTTTAAAGTTGGTCAATATTTTATTAGCAGTTACTAAGTATAAGTAAATACCAACCCAATTAAGCAGTAGAACAAAAGTAACAACATCACCTGCGATGCAATGCATATGACAAATTGAGTTTAAGTTCCATAATTTAATCATGTGAGGGTCCGAGCTGCTCATGACCGTGAGCACGGCTAGTATACCAGTTTTACACTCTGCAGAGGTTGCGCATCTTTACCCACAAGTCATGTTACCCATCTGCCAAGGGATCGCGACTTCCCATACACCTCTACCGAGGAGGCGAGGCAGGGTAACACTACGAGGCCTTTACAAAGTTCCACTAGCTTCAGAAAACCCGCTACAGTTTATAGGAAGCTCCAATGCAGGAATCCCTTGCAGGACCGCCATCGCAGCAAAATCCTCCCGAGGGCCTCCCTACACTGACCACTCCCCTACTGCCCTTGCCCCTTTCGGGTAAGGTAGTCTTCCACTAGCTTTCCTAATTAATCAGCCAAGGGCGTCCCATTAAACCCTTGTGGTAGCACTGTTTTCCCGGGTGGTCGCTCCATGTTCCAATTAACATAATGATCTTATCATGAACAGAAATAATAAACTGATAATAAAAGTGTAATCATGAATAATGTATCTTCATACCCAAAACCACATAAAGCACTAGCAAGTACTACCCAAAAAATTCAGTGGTAAACAAGGTATAAAGATAATCAAACTAGGGTAACCTATTGGGTCCCATCAAAATTAACCTATGCAGATCATTATGATTAATTAGAACATGAGTGGGTAAAAAGAAGTGATCAAGGGCACAACTTGCCTGGCACTTGAGATTCCAGGTACCAACTTGCTCTTCAGGTGACACGTGTCCTCACGCTAGTCGTAGCAATACAAACAAGCAGTGTGTAGGCAAAATTAACATCACACCAAACATGTAAACAAAATACATAATAATAATCTACTCATTAAAATAAGATTCTAGGAACAGAAATCATTAATTCTGGAGTTACGGATTCTAAGTTATGAATTTCTGAAGTTAATAAGCATCTAGAATAAATTAATCCAAATGAATAATTTTAATTTAAGTTTTATGGTTAAACAATGTTACTAGTTGATAGACAATGTTAATACAAAATTATTGCAACTGGAATTACTCAATTTGGAGTTAAAATGAATTAACTATGAATTTCACAAGTTTCTAGCATTTATTTTCACATTAAAAATCATTTTCTATTTACTTTTACTGGATTTTCGAATTCTCTGGACTGGGCACACAAAACCAGGGAGCACAGGGTTTAATCTATAAGATTTCCTAGACTCAGAATTCACCCGCGTGGACGGCGGGTTGATTTCTAAATAAGCCGAGGGCTCATTTGCGAAACGGCCGAGCCGAAGGGGTACGGGTAGAGCTGAGCCGTCCGATCCTGAATCTAGGGACCAGATTAGATCCCCCATAAACCGGTACCCATTAGGACCATTGATTCTGGGATCTACGGCCAGATCTACATGGGCGAAAGGGTACACAACAACCCAATCTCGTTCGTCCATTATTTGATCTATGGCCACTGCGTTCTCTCCTTCCTCGCCCTTTTTCTCGATCTCCAGGCAGCGGTGCGGGTCGCCCAGTCACGACGGCGCCATGGTTGGGGTAATAGCCAGCACGCCCAAATACTCCATTTCCTAATCAAACGATGCTACACAAAATTAGGGACATGGGGTAGCAGTGGGGATAGTTCTCACCGGAATTCTCAGAGTAGTTCATCTCGGCCACGACCAAGTTCAGAACTTCGAATACGGGCGACGAGAAATGGGCCACCGCGGCAATAGCAGATGCGGTGTTGGCGCCAATGAGGAGGCAGGGAGTAGGGGCGCGCCGGATCGAGGCCAAGCAAGGGCAGCGGCAACGGTTCCCGGGCGCACTGCTGAAGAGCATAAATGGCGAGGACGCTCGGCTTCCCAACAGCTGGTGCCGATTTGGAGGAACACGGGTGCGGCGCACGGCTTTATAACCCCCTAGCTAGGAGAGAACGATTAGCTGAGATCGTGGGCGGATTTGTTTTAACCTCCAGCGATCTCGGTGGTCTGTTATCAACGCCAGCACGGATTCTAGGGAAGCGGAGGACGCACGGCGAGGAACACGTGATTCAGTTCGAGGGAGATGGATCTGACCAGACCGGGCCCACCTGGCAGTGAGACAAGCCGCGGCTGGCCGCTTGGTCCCACCACCCAGTGAAGCCAAGCGAGGCATAGGTCCCAATGGGCTGGCGCGGAACAGGGAAAAAAAAAGAGAATGGGCCGAGAAGGGATTTCGGTAGTGGGCCTGTTCAGGAAGGTGATTCGACCCAGGTCAGTTCAGGTGAGTTCTCTTTTTTCCCTTTTTGTTTTCTTGTGTTCATTTCTATTTCTTGTTTTCATTTCAAATTTGAAATTTCAAACTCGAATTTGAGTTGTGGTTTCCACTTCAAGTATGCACGACCCAAAAATTCATAATGGGTGCATAGAAAGGTATCATTTTATTGTTAACTTATTATTTTATAACTTTAAGTAAATGCCTATAATCATGCCATAAAGAAGAATTCATTTTAGGAGAATATCATTTGTGAATGTGTGATCGAATTAAAGGTTAAAATCAATAACAATGAACCTATGTTGTTTTACTTATTTTTAGAGAAGTAACACATATTCCCTTTTAAGAATTTATTTATAAACAGTGGAAGGTATCCCGAATATTATAGTTCATGAGAGGACTATTCCATTCTAATGTTTTAGGATTTATATTTGGTTAGTAAAATTTTAGTATTGCTTAAATTTATTTATTTCATGATTTTTTTTCTCTGACGCAAATTTTTGGGCTCTACAAATCCTACCCCCTTAACAGAAATCTCGTCCTCGAGATTTGTAAGAAAAGGGATACAGAAGAATTGGTTTGTAATTTTAGCTTTTAGTCTGTAATTGTTTCAAATATCCAGAGTATTTTATAGTCAAAAGTGGGTGATTAGGAGAGCATGGGTATATATATGTATGTCCACTTTATTATGTAGGATAGAAGATGTCCTTAGAGCATAGATAGGTTTAGTTATGAAAGGGTAGGGCTAGGAAAGACTCTATCCAAGATTGCGGATCTTGATTTCTTCTGAAGATCTAGCTTGAATCTTATCCTTCCTTGATTTGATGAGCTTGATCATCTTCGATCTTCGTTCTTGAAGTTTTTATCCGAATTAGGGACATGTAGTTAGGATAACTTGTAGGTAAGGACAGATGGTTAACAGGCTGGTGGCATAAGATAAGTGTAATATGGCAACATCTAGGATGGGAGGGATGGTCACCATAAATATGCTGGTAAGTTATTTGTTCATGGGTGGTTTGGTCTGATGTACTAATTTAAGTTAAAACATGGCCAGCAGGGTCTAATCTATTTCACTAGTATTAACTAGTCCGTTAAGTAACTCACTTTAGATTAGATCATATTAGGTTAGATGGGATCTAGATTAGATTGGTATGACTAGTTTGACTAGATATGATCTAATTAATTTGCATTAGATCATGGTTGTTAAACTAGGGTGGATAAGTATGATTATTAGGATAAGACAGATCCGTAAAGATAAGATAGAATCTTTTGAGGCCAGTTAGATATATTAGGATAAGGATAAAATCTTTTCTAGATAAGATGTATCTATTAAGGTAATAGAGTATCTTTTAAGATAAAATGGATCTATTAAGATGAGATATATTTCAATTATGATAAGTTGGGATCTTTTCACATAAGATGGATCTATGAGTGTAGGATAAAATCTTTTAAGATGAGATGGATATTGTTAGGCTAGATACTTTAATGAGGGATAACCTAGTTTATCTAGTTATTTTTATAAGCATTTTTTACATGTATGTGCAGATGTAATTGTGGACATTACTCCACAACTCATCACACTCAATCAAAGATCCAAAACAGACAAGTATCATAAGAACAAAATATTCAAATTCATAGATATCTATAAAATAGTTTTATTTTTGTTCCTAAGAGTAGGTCCCCTATTCCAAAAAGTCACTTTAACCACAGGATTTCACAGTGTGAAATCCAAGTTTGTCTTTAGCAAGAAAGGGTAAGAATAATCAGAGTAAAGCGGAAATAGATGAGAAAAGATTAAGATAAGTTTAGAAAAGAATCAGAGTAAGGTAAGTAGATAATGGTTGTCCAGTTCTATCTAGGTTTCGTCCTACAGTCAACATCCCTCTGATACCACTTCTGTCACACCCGGATTTTAGAGGTCAAAAACCCGGGCGCGAACATAAACACCAGGTGTGCTGGGACCAAGTCTCACACATATGATGCATAGTGGCACAAGATCGAATGTCACATCTTTACTATATAACAGGAGTTCTGTACAAAAATAATTAAATAATTACATCATATGAGGAAACGATCCAGCAACCCAAAGTTGACTGGGAGACGACGGCCTAGACCACTCACGAACTCATCACAGCATCCTCCACGCGCCTCATCCTGCGGTACCTGTTCTTGACCTGTGGGGGGTGTGAGACAGCAAGAGTGAGCTCACATACGTTCATCGCTCAACAAGTTGTGGGGAATAATGTGCATGAACTCGCCAAAGGTGGGAGCTCACGTGAAGTGTAAGGCTTACCAAAGAGGATGGTTAGAGCTGAGCATTGCTTTTAAAGTTGGTCAATATTTTATTAGCAGTTACTAAGTATAAGTAAATACCAACCCAATTAAGCAGTAGAACAAAAGTAACAACATCACCTGCGATGCAATGCATATGACAAATTGAGTTTAAGTTCCATAATTTAATCATGTGAGGGTCCGAGCTGCTCATGACCGTGAGCACGGCTAGTATACCAGTTTTACACTCTGCAGAGGTTGCGCATCTTTACCCACAAGTCATGTTACCCATCTGCCAAGGGATCGCGACTTCCCATACACCTCTACCGAGGAGGCGAGGCAGGGTAACACTACGAGGCCTTTACAAAGTTCCACTAGCTTCAGAAAACCCGCTACAGTTTATAGGAAGCTCCAATGCAGGAATCCCTTGCAGGACCGCCATCGCAGCAAAATCCTCCCGAGGGCCTCCCTACACTGACCACTCCCCTACTGCCCTTGCCCCTTTCGGGTAAGGTAGTCTTCCACTAGCTTTCCTAATTAATCAGCCAAGGGCGTCCCATTAAACCCTTGTGGTAGCACTGTTTTCCCGGGTGGTCGCTCCATGTTCCAATTAACATAATGATCTTATCATGAACAGAAATAATAAACTGATAATAAAAGTGTAATCATGAATAATGTATCTTCATACCCAAAACCACATAAAGCACTAGCAAGTACTACCCAAAAAGTTCAGTGGTAAACAAGGTATAAAGATAATCAAACTAGGGTAACCTATTGGGTCCCATCAAAATTAACCTATGCAGATCATTATGATTAATTAGAACATGAGTGGGTAAAAAGAAGTGATCAAGGGCACAACTTGCCTGGCACTTGAGATTCCAGGTACCAACTTGCTCTTCAGGTGACACGTGTCCTCACGCTAGTCGTAGCAATACAAACAAGCAGTGTGTAGGCAAAATTAACATCACACCAAACATGTAAACAAAATACATAATAATAATCTACTCATTAAAATAAGATTCTAGGAACAGAAATCATTAATTCTGGAGTTACGGATTCTAAGTTATGAATTTCTGAAGTTAATAAGCATCTAGAATAAATTAATCCAAATGAATAATTTTAATTTAAGTTTTATGGTTAAACAATGTTACTAGTTGATAGACAATGTTAATACAAAATTATTGCAACTGGAATTACTCAATTTGGAGTTAAAATGAATTAACTATGAATTTCACAAGTTTCTAGCATTTATTTTCACATTAAAAATCATTTTCTATTTACTTTTACTGGATTTTCGAATTCTCTGGACTGGGCACACAAAACCAGGGAGCACAGGGTTTAATCTATAAGATTTCCTAGACTCAGAATTCACCCGCGTGGACGGCGGGTTGATTTCTAAATAAGCCGAGGGCTCATTTGCGAAACGGCCGAGCCGAAGGGGTACGGGTAGAGCTGAGCCGTCCGATCCTGAATCTAGGGACCAGATTAGATCCCCCATAAACCGGTACCCATTAGGACCATTGATTCTGGGATCTACGGCCAGATCTACATGGGCGAAAGGGTACACAACAACCCAATCTCGTTCGTCCATTATTTGATCTATGGCCACTGCGTTCTCTCCTTCCTCGCCCTTTTTCTCGATCTCCAGGCAGCGGTGCGGGTCGCCCAGTCACGACGGCGCCATGGTTGGGGTAATAGCCAGCACGCCCAAATACTCCATTTCCTAATCAAACGATGCTACACAAAATTAGGGACATGGGGTAGCAGTGGGGATAGTTCTCACCGGAATTCTCAGAGTAGTTCATCTCGGCCACGACCAAGTTCAGAACTTCGAATACGGGCGACGAGAAATGGGCCACCGCGGCAATAGCAGATGCGGTGTTGGCGCCAATGAGGAGGCAGGGAGTAGGGGCGCGCCGGATCGAGGCCAAGCAAGGGCAGCGGCAATGGTTCCCGGGCGCACTGCTGAAGAGCATAAATGGCGAGGACGCTCGGCTTCCCAACAGCTGGTGCCGATTTGGAGGAACACGGGTGCGGCGCACGGCTTTATAACCCCCTAGCTAGGAGAGAACGATTAGCTGAGATCGTGGGCGGATTTGTTTTAACCTCCAGCGATCTCGGTGGTCTGTTATCAACGCCAGCACGGATTCTAGGGAAGCGGAGGACGCACGGCGAGGAACACGTGATTCAGTTCGAGGGAGATGGATCTGACCAGACCGGGCCCACCTGGCAGTGAGACAAGCCGCGGCTGGCCGCTTGGTCCCACCACCCAGTGAAGCCAAGCGAGGCATAGGTCCCAATGGGCTGGCGCGGAACAGGGAAAAAAAAAGAGAATGGGCCGAGAAGGGATTTCGGTAGTGGGCCTGTTCAGGAAGGTGATTCGACCCAGGTCAGTTCAGGTGAGTTCTCTTTTTTCCCTTTTTGTTTTCTTGTGTTCATTTCTATT
Organism: Zea mays; assembly: GCF_902167145.1. Classification (NCBI taxonomy): domain Eukaryota; kingdom Viridiplantae; phylum Streptophyta; class Magnoliopsida; order Poales; family Poaceae; genus Zea; species Zea mays. The sequence continues at coordinate 1,602,261 of NC_050099.1, read as the reverse complement.
TCTTGTTTTCATTTCAAATTTGAAATTTCAAACTCGAATTTGAGTTGTGGTTTCCACTTCAAGTATGCACGACCCAAAAATTCATAATGGGTGCATAGAAAGGTATCATTTTATTGTTAACTTATTATTTTATAACTTTAAGTAAATGCCTATAATCATGCCATAAAGAAGAATTCATTTTAGGAGAATATCATTTGTGAATGTGTGATCGAATTAAAGGTTAAAATCAATAACAATGAACCTATGTTGTTTTACTTATTTTTAGAGAAGTAACACATATTCCCTTTTAAGAATTTATTTATAAACAGTGGAAGGTATCCCGAATATTATAGTTCATGAGAGGACTATTCCATTCTAATGTTTTAGGATTTATATTTGGTCAGTAAAATTTTAGTATTGCTTAAATTTATTTATTTCATGATTTTTTTTCTCTGACGCAAATTTTTGGGCTCTACAGAGGACTAGGCAAGACCACCCTCGCTCAGCTCATCTACAACGACCCTCAGGTCAAGGAGCACTTCCATCTACTAAAGTGGGTATGTGTGTCAGATGATTTCAGTGTCCGTATTCTTGCCAACAAGATATGTAATACATCAGAGGCAGTCCTTGAGGATGCACTAAAGAAGCTTCAGGAACATCTTAAGGGAAAGAGGTATTCCTGGAGCTTATTAGTTATCACTAACTCAACCTCCTTGCCTTCTACGATGTTTTTACATTATTATTTACTAAACACTAAGTACATCATGCAATATTGTGTGTACCTAATGGACTTCTTTGCTAATATTTAGTACAAGTATGAACCATAAAATTAAAGTAGCACAAAATTTTGATGAATTTTGATGAAGTGGTCTGCAGTCTGCATAACTACTTTCATCTCCCCCCAGACATGTCATGATCTGCTCGCAGAAAAAAAGACCACATTATATTCTTCTATAGACTATATATAGTATATATAAATAAACACAAAAGCTGATAAAGTCAAACATTTCTGGTAACCAGGTAACAAACACTATTATATATGCAAATAGCCATTAGCTCTCTTCAAGTTGAGTGCCACACACCTTGCAATATGTCATTTGAGTATTTTTTTTAGTATTGTGGACGTTACAATATATTTCTACAAAATTTATTAAAGTTAGAGAAATATGACCGACTTAAGGCAAAGCTTATGTGACTTATAAATTGGAATGTAGAGTGCAACTTGCAATGTATAGGTGATATGCTTGCTTTAGGGCCATCCAGATAGAAAGGTACTAATGAAAAAACATTAACAGGTACCTTCTTGTATTGGATGACATCTGGTATAAGGATATTGACATTGATAAGTGGAGAAAGCTGAAGGCATGTCTTATGCAAGGTGTCAGTTGCGCCGTATTAGTGACGACACGTGAAAAACAAGTAGCCCAGTTAATGGGTACTGTAGTTGACAACTCATTGACAAATAGTTACCATGAAGTGGCAATTTTGGGCAAGGAATACATACAAGAAATTATTGAAACGAGAGCATTCAGTTTGAAGAAGAGCAAGCTAGATGATTTAGTTGAGTTGGTTAGTCTGATTGCTGACAGATGTGCGGGGTCTCCATTGGCAGCAAAAGCAATAGGGTCTGTACTGCGTAACAAGACCACTAAGGAGGAATGGGAGGATGTGTTACGGCGAAGCACCATATGTGATGATGAGACTGGAATTTTGCCTATACTCAAGCTTAGCTATAATGACTTGCCAATTGACATGAAGCAATGTTTTGCCTTTTGTGCTCTATGTCCAAAGGATTATCACATTGATATGGACAAGCTTATCCAGCTATGGATGGCCAATGGTTTTATCTCAGATCGAAACAAGGTACCAGCTGAAACCGTAGGTAAATGGATTGTCAATGAGATGGTCTCAAGGTCATTTTTCCAGTATGAGGAGCAAAGAAGGATCGGGTACAATTCCACAACATTTTTGAAGGTTCATGACCTCATGCATGATGTTGCACTGTCTGTTTCGAAAAAGGAGTGTGTCTGTATAACAGATGAATTCATCACAAATATGGAGTTGCTTCCAAGTGCTGCCCGCCACATACTTATTGAAACATCGATAGAGAAAGAGGTACATGGTTATTTGTATGGTTCTATGAGGGAAATGTCTCGACCCATCCAAACATTGATGTTTGACAGGTCTTGTGATGATGTCGTTGTGCAACATTTATCAAGAATTAGTTCTTTGCGAGTACTTTCTATGCCATTATGGTGTCATTTGCCAATAAAACTAAAGCATCAGTGCCACCTTAGGTTCCTTCATATTACAAATAGTAGCATCAAAGAACTTCCAGATGACATAACCATCCTTTATAATCTTCAGACACTTAAACTTTCTGGATGTTTCAATCTTATTAGACTTCCTAAGAGAATGAAGCACATGAGTGCCCTTCGTCATCTGTACACAGATGGGTGCACGAGGTTGGAGTGCATGCCTCCAGAGCTTGGACAAATCACTTCGCTTCGAACAATTACATGGTTCGTAGTGGGAAGTGGCTTGAGTTGTAGTAGTCTTGCGGAGCTAAAGGATTTAAATATTGGTGGTTCGTTAAAGCTAAAGCAACTCGAAAATGTGCCAGCGGGGAGAAGAAATGCAGAAGCAGCCAACCTTGTGAATAAGAAGGAACTGAGACAACTGACACTAGAGTGGACAAGTGGTAAGGCGGAGGAAAAGCAGTGTCATGAGGTGCTAGAGAGCCTTGAAGCTCATGATGGACTGCTGGCTCTTGAAATATATTCCTACCAAGGCACCAGCTTTCCATCTTGGATGGGTATGTTGAAAAACATACTCGAGCTTCGGTTGTCTGATTGTAGTAAAGCAGAGCAGCTTCCACCACTGTGTCAGCTAGCAGAATTGCAACTCCTTCATTTGGAAGGATTGGGAAATTTGCGGTTCCTGTGTAGCAGGTGTACATCCTTGACATTTGGAAAGCTTAAGGATCTTAAGATAGTTGGTCTTGACGTTTTTGAAGGATTTTGTGAGACGGTGGATGGAGGTGCAGTAGCATTTCCTAAGCTTGAGATATTGCACATTGAGCGCTGTGGAAATCTAGCAGCTCTACCAAAAGCATCGGTGCTGGGAGAAGCATATTGCGGTAGAGATTATACAGTGGCCCGCTCAGCATTTCCAGAACTGAAGTGGCTCACATTGGAAGATTTGTGTAGCTTTGAGAGATGGGAGGCTGCCCTTGAAATTGAAGAAGGACATGCGTTATTCCCTGTGGTTGAGGTTGTTGTTATCAGGAAATGTCCAAAGTTAACAACTCTACTTAGGGCGCCAAAGGTCAAAGAACTAAGTATACATGAAGAAAACGAACATATCTCTGTAGGAGGGATTAGATGTATGACGTCATTGTCCACTTTGCATTTGATCGGCGTCAAGCCGGATGGTATGGAGAGGTGGGACCATCCGTCATCTGTGGTAGATATGAAACTGTGGAGGTGCAATTTGTTCTTCCAAGTTCCAACCACGTGCACTGCCACTATGGGTTTGCTTTGGGCAGCTGCAAGATCTGTCAGTTACAGGATGCAAAGAGCTTGTCTACTGGCCAGAGAAAGTATTCCAAAGCTTGATTTCATTGCGGATGCTATGCATTAGGTATTGCAACAATCTAATTGGATACGCAGTGGCAAATGGTCCTGACCAGGCAACTTCAGGAAGGAACCAGCTTTTGCCCCATCTAGAGTCTCTAGAGATAGACACGTGTGAAAGTCTGGTAGAGGTATTCAACCTCTCCCCTGCTCTCAAGAGGATGGAAGTTGAAGGATGTTGTAAGCTTGAGTCCCTATATGGAAAGCAAGAGTTGGATGAAGAGGCTAGTAGAAGCGATGACATGACGGCATCTGCACCTGTTGAGGAGAAGTTGTCACCTTCGGTGGCCCCAGATAAGCCCCTTCCATCATCTCTAGAATATCTATCAATATGGGATTGCCACGGGTTGTCAGAGGTTGTCAATCTTCCTTCGTCTCTGAGGGTAATAAATATTAAACGTTGCTCCAGACTACGAGCCATGTCAGGGCAGCTGGGTGCACTCAAGAGCTTACTAATTGTCAACTGCCCGGAGTTGCGATCACTAGAAACATGCATCGTAGATCTCCCATCACTGGAAATCCTCTTTCTGTCTGTATGGTTGTGAAAGCTTGGTATCCTTGCCCAGGGCGCGGGCAGGAGGACCACAAGAATACTCATCTCTTCGTGAACTTACAATTAGGAGGTGCCCAGGTGTAAAATGGCTGCCTTCAGCTCTGCAGCAGCGACTGGACAACGGCCTCATGGATAAAACGGATCTAGATTTCCGTCTTTGTCAAGGTACGCACCAATCTTTCTTTCCCGTGTTTGTATATATATGGTGCATGCATATAAATCTAATTCTCCCTAGCATGCATGTTACATACTTTCATGCCAAAATCCAGCATGCCTCTTAATTCCCTACGCTGTTCATTCAATAGAGTTTTCGTACATGTTGGAGCCCAATTAGCATATGTTTAAAGTTTTTATCAAGATTTAATTGATGTTATTTTTTTCTTAATTAACTAACAGATCGATCTCCACGTCTGCTTGGGCGTTTCTGCTCCCAGCTTTAATTTCTCAAGAGCCAAATGTCGCCTTCGTGGAACGGCTTCGTCAGTGATTAATATTACGGCAGCAACTCATCTGCAGGGGCATTGGGCAAGCAACAGACGAAGCAGAACATCATAGCAGAACGAATCGAGAACAGCCGAACATCATAAAAATTTAAGCATAAAAATCTTATCTAGTAAACTAGTTAAGCTCAAATTTGAACGGTCTACGTATTCCCAAGAAAGCGGGTGATCTTATATCTAGAAGTAGGGACGTATGATCCGATACGCCTCTATCCAAAGCCTGTACAGAGACAAGTGGGTTGGTTGTCATGAGAACCCTATCTAGCTTCTCATGGGAGCTATCTTACAAATTTGAAAGGAGCTTGTCGCACTTTTTTGCTTCTTTCTCGACGTACCAGATTCTCTCTCCCCCGCCTGAATCCCCATCCTCCTTGTCAAATTTGGGAGGCATTGCTGGTTCAAAATCCGACGGCTCGGGAGTGATTGTAATCTCATACCCCACTTTGTCAATAGTAGTGCCAATCATAGATCCCCTTCCTGTATGTCAAGAGTAACCAGCAGGCGAATAATCCCCTTCCTGTATGTCAAGAGTAGTGCCCAGAATGCCAAGAAGTGTCAGCCATTCATGCGGAACACCAGAAACATGCACCCAAATCTCATCCAAAAAAAATAGGCCGGATTAGCATCTCCAGGCCTAATCCATATGAATAGAAATTCCACTCTTGAGCTTATACTCAATATCAGCCATACGGAGCATTTCATCCTCAGAGGGGAATACAACAAGAAATGCATTATCCCCAAGAGGTAAAGCTTCCCAATTCCACTCCAACCTAGACAATTTGGCAAGCAGATACAACAATCAAGAATAGCTTACAGAAACAAAACGAAGGTATATAGGTTTCGCCCATGTTGAGTCTTCTTAAGCTGCTTTTCGGGTCTTTTTCTGATTCGCTTCCATCTCCGACGCCTCAATCAGCATGCCCATGGCTTGACTATGCATCCCTAGCTTTGAAAGTGCCACTGCTTGCATGTACAGTGAGGTTGGGCAGTCGGGATACTGACGCTGCGCTTGCATTGCATCGCGGAGGGCGGCGTCCAGGTTGCCGCACATGAGGTGGCAGCAACTGCGTCGAACGAGAACTGTTGGTGACGCCTTCTTTGGCCCCACATCCATACACTGAACCAAGACCAAAAAAAAACAGATTATTAGTTACGTGTGTTCGTTGACTTCGTTCGTTGGTTGGTTGCAGAACATGAAATCAAGTCTTTCTTTATCATCATCATATCAAATACAATACGACCTTGGTATACCAGTCTATGGCTGCTCGGAAATCTTTATCACGAAAAGTGAAGTCCCCACGTTTCCTATCATCCAACATATCCCTGCTCTGCTGTGTCCATTCCTCGAGCGACGGCTGCAATGCAACCACGTTTAATTTATTTCCTAGTAGCTAGCAGTTGTGTCTTACAGTAATGTAATGCATGCTGCGTGCGCCAGTGTATACGTACCACGTTTGGGTCTAGGTCATCATCTCTGTAATGTCTGTTCACTAGGATCTCATGGATCGCCGTCATGTTCATCCTAGAACATGCTTCGCCCAGTGGAGAAAGATCGCGCTGTGGCAGTGGTCCTTTGGGACACCTGGGCGCGGCAACTTCTTCATGCTCTACAGCTTCAGGAATCTCACAGTCATGCTTTGGAGTCTCGAGTTTCTTATGGGATGATACCTGCACGTAGTAGGTTAATTGTGAGGAATCCAACAACAACGAAAATCTGGCTTAGTTTATTCCAAGAATCATACCACATAACGCGGGATCCCAACAATCAAGCGTGCTGATTTACAGAATAATTTTTATGGAAAAAAAATAACACACGTACGTCAGGGTTACCTTTAATCTTGCTCGCCAGGATTTCAGAATAGACACTAGCTTCTTCTTAGAGAAGCGACCAGAACGCCCCAACTGTAAACGCGCACTCTGAGAGCGAGTCATGCATGATCCAATCAGGCGAAGGAATCCAGAGCGAGAAAGCACACACACGCACCTGATTGGATGTCCATACTGATACCTTCGCCGCGCTTAACTGTGGCTCCTCGTCGTACAACGACGCCAGTGGTGCAAACGTGAAGTCCTCCGTTTGTTCCTCAGGTGGCGATGGCGACATGTCGAAACCGACCATCAGGCTCACGTGATCGACCGTTCTATCTTCCTTTCCAGTGAACAACGCTTCACTCACATCCGCAGCTGTCACACCCTCATCCACTCTGGTGCTCTGCACGCTTAGCTCGTCCTCCATGCTGCATCGCTTATTATGCGTCGGTTCTTGCGATAATACGATGGCAACACTACACTCAGATCGTGGTGGAACGACGCCTCTGTCCGGCTGTATGCAGTACTGCTTCGGGTTCGTCGTCTGAACAATGAAGGCGAAACAGTCATTCGTAGCGTTGGTCAGATGGACTGAGCAGGATATCTGCTTGGTAGGTTCGACTAGGAAATGCAGATCAAGAGGCTCGATTCCTAGCATGTCCTCCAGATAAGTGACTTCCTGTGAATGTATGGAGAGGCAGCAGACAATGCACATCAATCAATCAATTAGCTAAGTAGCATTAGATAATCAAAAATAATGTATACGACAGTACCTATTCTATGAGCTTACCTCGTCCACTTGTTGATCACTGCAATTCATATCTTCCATTTTGCCTAGGGCAGCAAGTATATCACATATAGAAGGCCTTCTTGTTGGTTCTACTTCTTTGCATCTCTTAGCCAAACCTATGCATTTACTCACTTGATGGCGTTGAAATGATGGTGTACGCTGTCCTGATTTTTTCCACCTATGGCTCCACCGTCGAAGTACCTTTTCATGATGCCATTTAACAATGCTGTGAACGCAACTATTTCAGATTTAAGTGTAGTTCTGAATAGTGAGACTTACATTAGTAATGTCCGGCTCCTCCTTGCTCCCGGTCACCAGCTCCAGCATTATGACACCTAAACTATAGATGTCAGACTTAAGGGACATTTTGCCATGGTATTGGTATTCTGGAGCGCAGTATCCTCTGCATGACAATACGATGATGACGACGACGACAAGGGCAACATTATGGCATAACGAAGAATCAAATTTCAGTATAAGCAATGAACTGTCTATATCTCCCTCTCTGTATATTATTATATATATGTTTAACTTACAGGGATAAAAGCCGTTCATTGCTCATAGTACGTGATACTTCAGCCAGCCTTGATAGACCAAAGTCTGCAATCTTTGGTACCATTTGATCATGTACTAGTATGTTGGCAGGTTTAAGATCCATGTGAATGATGTTTTTTTCCATGTGAAGATGATGTAGGCCCTCACAAATTCCCTTAATTATTTTATACCGTGCGTGCCATTCAAGCCCTCTTAGTCCATCTAATAGTGGAATAAAAAATATGAACTCTTCTTTCACTCGAGTGTGCTAATGGTATACGTATGTATCATCAAATGGAGACAGGCAATAAACATACCTGTAATGTGGCTGCGGAGGCTTCCGTTGCTGATATGCTCGAAACAGAGCAGCCTTTCTCGCACCTCGACCTTAATATACTTGCCTTCTTTTCTCATCAGTTCATGCTCTGTGTTAGAACAGTAGCCAATAAACCGCACTACGTTTGGATGCTTCACCTGCATCATGCTCTGAATCTCTCGATCAAATTCCTTATCTTCAACATTTAGGTTGCTGAAGATTTTCTTCACAGCGACGCTTCCGTTTTGCAGGATGCCCTGTTCATCTTCTTTCGTGAGAATATGGCCATACATAGCATGCACGGAACCAAATTTAGTGCTTTATTTCTGTGAAGAAGAAGAACCATGGCAGCTGCTGGTGCTGCTATAAAGAAGTGTTTAATTTTATTACCTTGTAAACCTCTCCGCACCCACCATAACCGATTATTCGCTCGTGCGAGAAGTCATTTGTGATGTGTTTTAGAACTGATAAAGATAGCTTCCTCGGCTCTTTTCTCCCGTCAAGTATTTCCTCCAGGACACCTACTTCTTCCTTGTGCGTGCTACCCATTGTAGCTAGGATGGACAGTTTGCTCGGTGTGATTATAGATAGAGTAAGCTATCCGATCCTGTAGGCGACCGAGTAGCAAGATGACCAGGTAACCTTAATTAGATGAGCATCGCAGATGGGTCCTTCCTGAAGCCAAACATTACAATGGTTCACCGATTAAACCTTCTTGCAGGTTACAGAATGCAACTGATCAATATTTCACCTAAAAATCCTTAACCGTTAGAGGCTAATAAAAAAGAAAAGGGAAACGAAATCGAAATACACAGGATGTGGACACTCAAAACTGTGATATTAGTGTAGACCATGCCTGTTTCAGTGATTCTGAAAATATAAAGCATAAATTTCTGAAAATATAAAGCCAGCAGACGTTTACGTCCCTACCTCAAAACCCAGAGAAGAACCTTGGCCTGCTCGAGGAATGGATTGATCGCCATGGATGAATTGACTGACATCCGGCTATATGGGGTCACAACCCTTTGAAGACATGCAGAACAAACAGGGCCGAGGAAGGCATGGAATAAATTCCAGAGTTAATTTGGCCGGCCGAAAGGAGTGGTCAGAAACAGGCGTCATCAATAATAATAGTAATAAACTACAAAAGGAATGAACGATAATCGATTGGGCTATCACCATGCTAATAAACTAGAAAAAGAACCATCAGCATCGGTATCAGCAGTGGAGATCCACCCAAACATGGGTGGCCGTTTTTGAGAGTTTGTTTTTATATCCTAGACTTCTGAATAAAGCTTCCCTTTTCTAAAAAAATTTGTCTTCCGTTGATTCGTGAAAAAAAATTGAGTGTTAGTCGATACTAAAATACTCGAGGACTTGACTTAGTAGGATTCTCGCACTAATTGTTTTGAGGAAGTAGGAAGAAGAGAGTCGGGACGACCTAGGTTCCCTTTCTGCTGCATATCGTCCAAAGCCCAACTCTGAAATACCTTTTGGGCTTAGAACTCACCGCTGACGCTGAGGGAAGGGAGCCCATCGTCCCTCGTCTCCCACATGAGGCCGGCCGGAGGTCGAGATCGAAGAGGCGCCGGGAGCATTCTCCACTCCCTTGTTGATGTGGAGTGGATATGTGGCGGCCGGCTCCCGCCGCTGAGGGCGGGGACGCAGGCTCCGGCATCCTGGGCGGCCGACCGGCTGGGATCCTACTGCTGCGGTTTTGCGCCGGAGGTGAGGAAGGGAAATGCAGTGCATAGACGATGGCAATACATAACGGAAACCCGAATAACCGACGGTTTTACCCCCATACAAAGACGGATACGGGATGATATCTCCAGCCGCCACGGGTATGTTAATGGGCAAGAACCTACCCATTGGGTAGACGGATATGGATTGATACTACCCATACCGGTCTACTCATAGGTAAAATATAACCACATCAATATTATTATAATCATCTAATAGAGCCTATCTTAATTAAAATAAAACTCTTCTCTAGCTATTATTTGTTTAACTACCAAGTTATGTAATCATCAGTGCCGGTCCTGACATTTTAGAGGCCCGGAACAAGACTTATAATGGAGGCCCTTGATAATATTAATTATTACACATAATTATAGTGCATATATATATTATTAATAAATATTTATGTATATTTGAAAACGTTGTTCACATTAAATACAAAGTAACTAAAATATAACATAACATCTCGTAGAAAAATGGGGTATATATGTGTCCAAATGACTCAAAAGAAGGTTACCTCGAACAATGATCAAATAGATGTAATACGTTGTGAGATCAATCGATCATGTCATGTTAGTTTCGTGTTCGCTATGTAGGGAAAGACAAAAGCGTTGTCGTACCCAATGTCGTGTGTTGGCTACCGAGAGGAGACGGCACGACCGCCTGTCTGTTTGCGACTGAGAGCCTAGTCAGATGGGCCTGAGATTACGAAGTACTACTACTAGAATATAGAAATCAAGATTAATGGGTTACGTCTAATTCTCCTTGCTTGTTGTTGCCGTGTTGTTGACTTATAATTAGGTCTTTAAAAGTTTTGTAGAGCCAACAGACATATATAAACAATATACGCTATATGACTGTATATATACTGTTATTTAGTAACTAAAGTGAGGCCCCATTAATTTGGGGGCCCTGGTCGGGGGCACTGCTCGACCCCCGCCAGGACCGGCACTGGTAATCATATGATTTGATGTACGTGAAGTTAAACTTATTTTTGTATGTTTATTTAATATTTTGAGTGATTAGTGTATTGGACTTTAAGACTTTCCTAGCGGGTACGGATTAAAATTACTTGTGTGAGTACGTGTATGGGTATGATTTTATACCCACGAGTATATATGGGTAACCTGACGGATATAGTATTTTTATGGGTACGGGTATGGAATGGTACTACCCGATGAGTATGTACCGGTTGACATCCCTAGTTGTGCCTTTGCAGTTGTCCTACTCCCATATGTGTTTCCCTGAGAGGCTGAGACCATTTCCCCTCTTCTATTACTGATGGGTTTTTGTTCTCATGGTATATCTATATCTTTTTCATTGACGTATAAAACTAGACCAAGTGCACAAGTTGCATATGTTGGAAGGTTGGATATGGTTTTCTCCCATTTTTTCGCTCTAGTTTCCTTCGTCAAAGCTTGCACATGACAACAATTGTAAGAGGATGGAGACCACAACGATCCAACAATACTTCTGCGACGGGCTGTGAAGTATAGAGAAGTTAAACGCCCAAAAGCCATTGTGTTTGGAATTTTTAGTTATTCTATTTTTCATGATGTATCTTCCTCTAACATGCCTTAATTTGCAAATTTGGTATAACTACTGATTGAAAATATATGTATGTAAAAAAATACTAAGCATATTTGTGAAGCTAAACATGATGTTATTTAAGAAAATATGTTGTTAACAGAATAAGATTAATATCGAAATGGAAACATCTGTAAATTAGAATCATCTTACAAGCTAAGAGATGTTCACGCTTTGAGAAACTTCTTCAGATCATGACCGTAGAAGTAGCTCTCCAAGACTCAACGAAGGCTGCTGCAATTCCACAAATGCATGACATGCATCCTTGTAACCGTCGTCGCCGCTATAAACACGGATAACTCAATTCCCTGCTCCATCAATTTAGAAATGAGCAAGCAAGCACCCGATCGCTCACCCCATATGCACCAATCTGACTCCCAAGCTCTGTTTCGCATTAGTACCGCCAGCACTCCACCTATAGCTACCAATTGAGACCTTTCCAGCCTAAGCAGATCGATTGATCGTTAGAGTCAAAGAGTTGGTGGTACGGGTACCTTAACTACCATGGAATGATGGGGCGTGATGTAGAGCGGAAAGCGCCTCCCTACGCGGAACAACACCCTCGCCATGCCGCTCGACTACAGCCTCCTCCTCGTCGGCGCCACAACGAGGGAGCCCGTGGTCGCAGCCACCGACCAGCATGTCTCTGTGTCCTCGTCCGACCTCGACATGTCATGGCAAACAGTCGGACGCCAGCACCAGACTGACGACATGAGTCTCTGAAGAGCCCGCCACCTAGAAAGATCCGAGCCCTGCTGCTGGTAGTGGTAACCATTTTCGTTGCGCTGACGCGGAGAGCGAGAGGCCAGAAATTTATAGCGACCGACGCTGTGGCAGGCACGCTATCGGAGGTTACGACGTGGCGGGTCACTCGACGCGGAGTTCACAGGTCCTATCCTTGCATCGCTCGGCGCGGAGTTTACGGGGACTTATCCTTACGACGTGCTCTAAGGTTGCGATAACGGGCGGAGGAAGGCGTGTGGCGTGCGGAGACGGTTTATACACGTAGTGTGCGGGAGTGTGTTTCGTAGACGCGGGAAAGCACGACGACTTACGAAGGTTAGTGGAGGAGGAGGACACACTAAAATCAGGACGCAAGAAACTCTTCTATTATAGTAGTAGAGAAGAGATTATAGGAGTGTGGGTTGATTCTAAAGAAAATCGACGCAGGACAACCGTCAAAACGGGTGCTTTAATATAGTAGATATATATATATAGAGAGAGAGAGAAAGTACAAAGGATGCATTTGTGTCTGCATATGATCGGAGTATTACTAACGGCCGTCGTAAGAAGGTCCATCATGCGTGGAGCGAGCCCATTTGGTTGGTTGTCAGGCCGCAGTTAAGGCCTCCATATATGATTGTCGTCGGGCCCATAACAGCATCTCCTCCACCAGTTTATTGTAAGAATAAATTAAGTAGAGATATTTGTCGTCGGGCAGAAGAAACTTGGACAAGAAGAAGAAGCAAGCTAGGCCAATTTCTTGCCGGCAACAGGAAGATAGTGGCCTCTAGTTTATATATCGGCGTGATGATGATGCTCCTAGCTAGAAATGAGAGAAGAAAAACGGACGCGTGTTTGGTGTGTGTCAATGGCGTCCATCCTTCCATCAGATCAGAACGATGAAAAAGTCAAGCACGGCATGCATAGTATATGTATAGCTTGTTTTAGTGTGGCTTTGCTGAGACGAATGAAAGCAACGGCGGGCATATTTTTCAGTGGCTGTAGCTTTCAGGCTGAAAGAGACGTGGCATGCAATAATTCAGGGAATTCGTCAGCCAATTGAGGTAGCTAGTCAACTTGTACATTGGTGCGAGCAATTTTCCGCACTCAGGAGGGCTAGTTTGAGAGTCCAAAAACTATAGGAGATTAAAGAGGCTAAAATCCTCTCCTTATTTAATTTTAAATAAGTAGTGTATTTGTATTTTAACTCCTCCAACCCTTCCGATTTTATGGCTCTCAAACTAGCATTCAGTCTAATGCATGCATGCTTGGCTAGAGGTCGTATGGGGTTGTTAATAGCATAGCTAGCTACAAGTTAACCGGGTCTTTTATATTTAATAAGGACAGGCAAAGTATTACTTATAAATAAAGAATAAAGCTAGGACGAACTGGATTACTAAATCGAAATGGACGTAATATTCCAGGCAAGAATAATTCTTCGATCAGGAGACAAGTGGGGCATTGGACCGGTTCTTGCAAGCAAGAGCCTATGGCGTGGTGCCACGGCGCGTTGCCCATACATCATGCCTCCATCGATGATCCATCCTCACTTGCTATAAAAAGAGGTGTCCATGGTGCTCAAGCTCAGCCAAGCAAATAAGACGACTTGTTTCATTGATTCTTGAAGAGATCGAGCTTCTTTTGCACCACAAGGTCGAGGATGTCTTGCAACTGCGGATCAAGCTGCGGCTGCGGCTCAAGCTGCAAGTGCGGGTAATATATATGATAATATATAAGTGCACCGTGCATGATTAATTTCTCCAGCCTTCTTCTTGTCTAGTTAATTTCCATTTATTTATTTTTTCCATTGCAAAACAAACAAACAAACAGACAAGAACAAAGTTAATTTGGATCGAGTAGTTCAATCCATTTGCGCGCTGTCCTTTTCAGCAAGAAGTACCCTGACCTGGAGGAGACGAGCACCGCCGCGCAGGCCACCGTCGTCCTCGGCGTGGCCCCGGAGAAGAAGGCCGCGCCCGAGTTCGTCGAGGCCGCGGCGGAGTCCGGCGAGGCCGCCCACGGCTGCAGCTGCGGTGGCAACTGCAAGTGCGACCCCTGCAACTGCTGATCACATCGATCGACGACCATGGATATGATTATTATCTATCTAGCTTGTGGTGGTGGTTGAACAATAATAAGCGAGGCCGAGCTGGCTGCCATACATAGGTATTGTGTGGTGTGTGTGAGAGAGAGAGAAACAGAGTTCTTCAGTTTGCTATCTCTCTCTGCATGTTTGGCGTCAGTCTTTGTGCTCATGTACGTACGTGTGTCTACCTGCATGTTGGTTGATCCGATTGCATCTGCTGTAACCATATATTAATTGGTCCACGATGATATGATTTGATACTATATATATACTAAAACCGGACTTCTTATTATAATACTTGTAGTATATAAGTTTCTTACGCCGCAATTGATCGATTCAGAAGGAGTTCTAGCTAGCTAAAACATGCAGATTCAGAATATCAGATTTTTAGGACTACTGGAGATCCAGAACCTTCGTGTCCTTGTACCCGTGATTTTGGATCCCCTTTCTCCCCACTACAATCGTTGGCGCAATCTTGTTCTGCTCGCCTAGAATGGTACGCCCTCACCGACCATGTCCTCGCCGATGCCTACCCCGCCACGCCATCTGGATGGTGCATGAATGTCGTCGTTTTGTCCTGGATGCTAGGCACACTCTCCCCCGAGTTGATGGAGCCTCCTCGCACCTCTGGTGGCACTGCGCCGCGCCTGGCTTGCCATCGAGGAGCAATTCCTCGGCAATCGCGAAGCTCGCACACTTCGTCTCGACGCCGAGTTCCATGTCTTCATGTAGGCGATCTCTTCGTCAGCGACTATTGTCTATTGACGCAAGATGAAGGGGATGGACGAGGCCCTTGGTGATCTTGGTGAGGTCATCCATGACCGTACCCTTGTCCTAAACGTGTTGTGTGGTCTGAATGAGAGGTTTGCCCACATAAAGGTCCACTTCAAGCACTCGAATCCGTTCCCCTCCTTCACCGACGTTTGTAATGATCTCATCCTTGAGGAGATCGACTCCAGCGCGCCTCCTCCGCCTCCGACCACCGCCCTCATCGTCGGCACCAATGCTTCCTTCACCGCCCCTTCTCCTCGAAGTGTCACGGCGCCCGATGGTGGTACCAACCGACCCACGAGCAACACCCATGGCTGGGGCTCCTCTGCTACTAAGCGTCACCCCAACAATAGTGGAGGAGGCAAGGCTTAGTCGCCTTGGCCTTCGTTGTACAATCCATGGATCGAGAAAATCACGATTTGACCCGGCCCACTGGACAGCAGCGCGGCGGACGTCCGCCTGGACATCAAGGCGCACCACACCAGCTTCACAGTCCCTCGACAAAGGGCTCTTAGTTTATTGTGACAATATCAGCGCTGTCTACTTGTCCACTAACCCGGTTCAGCATCAGCGCACGAAGCATATCGAGATTGATCTACACTTCGTCCGCGAGCGTGTTGGCATTGGTGTTGTTCGTGTTCTTCATATCCCAAGGACGTCTCAGTTTGCAGACATCTTCATCATGGGGTTGCCCACTTTTGTCTTCTTCGAGTTTCGCTCCAATCTTAACGTTTGCGCCATCGACGTTTTGACTGTGGAGGCTACTTTGGGAACCTCAAATCCCCTTCGGGATTGGAGGAGATTTAGGTGGAAATGAACTAATTTCCTCTACAATCTCCTTCATTCCCGAATGGGATTTGAGTTTCCAAACTAGCCCTTAGGTGATGGATGATTGCCCCTAATTAGGTGATCCCCTTCTATGTCATGTGTTGGTTGATTGCCCTAATTAGGTTTTGATGGGTGATTCTTTCTCTGATTGCCTCTCTAATCATTGTTTCTGTAAATTAGGTGAAACACAATCTGGTAGAGGTCTATATATATATTGTAATCCTGCTGCTCAACGAAATATAACACACAAATATTCCAGGTTATCACTAACAACTAGTACAATAGCAATCAGTTAGTGCTCATGATGGAAATAATAATATCCTTAGCATCCAAACATTGAACTCATAAATTCGTGATTGCTATTCTTATGCCTGCGTCCATAAATTCTATCATATCGGCGCTGCTCTGAACATAGGATAAATAAATTGTGGCATATCTGGCTCTCAACATAGGACTGCCAGTCTTTGATATTCATATCCTATCAGCAGATTCGAGCATTAAATTGACACAAGAGTTGGCAGCTGCTATTATATATATATTAGGAGATGGTGTGCCATGTTTATACCTCGATCACTAGCTGCGGAGATCTGCACTGCGATAATAAGAGATCGATGTTTCCGTCTAAGCAAGTAGCCGCTCTCCTAGTCCTTGTAGTGGTTTCTTCTCCCAGTCCCAGCCTCCTCGTGAGTGGTAAGCCATCAGTGAGCAAAGAACAGAAGGACAAGATCCTAGAGGAATGCGACCGGTTCATCCGTCTCGGCTACCCCATCTATGTTGTGTCCCGGCATAGCCCCTGCTGCGATGCTGTTAGGGCGGTTGAGAACAGAGACATGGACTATGTTGTCCTCCTGCTCACAAACGACGAGAAGGACAAGTACAGCATCTCTAAGATCCTGGCGCTTCATGGCCTCTGTGAACTTCCTCCTGCTTCTCTTCATCACCACCAGCAGGTAAAATAATCCATCATTAACTACTAAACCTTTCGTTCTAGTATTTGTTACTATGAAATATATGGAATTTTCTAATGTTTTGTCTTCGACAGGTCATGGGCCGAAGGGCACTGATGTGATGCGCAAAAATAGAGAGAAAAAGAAGCATCTGCAATTTAGTAATAAAATCATTCTGGGTCTCGTCAACGTGTGACGTGTATCTTTATCAATTAATTAACGAGAAGTGATTAATGAGAAGACTCATAATTGAAAGGATCAACATGTCTAGTGGTGACCACAAGACGATCTCCAAACTCTGCTGCATCAATCCACAATCCATTTGCTCATCCAAAACCATACAACGACTGCACATTTTAAGACTTGCTTGGGCCCGGCCAAACCCATCAACAGAGAGATATCTATGCTTTCCATTCTCAACTCCTTGGCTGTTCTAGATACAGAGCTAGTATAGACATATTGTAATTGTATAGCAAAGGCCACGAATCTTTAAAAAAAACTCAAGACATTTTATAATTTAAAACCAGACAAAGCTTTATGATTTAAAACGGGAACAGTAATAAATGTGCACAATGATTACGGTCATCATCATCATCCTAAAACAGCAGCAACAAATGCCACTAATACCATACCAGGTTACAAGCAGAGTCTCCACCGACAAACGCACCACCCACTCATTTCATTCCGAGCAAACCAACCACCGGACTTAGCCCCACATACACAAACAATCCACGGAGGAAAATCAAAACAGAGCCTAGCAGCAGATATAACAAGAGTCTGACAAACCGCCCCAATCATGGGGCCAACAGTTCCATCGCCGCCACATTCATCAGTCGCTGATAGCAGGCGACGCCGACCTTGACCGTGACCCAGGAGGTGACATGGACGCTGGCCGGGGTGACCTATGATGACCGCGCCGAGGCTCCTCATCCTCCTCGCCTGCTGGGGACCTCTTCCTCCTGTCATCAGCATACAACAAGCTGTTACTACCATTCAACAAAGACACCCATCTGAAGCAGCTACTCCTGCTGTGTATATATAATGAATTCTATTTTACCATATAAAATAAAATACACCTGTAAAGAATGCAAAGAATGTGCCTGAATATACATTAATTGTGCAACTGTACAAGGGATGTCCAACAGCAGTATTGCTCGGGAAAAGGCACTTCACATCAAGCTTTACAAAATTACTCAAACAAATAAAAGGCACTATTCCCTGATGTCCTCCACAAAGAAGTGGCCACTTCTCATTTCTTAGTCAAACAAATGTTTAGTTTAACAACCCCAAAATGAATGTTGCATGTTACAGATGGGATGTTTCTCAACAAAAATAACCACTCAATAGGATGCACAATATCACTACTTCAAAACATAACTAGACTAACCCATAGACATGTACCAACAGTCAAGGAACAGAACTTACTCATCACGACCATTGTCTGCACCACGGCGATCATTTATATCATCAGGAGTATAGGATCTCCTCCTATCCCTGTTATTTTCTTTAGGCTGTTTTGATGACCTCGGGTGCTCTTCCTTTGCCCGGGGTGGGGAAGCAGAGTAGTCATCACGCCTTTTCGGGGCAGGGGAGTATGACCTGTAATATAGGTAACATCATTTCGAGGAACGTTACTGCACTTGTACATCATGGTTGGTCCATTACTTATTCAAAGAGACTCAAAACTCGCAGACATACTGTGATCTACCACGACCACGAGGGCGTGGTGAGCGGGAACGCGAGTATGAACGAGAACGGGACCGTCCTGCACCTAAGGAAAGATAGCAACTTGTCAGTTTTCAAACAACTTACAAAACCATCAGTTTTCAACAACACATTTTGCTACCAGAAGATGCAACCTTCAAACAGGCAATTTAGATAAAAAAAGATATGATACAATAGAATTACAAAAAATGCCAATCATGAAACTTAAATGAACAAAACATAAGTTTTTTTATCCCCTCCCCCACTCCAGATAAAACACCAACAGTTAAAAAAGATATGATGCATACTCAATCATTCATCCATGCATCTCAAATAATAGGACAAAACAAAGCAAATAACTTAGATTACCATGACGATTCGGACGACGCCCTTCATGACCAGAATAACCTCTGCAGAGGTACAACTTCAGTCATTTTAAGTGAAATACAGATAGTGCTTCCAGAAAACAAATGCTTATCGGCATACCTTGGTCCAGTTCGTCTACGCATGTCCTCAGGCCTTTTCCGTGTATCCGCAGCAAGTACAACAGTTATTTCACGCCCAGCAAACATCTGGCGATTCATGTGGTACTGTGCCTCAGAAGCGTCATAAGCATCAACGAACTCCACGAACCCAAATCCTCTTGGCTCCCTGAATGATCACAAAAGCCTTCGTAAGTAATATGGCACTGGTAAACAAATAAGATGGCACATAACAATCAAAAATAGTATGTGCCTCACGAGTTACTACCAGGCTTTCATATTATTATGGTGAATCATTTATAGTTCTCCATAGAGCATAGCTAATAACTTACAAACATGTTCATCAAATAGTAGCAAGCCTCAAAAAGTGATTAGGAGCCCTTAGATCCAAAATTTCTTGTATACATCTTCGTAAAGTGATTTGCTTCAATTTCTTCGAGTTTGAAAACTCATGAAAAGTTCTTGAGACCAACTTGTCTTCATTATATATTCCCATGGAAGACACGGTCAAACCCTCTTCTCTTCAGGAAATTAACAAATTGAATCTTGTCTTGATAAAAGAACTTCATTCTCACAATACTCTATCTCACCAAGCAAATGAACGACTAGGATTGTTCAGGGCTTGTATTTACTTCAACCAAAAATACAGTCCTGAGAATAATTTGAAGAGAGTAATTCGTACCAGAAGAAAGAATCATCATATAATGTAAATAAATCCTATACACAGGAAATTAATTAGTGAAGTTCAACAGATGGTTGTATTACTAGTCTTATTCCACATGTTTTGCCTTAAGCTATCCTATGATGTTTTATATTATGCAGAAACTGCATAAAAGGAAGAGAAAGGGAATGGTTGAGTTCTTTTTATGCTAATTTGCTAAGCTGCGACAATCAGTCCATTTTTTGACTGCACCATCATGAAGTATATGTGTGCAATCCGTGAGCCTGTGACAGTGTGTAGACATCCAGCAAAGTGTACAGCCCAAGCAAAGCTTTCAGTCGCATGCAAACATTTTTAGCAGTCTTAATTTCAACATCATGGCCAAAATATAAGATCCAAAAATGCTAGCTCCTAAAAAGCAGCAGAAAGCCCCCAAACACTTTCGTAGAACCCCAAATGGTTAGAGATGTTTATATCCAAACATGGAAGGTGCAAAAGCACTTTGTAGTGCAGTGGCTTGTGCTCGCCACAGTTCGATCCCTGGCCTTGAACCTTGTTCAGGTGGGAGTCCCTCCACCGGTGATGTTACAAAAAAAGGAATACAAATGTAACGGCCAGAAATGGTATATTGAAAAAGAAACAGGATTCCTCAGCCCTGCAATGATATCCTAAACAGGAAGGAAGAGATTTAATCCCCTCCAATCCCCCTCAATAAACCCCTAACCGAACAAGCCCTAATGGCTGGACATGTTTATATATCCAACCATGGCATGCACATGTAACGACAAGGGAAGGGATGTCAACAAAAGAAACCATTTATTAGCCTAATTAACACTTACCCAGTGTGATAATCTCTTGGCAGGTAAACATCCCGAACAGGGCCGAACCGTTCGAAAGGGACACGTAGTTCCTCAGGCCTGCAAAGTTTGATGTAAATGTGAAGAGAAATTTAACAGTCAGTGCGATGAAACAATGGGGGAGGGTGTCCAGGCCAGAGTTTGTATACCTGCATCTCAATGGAATGTTGCGGACCAGGAGGCTGACAGAGCCATGGTCACCACGGCCACCGCCATATCCTCTCCTGGGAGGTGGGCTCCTTCCCCTGCCGCCATGTCCTCTCCTCGGGGGGCTGTACGCGGGACTGTACCTCCCCATTCTTCCTGGTATCTGCACAAGGGCATTGCCGAAGCTCATTGAGTCCAT
Organism: Zea mays; assembly: GCF_902167145.1. Lineage (NCBI taxonomy): Eukaryota > Viridiplantae > Streptophyta > Magnoliopsida > Poales > Poaceae > Zea > Zea mays. Next base: position 1,581,413 of record NC_050099.1, on the reverse strand, counting down.
TGCCGCGCGTGCTTAGTGGAGGCCGGAGGGATGCAGGCAAATCCAATACGTGCTCATGTGCGCATCGCCGTAAAATCAAATAAGTCAGAGAAAAATAGAGGCGAAGGCGCACACTTTACACCTTACAAACACGACGCGCGCCTTTGTCAGAACCAATCCCCACGCTCGTCATGCTAAACCTATAGATCTAAGCGAGCGACCGAGAACTAGTACGGATTATGGAAGCTATCGTGAAGAACGATTCTCGGACGCATCCGAATCAGGGAGCACCTACCCTAGGCCACGATGCGATTTCTTCTGTTCTTGTTCCTAAGCGTGAGTGAGTTCTCACCGCGAATCGCGGAGAGCGCGAGCATCACCGTGAGAGAGGATAGAGAGGGAAGGTGAGGCTGGATTACCGCTGGTGAGCCGGTGCCGCTGCCGGCGCCGCCGCTGCTGCCTCAGCCGGGGATGCGGAATTAGGGCAAGCGAGGAAAAGAAGATGGGGAGACTCGCGTGGAGAATATACCAAGGCCGAGGGTGAATGATTTTATGTGGGCTGCCAAGACAGATTCTAATTTTCTACATGGCAGTCTTGGGCCTTAGTAAATTAGGCCCCCATAATAATAATCATAACTATTTCCGCTTACAGGCCGCTATCGGAGTGTTTGTTTCAACCGTACAACTTTAAGGCTTTAGACTATCTCCAGCAGCAGACTCTCTATCACACTTTCTATCTCACTCTCTATTTCAAATTTTACTCTACAAATAGTGAAATCTACAGTGCAAAACAGTACTTTACACGGTTAAATATACGGCCTGCTGGAGATGGCCTTGGGTATGAAAACGTAGGTGACGAACCGGAGATGAAAATGACGGTTCGGTCATAAAAAATGTGTGCTAATAGCTTAAGGGTGGTCAAAAATGCCTATCGACCAAACCAGAGACATGAAATTTGTTGTTTGGCCATGAAATGTAAGTTGTAGCTCACAGGAGGCCAAAGAGTATCGTGCTAAAGGGGCCAAAATGTTGGTGGTGGAACAGGAACATATAAAATGGTTTGTTCAACCATGAAAATGTGTGCTATAGCTCACGAGAGACTAAAAACAACCTTACTAGTCTTAGGGGCCAAAATTAAACATGGGTGGCGGGCAGGAGACAAGAAATTGTTGTCCGACGTTGAAAACATGTGTTATAAGTCACGAGAGGCCAAAATAACCTTAGTGGCCTAAGAGACCAAAACGTAGGAGATGAACCCAGAGACGTGAAGAAGTATGTTCAGGCATGAAGTCGTGTGCTATAGGTCACTAGAGACCAAAAACAGCATCACTGGCTTAGGGGGCTGTCGGGGACCATAATTAGGGGTACCCTCAAGACGCCTAATTCTCAGCTGGTAACCCCCATCAGCATAAAGCTGCAAAGGCCTGATGGGTACGATTAAGTCAGGGATCAGTCCACACGAGTGACTCGATCACGCTTCACCCGAGCCTAGCCTCGGCCAAAGGCAGCCGACCTCGAGAGACTTCCGTCTCGCCCGAGGCCCCCCTTTTTATGGCGGACACATCACCGGCTCGCCCGAGGCCTTGGCTTCGCTCAGAAGCAACCCTGACTAAATCGCCACACCGACTGACCAAATTGCAGGGGCATTTAACGCAAAGGTGGCCTGACACCTCTATCCTGACACGCGCCCCCGGCAGAGCCGAAGTGACCGCCGTCACTCCACCACTCCACTGGCCAGTCTGACATAAGGGCAGCGCCGCCTGCGCCACTCCGACTGCAGTGCCACTCGACAGAGTGAAGTCTGACAGGCAATCAGGCCTTGCCAAAGGCGCCACGGCGAACTCCGCTCCGCCCGACCCCAGGGCTCGGACTCGGGCTAAGACCCGGAAGACGGCGAACTCCGCTCCGCCCGACCCCAGGGCTCGGACTCGGGCTAAGACCCGGAAGACGGCGAACTCCGCTCCGCCCGACCCCAGGGCTCGGACTCGGGCTAAGACCCGGAAGACGGCGAACTCCGCTCCGCCCGACCCCAGGGCTCGGACTCGGGCTAAAACCCGGAAGACGACGAAACTCCGCCTCGCCCGACCCCAGGGCTCGGACTCCGCCCTGACCTCGGCCGAACGACTTCCGCCTCGCCCGACCCCTCGGCTCGGGCTCGGCCACGGCAACAGAAGGCAGACTCAACCTCGGCTTCGGAGGAACCCCCACGTCGCCCTGCTTGGGGCACAGACCGCCACGTCAACAGGAGGCGCCATCATCATCCCACCCCGAATCGACTCGGGTCACGGAGAACAAGACCGGCGTCTCATCCGGCCAGCTCCGCCAGAGGGGCAATGATGGCGCTCCACAAGCTCTATGACGACGGCGGCCCCCAGCTCTCTTACGGAAGCAGGACAACGTCAGCAGGGACTCGACCGCTCCAACAGCTGTCCCTCCATCAGGCTCCGCCGCACCTCCGACAGCCACGACATCACGCCAGCAGGGTGCTCAGATCTCTCCGGCTGCCACATTGGCATGTACCTAGGGCGCTAGCTCTCCCTCCGCTAGACACGTAGCACTCTGCTATATCCCCATTGTACACCTGGATCCTCTCCTTACGACTATAAAAGGAAGGACCAGGGCCTTCTCAGAGAAGGTTGGCCGCGCGGGACCGAGGACGAGACAGGCGCTCTCTTGGGGCCGCTCGCTTCCCTCACCCGCGTGGACGCTTGTAACCCCCCTACTGCAAGCGCACCTGACCTGGGCGCGGGACGAACACGAAGGCCGCGGGACTTCCACCTCTCTCACGCTCGACTCCGGCCACCTCGCCTCTCCCCCCTTCGCGCTCGCCCACGCGCTCGACCCATCTGGGCTGGGGCACGCAGCACACTCACTCGTCGGCTTAGGGACCCCCCTGTCTCGAAACGTCGACAGTTGGCGCGCCAGGTAGGGGCACGCTGCGTGCTGACGAACAGCTCCCCGTCAAGCTCCAGATGGGCAGTCTTCAGCAACCTCTCCGGCCCGGGACGGTGCTTCGTTTCGGGACTCTTGAGTTCATGTCCTTCGACGGCAGCTACGACATGACACTTCTTCCACCGCCGCGCGACTACGACAATGGCGGCCGACAACCCGCCCGCCGGCGGCGGAGTCGACGACGTCTTCCCCGCGTGGTGGAAGAGCAACATTCGGGCTCGCTCCGTTCTCTCCCCCGCCAACGGAGGAGGAGGCGGAGCCGACAAGGCCAGACGGGAGGCCGCGCTTCGTCGGCCGTCGAGCGAATCGACGCCCCCGACGCCCCGACGGAAGGCACGCCAGACGTCGACCTCGCGTTCGAGACGGAGGCAAGCGCCGCCCCCCCCCCCCCCCGCGGCACGCTGACCTTGAGCAAGAAGACGACGCCGGCGCGCTCGCGGAAAGCCTGCAGGACGTCGCCCTCGAACCAGAGATGACGGCGCAACCAGTCCCCGATGTGACTACGTCGCTCCTCGTCGACCAAAAGGTAACGACTAACTCCCATCTTGCGTCATTTCGACTCGGCCTCAACCCGCCAAACGACCTCGTTTTGGCGGGCGCTCTCATTGAGGCGAGTGCAACCCCACTGAGGTTCTGTATGCGGTCGCCTTGGGACCGACTGACGGACGTCTCGACCTATGGGCCCTCTGGGTCCGAGGAAGATGACGATCCCAGCATCGGTTGGGATTTCTCCGGACTTGGCAACCCCAGTGCTGTGCGGGACTTCATGACCGCATGTGACTACTGTCTATCCGACTGTTCCGATGGAAGCCGCAGCCTTGGCGACGAGAGCTGCGGCCCAAGCCGCGAATGTTTCCACATCGAGCTAGGGGATCCCACCGAAGGCAACCATCTTGGCATGCCGGAGGATGGTGATCTCCCTAGGCCGGTGCCTCGCGCCGACATCCCACGGGAGCTAGCTGTGGTCCCCGCTCCGGCGGGGGGTTACGACCCACAACTCGAGCAAGTCCGCGAGGCGCAGGCCAGGCTCAACGAGGGAACAGGAGCGCTTGAGCCGATCCGTCGAGACGTCGGACAGGCATGGGTGGGCCAACCCCTGGCCGGAGAAATACGTCATCTGCCCCAAGGTCTCCAGCACCGCGTCACCAACGATGTCAGGATCAGGCCGCCGCCCGCATCCAGCGGGGTCGGTCAGAACCTGGCAACCGCAGCAATGCTCATCCGCGCGATGCCGGAGCCGTCAACCACCGAGGGTCGACGAATCCAGGGAGAACTCAAGAATCTCCTGGAAGGCGCTGCGGCCCGGCGGGCCGAGAGCACTGCATCCCGGAGGCAAGGATATCCCTCGGAACCTCATGCCGCGACTTCCCGATTCATGCGGGAAGCCTCGGTCTACACCGGGCGCACGCGCAACACCGCGCCTGCGGCCCCGGGCCACCTCGGCAACGAGCACCATCGACGCGACCGTCGGGCTCACCTCGATGAAAGGGTGCGCCGAGGCTACCACCCCAGGCGTGGGGGGCGCTACGACACCGGGGAGGATCGGAGTCCCTCGCCCGAACCACCCGGTCCGCGGGCCTTCAGTCGGGCCATCCGACGGGCGCCATTCCCGACCCGGTTCCGACCCCCGACTACTATCACGAAGTACTCGGGGGAAACGAGACCGGAACTGTGGCTCGCGGATTACCGCCTTGCCTGCCAACTGGGTGGAACGGACGACGACAGCCTCATCATCCGCAACCTCCCCCTGTTCCTCTCCGACACTGCTCGCGCCTGGTTGGAGCACCTGCCACCGGGGCAGATTTCCAACTGGGACGATTTGGTCCAAGCTTTCGCTGGCAATTTCCAGGGCACATACGTGCGCCCCGGGAATTCCTGGGACCTTCGAAGCTGCCGGCAACAGCCGGGGGAGTCGCTCCGGGACTACATCCGGCGATTCTCGAAGCAGCGCACCGAGCTGCCCAACATCACCGACTCGGATGTCATCGGCGCGTTCCTCGCCGGCACCACTTGCCGCGACCTGGTGAGCAAGCTGGGTCGCAAAACCCCCACCAGGGCGAGCGAGCTGATGGACATCGCCACCAAGTTCGCCTCTGGCCAGGAGGCGGTCGAGGCTATCTTCCGAAAGGACAAGCAGCCCCAGGGCCGCCCATCGGGAGAAGCTCCCGAGGCGTCAGCTCCGCGCGGCGCCAAGAAGAAAGGCAAGAAGAAGTCGCAACCGAAGCGCGACGCCGCCGACGCGGACCTTGTCGCCGCCGCCGAGTATAAGAACCCTCGGAAGCCCCCCGGAGGTGCAAACCTCTTCGACAAGATGCTCAAGGAGCCGTGCCCCTACCATCAGGGGCCCGTCAAGCACACCCTCGAGGAGTGCGTTATGCTTCGGCGTCATTTCCACAGGGCCGGGCCACCCGCCGAGGGTGGCAGGGCCCACGGCGACGACAAGAACGAAGATCACCCAGCAGGGGGGTTCCCCGAGGTCCGCGACTGCTTCATGATCTATGGAGGGCATGCGGCGAATACCTCGGCTCGGCACCGCAAGCAAGAGCGCCGGGAGGTCTGCTCGGTGAAGGTGGCGGCGCCAGTCTACCTAGACTGGTCCGACAAGCCCATCACTTTCGACCGGGCCGACCATCCCGACCATGTGCCGAGCCCGGGGAAATACCCGCTCGTCGTCGACCCCGTTGTCGGCGATGTCAGGCTCACCAAGGTCCTGATGGACGGGGGCAGCTGCCTCAACATCATCTACGCCGAGACCCTCAAGCTCCTGCGCATCGATCCGTCCTCCGTCCGAGCAGGCGCTGCGCCCTTCCACGGGATCATCCCTGGGAAGCGCGTCCAGCCCCTCGGGCGACTCGACCTCCCAGTCTGCTTCGGGACACCCTCCAACTTCCGAAGGGAGACCCTGACGTTCGAAGTGGTCGGGTTCCGAGGAACCTACCACGCCGTGCTAGGGAGGCCATGCTACGCGAAGTTCATGGCCGTCCCCAACTACACCTACCTGAAGCTCAAGATGCCGGGCCCCAACGGGGTCATCACCGTCGGCCCCACGTACAAACACGCGTTCGAATGCGACGTGGAGTGCGTGGAGTACGCCGAGGCCCTCGCCGAGTCCGAGGCCCTCATCGCCGACCTGGAGAACCTCTCCAAGGAGGTTCCAGACGTGAAGCGCCATGCCGGCAACTTCGAGCCAGCGGAGACGGTCAAGGCCGTCCCCCTCGACCCCAGTGGCGACACCACCAAGCAGATTCGGATCGGTTCCGCGCTCGACCTCAAATAGGAAGCAGTGCTCGTCGACTTTCTCCGCGCAAACGCCGACGTCTTTGCGTGGAGTCCCTCGGACATGCCCGGCATACCGAGGGATGTCGCCGAGCACTCGCTGGATATTCGGGCCGGAGCCCGACCCGTCAGGCAGCCTCTGCGCCGATTCGACGAGGAGAAGCGCAGAGCGATTGGCGAAGAGATCCACAAGCTAATGGCGGCAGGGTTCATCAAAGAGGTATTCCATCCCGAATGGCTTGCCAACCCTGTGCTTGTGAGGAAGAAAGGGGGGAAATGGCGGATGTGTGTAGACTACACTGGTCTCAACAAAGCATGTCCGAAGGTTCCCTACCCTCTGCCTCGCATTGACCAAATCGTGGATTCCACTGCTGGGTGCGAAACCCTGTCCTTCCTCGATGCCTACTCGGGGTATCACCAGATCCGGATGAAAGAGTCCGACCAGCTCGCGACTTCTTTCATCACGCCGTTCGGCATGTACTGCTATGTCACCATGCCGTTCGGCTTGAGGAATGCAGGCGCGACGTACCAGCGGTGCATGAACCATGTGTTCGGCGAACACATCGGTCGCACAGTCGAGGCCTACGTCGATGACATCGTAGTCAAGACACGGAAGGCTTCTGACCTCCTCTCCGACCTTGAAGTGACATTCCGGTGTCTCAAGGCGAAAGGAGTCAAACTTAATCCTGAGAAGTGTGTCTTCGGGGTACCCCGAGGCATGCTCCTAGGGTTCATCGTCTCCGAGCGAGGCATCGAAGCCAACCCGGAGAAGATTGCGGCCATCACCAGCATGGGACCCATCAAGGACTTAAAAGGGGTACAGAGGGTCATGGGATGCCTCGCGGCCCTGAGCCGCTTCATCTCACGCCTCGGCGAAAGAGGTCTGCCTCTGTACCGCCTCTTAAGGAAGGCCGAATGTTTCGCTTGGACCCCTGAGGCCGAGGAAGCCCTCGGCAACCTGAAGGCGCTCCTTACAAAGGCGCCTGTCTTGGTGCCGCCGGCGGATGGAGAAGCCCTCTTGGTCTACGTCGCCGCGACCACTCAGGTGGTCAGCGCCGCGATTGTGGTCGAAAGGCAGGAGGAAGGGCATACATTGCCCGTTCAGAGGCCGGTCTACTTCATCAGCGAAGTGCTGTCCGAGACTAAGATCTGCTACCCACAAGTTCAAAAGCTGATGTATGCTGTGATCCTGACAAGGCGGAAGCTACGACACTACTTCGAGTCCCATCCGGTAACTGTGGTGTCATCCTTCCCCCTGGGGGAGATCATCCAGTGCCGAGAGGCCTCGGGCAGGATCGCAAAGTGGGCGGTGGAGATCATGGGCGAAACGATCTCGTTCGCCCCTCGGAAGGCCATCAAGTCCCAAGTGTTGGCGGATTTCGTGGCCGAATGGGTCGACACCCAACTGCCAACGACTCCGATCCAACCGGAGCTCTGGACCATGTTTTTCGACGGGTCGCTGATGAAGACGGGGGCCGGCGCGGGCCTGCTCTTCATCTCGCCCCTCGGAAAGCACTTGCGCTACGTGCTGCGCCTCCACTTCCCAGCGTCCAACAATGTGGCCGAGTACGAAGCTCTGGTCAACGGATTGCGGATCGCCATCGAGCTAGGGGTCAGACGCCTCGACGCTCGCGGTGATTCGCAGCTCGTCATCGACCAAGTCATGAAGAACTCCCACTGCCGCGACCCGAAGATGGAGGCCTACTGCGACGAGGTTCGGCGCCTGGAAGACAAGTTCTTCGGGCTCGAGCTCAACCACATCGCTCGGCGCTACAACGAAACCGCAGACGAGCTGGCTAAGATAGCCTCGGGGCGAACGACAGTCCCCCCGGACGTCTTCTCCCGGGATCTGCATCAACCCTCCGTCAAGCTCGACGACGCGTCCGAGGTACCCTCGGCTCAGCCCGAGGTACCCTCGGTCCAGCCCGAGGCACCCTCGGCCCAGCCCGAGGTACCCTCGGCCCCCGAGGGCGGGGCATTGAACGTCGAGGAAGGGCAGAGCGGGGCCACGCCAGACCAAGATTGGCAGGCCCCGTACCTGCAATATCTCCGTCGAGGAGAGCTACCCCTCGACCAAGTCGAGGCTCGGCGGGTAGCGCGACGCGCCAAGTCATTCGTCATGCTGGGCGACGAAGAGGAGCTCTACCATCGCAGCCCCTCGGGCATCCTCCAGCGATGCATCTCCATCGCCGAAGGTCGGGAGCTGCTGCAAGAAGTACACTCGGGGGCTTGCGGCCACCACGCGGCGCCCCGAGCCCTTGTCGGAAATGCTTTCCGGCAAGGCTTCTACTGGCCAACGGCGGTGGCTGACGCCACTAGAATTGTCCGCACCTGCGAAGGGTGCCAATTCTATGCCAAGCGGACACACCTGCCCGCTCAGGCTCTGCAGACAATACCCATCACCTGGCCCTTCGCTGTATGGGGTCTGGACCTCGTCGGTCCCTTGCAGAAGGCGCCCGGGGGCTACACGCACCTGCTGGTCGCCATCGACAAATTCTCCAAGTGGATCGAGGTCCGACCTCTGAACAGCATCAGGTCCGAGCAGGCGGTGGCATTCTTCACCAACATCATCCATCGCTTCGGGGTCCCGAACTCCATCATCACCGACAACGGCACCCAGTTCACCGGCAAAAAATTCTTGGATTTTTGCGAGGATCACCATATCCGGGTGGACTGGGCCGCCGTGGCTCATCCCATGTCGAATGGGCAAGTAGAGTGTGCCAATGGCATGATTCTACAAGGGCTCAAGCCTCGGATCTACAACGACCTCAACAAGTTCGGCAAGCGATGGATGAAGGAACTCCCCTCGGTGGTCTGGAGCCTAAGGACGACGCCGAGTCGTGCCACGGGCTTCACGCCGTTTTTCCTGGTCTACGGGGCTGAAGCTATCTTGCCCACTGACCTGGAATACGGCTCCCCGAGGGCGAGGGCCTACACCGAACAAGGCAACCAAGCTAGCCGTGAGGAATCGCTGGACCAGCTGGAGGAAGCTCGGGACAGGGCCTTGCTACACTCGGCGCGGTACCAACAGTCCCTGCGACGCTACCACGCCCGAGGGGTCCGGTCCCGAGAACTCCAGGTGGGCGACCTGGTGCTTCGGCTGCGACAAGACGCTCGAGGGAGGCACAAGCTCACGCCCCCCTGGGAAGGGCCATTCGTCATCGCCAAAGTTCTGAAGCCCGGAACATACAAGCTGGCCAACAATCAAGGCGAGATCTACGACAACGCTTGGAACATCAAACAGCTACGTCGCTTCTACCCTTAAGATGTTTTCAAGTTGTTCATATACCTCGCACCTACGCAAAGTTTAGTCGTCAAGGAAGGGTCGGCCTAGCCTCGGCAAAGCCCGACCCTCCCTCGGGGGCTAAAAGGGGGGAGACCCCCTCTGCGTCAAATTTTTCCTCGAAAAAGGATCTCTTTTTAGCAGGATTTCTTTCGTGCTTCTTGACTACTTCGGAAAGCGGATCCTGGAAACGACGAGGTACACGTAAGCAGCCAAGGCTGACCGAGCCGAGGGACTCCTACGCCTCCGGGATACGGATACCTCACTCGTCCCTTTCTGCGATAAGTAACTTGCGCTCGGATAAAGCGACCCCGTGGACCGAACGAGTCATCACGTTCGGAAGCTCTCCTGCCGAAGCAGTCCTTCAAGCTCTCTCGACTAAGTCGGGGACAGGGCCTCATGGACGGGTGAAAGTACGCGTAAGCGGCAAGGCCGACCGAGCCGAGGGATTCCCACGCCTCTGGGATACGGATACCTCACTCGTCCCTTCCGCGAAAAGCAACTCTCGCTCACACAAACATCCCTGTTACCGACAGAGTCCAGATGCTCGAAACAGGAGGAAAAAAGACGCAGCTTCGCAAGCGCAGCGAGGGTGTGTTCTTCTGGCCTCGGCGGCCGCAGAAAGCACACGCTACAAGATGATCTGATCCTGCAGGCTCGGGTCTTCACGCCGAAGGGAGCCGTAGCACCCTCGGCATCGACGACGTCTTCAGCAAAGCCCGACCTAGCCTCGGGCGGCGCCGCGGTCCAGGGACTCCTCCGGGAATCCGGCCCGAGCAGGCGGCTCAGCCGGTCACCCCTGGGGCCTCGGACAACCAGCTTCCAAGGGCGCCAGCCCGACCCGAGGCCTCGGCTGATCGACTTTGGCGTCGGCTCCGCTGACGGACAACGTGGCTAGGCTCCGGCCAACCAGGTTCCCATTCTCGAGCCAACTCCGCCTCTGTTCATACTGATATCGCTACCCCTGGCCTCGGTCCGCCGAAGGGCAGCCGGGGGGTCTCTTTAACCAAGCTAGAGGAGCCCCAGACAACAAGGCCGAACGGGCCGAGGGATTCCTACGCCTCCGGGATACGGATACCTCACCCGTCGCCTTGACACGGGGCAACTCATGCTTGGTAAAGCGGTTCAGATAATCAACAGGCGAGACTTAGTGCTCGAAAATGAGGAAAAAACACGGCTCCGTGCCAAAATTACATACACGTTCAGGCCTCGACAGCCGCAACGAACGAAGAACACTGGCATACGAGATGCCACTACTAACGGAACTCCGGTTCCCTCCTCCGCAGGTACGAGCAACCCCCCTCCGAAGGGGAAGGCCTGCGGAGTAACTGAAGAACGATGGGCGGCTCGCTGCCACCCGTTCCAACCGCGACGGCCACCACCCCTGCCCCAGATAGCTAAGCGGCTTAGGTAGCAGCTTTGGGGGAGGTGTCGCGGCAGAAGGGCTTCCCCCCGCTGAGGACGAGAACCAGCCATTCAGGCAGGGAGACGGGGACCCAGGCCCCCTAGCACCCTGCATATCCTGGCATGGCTGGAGGAAGTCTCCGTGGGGCTCAAGGACGCCCTTCACCCCCGGGCGCAGGGGGAAGAAAGGGGCAGCCGACCCACGCGGAGGCGGCCCCCCGACTCGCCTCATCTTCCATCTTGGCCTGGATGACGAAAATCCTTGAGGCCGAGGGAGGAGTAGAGGCCGCGGCCTGGCCCGTTTTCCCCACCGTCAAACTAGAGGTCACCATCTTGGGTGACCGCCGGTGGCGGGGTGTGGCCAGGCTGCGTGATGAAAATCCTTGAAGCCGAACGATGGCTGAAAGGTACCAACTCCCATGGAGTTGCGTTCCTCCAACGAGGAGGCGGAAAGGCGGCGGATACCCCCCATCCGGGGGCTTGGAAGATGGGAAGACCCGACGCTTAAGGGAGGAAGAAGACATGGTTGCCTTACGAAAGGGGTCTCCCTCCTTTTAAAGGCGACTCTCCCTACGTGCGCCCCCAGGTACCGCGGGCTGAGTCTTCTCCGACACGCTCCAAGGCCCTCCCCTGCGACTCGGGGGCTGGGTCCCGCATGTCATGCAAGCCGGCTCAGGGCAGAAGAAGCCAAACCACCGCGCGTGGTGCGCACGACCGTCCAGCGGTTACAGGCGACCCCCCATTTTCGCCCAGACCAACGGGCAGAAGGGGCGGGCAGCCATGCAGGCGGCATGCAACCGCGCCAGATGGACGCGCTTCTCCGACTTCTGACACGCCAGCTTGGAACCCAGGCCCACGCGTCGAGCAACCGGCGCGCCAGTTGCTGCATGCAAGCAACCGCACCGCCACTTGTGCCACCATCGCGCCTCTTCGGTTGCGAAGCCTATGCCACGACTCGAGGCGACCCAACAGCGCCAGACTGGCGCGTCGGTCAAAGCGACCGAAAGGGGGCCGACAGTAATAGCGGTGGCAGGCGGCGGGCGCAGCGGTCACGTCGTCAGCCAGGCTCACGTCCCATCCTGAGACAGCAAGAGAGCCTCCTCTCACGGCGTGAAGACGGTGCACCCGTGACCCGTTCCTCGAACGGATCGCACGCGCGCAACGGCCGCCCCGCCAACCACTCGCCCCGTCGCATTAACTCCGCGGCGGGACACGCGGCGCCTCTGGCAGGAGGAGCGCGCGACGCTTCACCTTCACCGTAATAACCGCGTCAGAAGAGGTACGCCACGTCGTTCGATTTTGTATCCTTTTCCGTTTTCCTCTTTCTCTATCTCTTGCAACAGGGACCGGGAAAGGGGGATACCCCGAAAGGGATCCTTCTCCGCGAAGGAACCGGGCTCCGAGCCCCCCGTTACTGATCAGGGGTTCGAAGGCTGGCCCCCCAAGGGTTCAACAGTCGCCTCAGGTCGCGTGGGCCCGACACCCACTACTGGTCAGGGGTTCGAAGGCCGGCCCCCCGAAGGGCTCCATGGCCGCCTCAGGCTACTCGGGCTCCGCGCCCATTACTGATCAGGGGTTCGAAGGCTGGCCCCCGAAGGGTTCACAGTCGCCTCAGACACCGAGCGAGGGATGACCAGGGGTACGTTCGATACATAACCAAGGCTCGGGCTGCGCTCCCGAGGTACCCTAGGACATTTCCGAGACCAGCGGGAACGATCTTGTAACGGAATCCCATCGGAGGGAGGCATCGAGCCCTCGGACCCCGTCGCCAGGGGACCGGGTCCGGCAAATCACCCGCAGGTACTTTTGGGCGTGCCTCTGGGCCCCTAGCCGACCCCCAACGAACGGGGCACGGACGTCCACTCGGATTACCCGCTTGCAGCTCACCGGAGACACCATGTTCGGTGCCCATCGAGGGTAACATGGCGCACTCCCCCCCTCCTCCTTGCGGAAAGGCGACGTAGGGGCGTATGTAAAAAGTCGGGTCTGTCCCTGATCGTCCTCTCGCCCTGTGCAGAGGCTCGGGGGCTGCTCTCGCAAAAACCGGCTCCGGCCAAATCGTTGACAGCGTCAACATACCAGCCCGAGAGCTTGGGCCCCGACCGTGCACCCGGGCTACGACCAGTTCGCATGAGGGAACGACCAGACCAGCCGAAGCGTTAAGCGAAGTATTAAGACCTCGAAGGAGTGTAACCACTCCTCCGAGGCCTCGGGGGCTACACCCGGCGGGTGCGCTCGCGCGCACCCACCGGAACGAAATGCAACCGAGAAAGGCTGGTCCCCTTGCAAAAAAGTGCGACAAAAGCCTCCAAGCGAGTGCTAACACTCCCTTCGAGGCTCGGGGGCTACTGTCGGGGACCATAATTAGGGGTACCCTCAAGACGCCTAATTCTCAGCTGGTAACCCCCATCAGCATAAAGCTGCAAAGGCCTGATGGGTACGATTAAGTCAGGGATCAGTCCACACGAGTGACTCGATCACGCTTCACCCGAGCCTAGCCTCGGCCAAAGGTAGCCGACCTCGAGAGACTTCCGTCTCGCCCGAGGCCCCCCTTTTTATGGCGGACACATCACCGGCTCGCCCGAGGCCTTGGCTTCGCTCAGAAGCAACCCTGACTAAATCGCCACACCGACTTACCAAATTGCAGGGGCATTTAACGCAAAGGTGGCCTGACACCTCTATCCTGACACGCGCCCCCGGCAGAGCCGAAGTGACCGCCGTCACTCCACCACTCCACTGTCCAGTCTGACATAAGGGCAGCGCCGCCTGCGCCACTCCGACTGCAGTGCCACTCGACAGAGTGAAGTCTGACAGGCAATCAGGCCTTGCCAAAGGCGCCACGGCGAACTCCGCTCCGCCCGACCCTAGGGCTCGGACTCGGGCTAAGACCCGGAAGACGGCGAACTCTGCTCCGCCCGACCCCAGGGCTCGGACTCGGGCTAAGACCCGGAAGACGGCGAACTCCGCTCCGCCCGACCCCAGGGCTCGGACTCGGGCTAAGACCCGGAAGACGGCGAACTCCGCTCCGCCCGACCCCAGGGCTCGGACTCGGGCTAAAACCCGGAAGACGACGAAACTCCGCCTCGCCCGACCCCAGGGCTCGGACTCCGCCCTGACCTCGGCCGAACGACTTCCGCCTCGCCCGACCCCTCGGCTCGGGCTCGGCCACGGCAACAGAAGACAGACTCAACCTCGGCTTCGGAGGAACCCCCACGTCGCCCTGCTTGGGGCACAGACCGCCA